>NC_086284.1:101837654-102162928 GCF_963924245.1 Chroicocephalus ridibundus
AAAAACTTAAGCTGTAACAATAACTTTCAACCTATGGCCTCGTAGCCAGGGCTAAAAACACCTGAAATAAAGAGGTTTTAAGAGGAATGCTGAAAAGAAAATCTAATTATAGCAACAAAATTGCTTCTTTGGTAACAGTACGTTTTAGTCTTCAAATCACCACCCATTTCAGTTCCGATGAAACTGTAAAATGCTATTGTGGCAAATAAAGGTATAGTTTTTCATGCGTTTCATTAACTAGCCTTTTTACATACTACCATATGACCAGGTGCTACAGTTTCAAACATGCTAGAATAACCTAAAAGGGACTTCTTCTCTTTATGTTAAGGTATTGACTGACTCATTTGAACTAAAATGTCAAAAATCTCACAGTAAGTCCACTAAGGCAAAGCCTAATAACAGATTTAACCTAGACACATGCTTCTGCACAAGGCCCTATCAGAATTAAGATTATAAAATGTGACATACATGTTAGCAAGTATGCCCTAATTAAATGTAACCTTAAAAGCTTAGACAAGGTACACAGTTTTTACAAGACACTAGTCACGATTTTCTACTTTGTGTAAACCATCAACCAGTTTGTTAGAAGTCATTTATGGTCATCACATGTTAATTCTGACTCTACGCAAAACCCACATACTTAAAAATTGATAAATTCTTGATGACTACCTCATTATTTTACACAAGTAAGAGAATACTACCCATAAATTGACACTGAAATAGAGAACTCTTGGCTGCTATTAGGTAAAATTATCCTTGTTGCGTCTTCTCCGCACTGCCCAACATGGGGGAGGGGATTCCAATGACAAGTTCTAAATCCACCCAAGTATTGATTCAGGAACTGTAACATTGCTGCTAATGCAACAAACTGTCTTTCTTACCTATTTGCCTGGAAACAGTATTAAACTATTGCCATATGTAAATGCATACACAATAACTTAATAGAAGGAACTGCCCTCTTTTCCTGATTTAAGACGACCATGCTCTTTATTCAATTTTGAACAAGATACACTTGCTTTACTCAAAGACTATTCAAAAACCACAAACTAAACTTGATAAGCTTCATAAACTTTGACAGAATTTTTAATTCACAGCAGAAAATGTAATTTAACACATCACACGAATTCTACTTCAGACTGGAAATAAAAACACTCTAGTTTAAATAATTCGTATAAGCCAAAAACATGAAGCGTAGCCTACAAAAGTAGTCCACATATAAACACACATCAAGTTCACCAAATACACATAGATAATAGTTAACAAATACTAGCTCATACTTGGAGTTATTTTCAGTGTTATTATTCTAATTCTATAAAGTATAATTAATTTTCCAAAAATATCCAACCTACAGAGGTTGGGGGGAGGAGGGGCTTGGAGAAAAAGAGAAACAAGTTTACCAAAACTTTTTAGGGCTACAGACCAATGAGATAAGTTAAGTTCTGCTTGGGTACAGGCAGATAAATAAATATTGCTACAAACAAAATGTTTGCTTTTTTATCACCAGACATCACTGTCGTATTCTTCAGCTTTACACCATTTTTCTTAAGGAGAGGAGAACGAAATACCAAATAACAAAAGAAGTTGTTAACAACTTCTTATCTAGAGCCCCCCCCATGGCACTATATCCGTGTAAGTATGATTATATATACCTACTGGCCAAAGTTCACAGCACACTCTCATATGGATTAAAACAGTAGGTTGTCAAAAACATGCTTGTTGATTTATTTTGTAGTCAGATATTCTGTCTTTGTTAATTTTAAAGAACAATTAATGTTTATTTCCCCCAATGACTGTGGAGTAATAGGAGAACTAAGCAACAGCAGCAATCTAGACACATGATCAAAGAACCCCCACATAGTCTTTGGACAGACTAAACTGAAAACTTCAAAGCTGACTGAGATTCAAAAATGCACCAATTTCGAAATTTCAAATTACAGTACTTTTAATTGCATTTTCTGATTTTGTGGCGGCGGGAGGGAATGCCACTCCAGAGAAGGAGCAGCCTATGTATCAGATGAGGTCTCCAATTTCTTCAGCAACACAAAGCTCAATCCCTAAAAGACTGCAGCCAGCTATTAAAATATAGAAGCGCCCGTGTGTCCCTGCGCCTATTCCCAACCGCTTCTCCCTCCTCTTCTCCACCCCCCCCCTCCTCCCCGCCCTGATGACAGTCATCTCACACAGGTACTCCTTCCACATCGGCCTCCAACTTCCCTACCTACCACACCAGTCCCTCACAGGGCGGCGGGGGGGGGGGGGAGGGGAGAGGGGGCAGGGGCACCTAAAAGCCTCCACCACAACAGGTGCCGGCTCAGCTGAAGGTTCAACTCCTGACGCCCTCCTCTCCTCGCCTCCTTCTCCCTTCTCTCTGGCTCCCAGGCCGGGGCGAGACCTCGCACCCGCCCACCGCAGGGCGTTGCGCATAAGAGCCAGAGGATCCAAGCGAGCTCCCTTCCTCCATCGCCGGTCCCGCTGCCCTCACCGCCGCTCCGCTTCCCAACCCGCGAGCGACAGCCTCTCCCGGACGCCGAGGGGGAAAAGGGCCGCAGAGGCCGCGGCGCCCGCCGCTGCCCCCCGGCCATGCCCGGCCCGCTCCGGGAGGGGGCGGCGGTAGGGAGGGCGGGGGAAGAAGGCCAGGTCCAAAGCCCGGTCCGGGTCCCGGCCCTGCCAGCCCCGGCCCGGGGCTCGGCGGGTCCCTGCGCTCTCCCCACCTCCTCTCTCTAAGATGGCAGCGGAGCTGCCCCCTGCGCTGCGCCCCCCTCGACCGCGCCGGGCCGGGAGGTGGCACCAGCTCGTCCCGCTGCGCAGCTCCCCGCCACCGGCTGAGGCGTCTCACTTACCCGTGTGGGGGGCGGCGCGGGCCCTGCGCCTCCGGCCCGGCTTCTCCCGGTTGAGGCCTCCTTCCCTCGGGCGGCGGGCGCAGGCAGGGCGAGGAGCGAACGCTTCCCCCGGCCTCGGCCAGGGGCCCCGGCGCGGCAGCGCCTCCCTCTTGTGCGCTCCGCAGTCCGGCCGCCCCGCCGCGCTCGGGCCCGCACGGCTGGTCGGCGGTGCCGGTGCCGCGCGGGGGGCACCGGCCGCGGGGTCTCTCCGCTGCGCGCCTTCCTCTCTGGGCGGCGAAGAGGAGAGGGAGCGGGGAAGAGAGGGAGGGGGGGGCCCGGCCCGGCCCGGCGGGCGGATCCGCGGCGCTTCCTGGCCGGGCTGGATTTTCTATCGCTCACAAAATGGCGCGCGTTCCAAACCTGCGCAGCGCCCGGCGGCAGCAACGGCAGGGCCCGGCCTCACCTCGGCTCGGCGGCGGCGGTGGCGGCGGCGGCCTGAGCCCCGGCCAGGCAGCGCGGGGACAGCGGCGGGCGGGCGAGCGAGCGAGCGGGCGGGCGGGGGGAGGAGGAGGAGGTGGTAGGAGGAGGGGGTAGGGGGGAAGCGCAGCGCCGTACCGAGCCCCCGGGAACTCCTCGCTCCCTCCCTCTCTCCCCCGCCTGCCAGCCTCTACCTCCTCCCCCTCCCTCCCTCCCCGCCCGCTCCTCCTTCCCTCCCTCTCCCGCCCGCCCTCACCGGCTTTGCCCGGGCGCTGCGCCGCGCCGACCCCGCTCCCTTCCCGCACCGCCACCGCCGCCTCGAGCCTCTCCTCGTCCGCGCGGGACGGGCTTCTCGCGTGTCCCCGCCGGACCCTCGGGGGACAGTTTAGGGTTTTTTTTGATTTTTTTTTTTTTTTTAGGGTGCTCTTTCGTTTTCTTGTGCGACAACGTCTCTCGGGATGGACGTGGGAAAGAGGAGAGGGGGTAGAAAAATAATAATAATAATAATAAATAATAATTTTAAAAAAGATTCAGGCGGGAAGAGGGTTTTTTTTTTAAAAAAAAAAAAAAGCGCTAACTGACAAAATGGCGACGGGGCGAGCCTGTTTCTATGGCAACTGTCAATCACGCGGCCCAGCCGCCCCACCCCGGGACGGGCGGGAGACGGCGCTGACGTGGGGAGGGCGGGGACGAGAGCCAGGGGTGAAGGGCGGGCCCCGGTCGCCTAGGCAACCGCTGCCCCCCCACCCCCCCACCTCGGTCCCCCCCCCAGGTCTGTGACGGTAGCCGTGTGACCGCGCCGCTGAGGGCCGGGATGGCCCCGGCGCGGCGGGGGCCTTGGGGAGGCGGCGGGGTGGGGCGGTGAGGCCGGTAACGGCGCGGGGGGAGGAGGGGAGCGACTGCCCTTGCCCCCGCCGCACGGCGGACGCCCGGGGGAGGACGGGGGTGGGCGGCCCGCCATCACCGCCGCCCCACCGGGAAACAGCGGCGCCTTCCCCGGCCGGCAGGGGGCGCCGGCAGCGCGGCGGACGGGTCGGGTCGGGCCGGGCCGGGCCGGGCCGGGCGGCGACGGAGGAGGGAGCGGGGCGCGCCTGCTGCCGCGGGCCGGGCCGGGCCGGGCCGGGCCGGGCTAGGCCGAGAAGGCCGGGCCGTCCGCCGTGTGGGGAGGTTTCCCGTCTACCCCCTCCGCCCTGGGGAGGGCCGCGGGGTTGCTGAAGGCCGCACTCTCACGCGGGAGCAGCGGGGTGATGTGTCCGGGGGACTCGGGCGGGCAGGGGTCCTCTTCATCCCCCCCTTCTAAACCATAAAGATATTCCCCAAAAAAAGAGAAAGGAAAAAAACCAAAACACTAAGAAGTTGCCTCGTCTGGCAGGCGCGGTGTGGGTGAGCTCTGTGAAGGGAGCCCGGGGTTGCAGTAATTGCAGAGCGGAGTGGAGTTGCGGCGTCGATGCAGCCAGCCTAAATCTGTGCAGGGATTTTTTTTTTTTTTATGGAATGCCCACAAAGATCAAAAAGTAGAGTATGGCCTTTATCTAATACTTTAATTCTAACATGTGATACTTTAATCTAGTCATTTTAGTTCACAGCCAGCCTCCTTGAAGAAATTAGGACATATTACTAACACTTGTTCCATTTGCTTTTCTTCCTATTTAATATTTTTTATCTCAGCTTAAGAGGTGGAAATAAGCAGCCAAAGAGAGGGAGACAGGTGCAGCAACAGCTAAAGCCATAGGTCTCCCAAATAATTTAAGCATTGCTTTACAAATGCAGTATTACACGCCATTCAACCAAGCCAAAATTTTGGTGTGGATGAAAATAGCAGTCCAGAGTCCCTCCACCTTCAGCCACACGGTCCCTCTGCCTCTTTCTTTTCTACATCAGCAGGATCAAACTAACGAAAACACCCATCTGAAATAAAAAGTTCTCTGTATGGCTAGGAGAAATACTGATGCACAGGAGACAGCAGGAACACGTGGCGAGGGAATTGTGGGACCACCCCACCGAGTAACATCACGGTGTTAGATTAAATCACCCATGAAATTGCATCTTAAAGCCATGGTAGGTGTCTGGAAGCACCATGATTTAAACAGTCATTTCTCATTCCCCTCAGCCCCAGAAAGATTGAGAGGTCACTTTGAGCTGCTTCTGACACTTCTCTCTTTGCCTTCGAGTATGACCAGAATGCAGCTCTTACCCCGCGATGAGGAAAGCCAACACGTGTGTTCTGCAGCGTAACAAAGTCCCACAGGATCGCCTGCTTCTACCCAGGGACTCCCAAGTTAGTATCATCCTGTTTTGGCCTAGAGTACCTGCACACACAGTGTATTGTACAGGAAATCCAGAACATAGAGAAAAGTACTGGCAGTCTTGCATATGCTCTGCCCAATTCACCTGCAAGGAAGGGCAGCTCTTCTTTTGGGGACAGTGGAGTCCCTCCCTATGAGGGTTTTGTAAACCTTGCTAAAATCTCTGCCATTCTGTGTGAATGGTGATGTGTAGTGGCGGAATAATTTCTCTGTTCAATGTAGGTAACTACAAAGCTCATAGAAAGTAGTCACACTGTTGACTGTATTAGAGTATGTTAGAGCATGTAACTTGTTGGGGTTTGGGTTTGGGTTTTTTTGTGCTAACACTTGAAAATATTACAGAGTTTTCATGAGTTTGTGCACTTGCTCAGTAGTCCTTTACTTTTATTTTGCTGTCTGTACCCAAGCTTATGGTATGCATCAACTTGGGCTGAGATAAAATGTCTTTAAAAGGGGATGGCCTTTTTTTTTAATTTTATTCTCCAACACAAACAACTAAATATTTTTTTCTTGTTAATATTATCTTGATAATTAATAACCTCTATAGTTTTTCTCCTGTACGACAGTATTCTCTTAAATGTCCACTTCATTAAAAGCATGTATACACATTACAGATGGTCTACAACATTTTCTGTTTAGGTCCTCAACAGCTAAAGTGTTGAAGTTGATAATCTTTAAAATTAAGGAACAAGGCTGTTGCAAACTGCAGTTCTACCAGAATCCTCCTCCAGCCACAGAATTTGGGATTAGAGCTGGTGTCAGGATGGACTTGCTTGTCTGTATGGTTTGGGAGGAGGACTTGTATCCTCTGCTTCCAGTAGGTTTAGAGCTAGGGTTAGGGATCTGAGCACCTTCCAGGCTGGGACTCTACCAGAATCCTGCCTCACCTGGAAACATAGCACACTGATGCTAGGGTGGGAGCAGGACAGACCTTTATTTTAGCACTGGGAGCTAGGAGTCCTCTTTTTTGCTGCAGATATGGCTAGGGTAAAGGTTGGGTCTAGCATTTGGGAAGTGAGCATCTTCCAGGCTGGGACTCAGCCAAAATCTTGCTCCATCCAGGGAAGTTTTGTTTTGATTTTAACATGAGGTCAGCCTCCTGATCCGTTGTGTAACACACCCCACAAATAGTTGTCCTGAAGTAATCAAGAAGTTGGTATTGCATAAATGTGGGGTGGGAGTAAGGAACAGAAGATGAGGGTACATTTTAACTGGCCAAAAGAAAATATGACAGCAAGAGATATTACCTTGTAAGAGATCAGCTTTGGGGAGAAGTAGCTGAGATGGAATATTAATATAGAAACTGAAGATGGAGCACTCAGAAATAGTCTGCGATCTGTAAGAAGGGGATCCAAATACTTGCTAATTTCTTATACTTTGTTCAACATAACAGCAAGTTATTGCACCTTTTTTTTTTTCTTTAGGAAGGGACTGTCAAGAGGGGAAAGACTGACAGTCCTTTTTTTTATTAACTCTTCATCAAAAACCACCTGGAATAGGTTAGACAGTATTTCAGTGTCACACTTGAAAATAGGAGTTCGCATACATTCTTTATGAATTAGTAGACAGGCTCCTAAGAAATACTTGGTTTTCTCTTCCTAAGAGACAAATCCCTCAGAAAGCTGTGCATTTTGGGCCAAAAAGAACAATAATCAGAAAACTTGAGAAAAAATAAGGAAAAAAAAGTACATAAAAAATGAGGAGGAATGAATACAGTATGGAGAAATAACATCTAAGAAAGAAAATAATATAGAATCATAGAATCATTTAGGTTGGAAAAGACCTTTAAGATCACCAGGTCCAACCGCAAACCTAGCACAACAGTCTAGAGAAATAGAACAGATGTATTGCAACAAAACAGTATAAAAGTTTTCTTAGTTCAGTAGCTACAAGGTAATGCGATACACAACATTCAAAACATTAGATTACAGTATCTTAAAGGTACAGAAATTTACCTTACAGTCAACCTTAGTTGACTAGTCTGCCTCTCCTGTCTTTCAGTATGATTATGCTGAGAAATACCGTCCTTCCTGTTTTCCTCTTTTTTTTGGTGTGCATGTACATCTGTGCTGTCAACAAAGTAGACTTAGGACCAGTGCAGAAATGGTTGTAATCGGAACTTAAAGAATCCAAGAGCTCCCAAAGGTGCAGGACTACCACAGAAGGTATGCTATAGACATAAAGGGTTTTCCAGAGTGATGGCTATTGTTATTATTGGTATTTGGGGGAAAAAACACAGACTTTGTCATCTAGGTGAAGAATTATAGAATATGTTGTAGCAGATGAATATAAAGTAATAAATAAATATTTGTGTGTTCCTATTTACTTTCTGTTTTACAAAAGAAATAGATTAAAGCAATCAATAAATCAAAGGGAAAAACTGAAAATTACGTAACATTATTTTCACCCTTTAAGTCTTCTACCCAGTAAAGATTAAAAAAGAATTACTCATTAGGTCTGCTTGGATTGTAATTGTGTTCTTCAAAATTTCTGGTAGTGAAAGCTACTGTGCAAGAGACAGTACTGAAGTGGAAGGACTATTGGTGTGCTAAACATGCCACTTCTTACATCCACAGTGGCCAGTTCTGCTCATTTATTTGTTGATTCATTTGTTTGCCTCTGATTATGGGCATAGTCTACAACTCTGCATACGATGCCAGATTTACTTACCTGGGTTCCCAGATGTTGGAAGCAATAAGTAATTTCAGAACCATCCTTGCTTCCTGTCAAAGATTACCAGGACTTCACAACTCTTGACTTATGAATGTGTACTCACATAACTAGTATTTTCAAATAGCTTTTGAGTTATTCAACACAGAATTCTGCCAGTCATAGACTTAAAGCAGTATAGTTGTGTCAGTAGTCATTTTTGTAGCCTTCTGAGCACACATTATATCAATAAGACCATCTCTACCATTTTGTGGGTGAAGACATTTTCCTAATTAAGGGTCTAAGTACTTCCCAAGTCTATGGAAACTGCTCGGTATCTTATCAGCTTAGTTTCCTCTCCTTGCCACACCATTGCTTGGTAGTGGAGTGTGACCTTGGGTAATACATCCTGGTTTTTCCCTTTTCAACATTGCTGCATCGAATAGAGGGGCCCATACATTCTGGAAGTCTTCATTCTGTGTTCCAAACCCTAAAAAGCCCTCGTAGCCAAGCAGTTTTTCCTTTGGAGTATGTGCATTTCTGTCTAAACTACAGACTTCTTTCACACCAGTCATGGACACTCTGACCTTTCCAAGGCTTAATGTTTGTACTTTGAGTAGATGTTTCAATCTAGGTGGTTTGTTATGCTAGCAGCAATTCAAATAATCCTTAGTATCCTGCACATCCTCTGCAAGAGTGGCCTTCTTAGGCCAGCAGACCCATCTTAGAAGATCTTCAGAAAGGATTTCTTCATAATATAGCAAAAAGATTATGATGTCAGCTGTTCTGTTAACTTGTGTTTCTCAGGCAAAGCCACTATATAGCTCAATCCCTTTGGTGCTAGGCCACAATCTGAAGTTAAGTCCCAAAAGAAGTTCTTCTCTCTGGGTTACATCATTAACACTTCAGTGAACGCCATGGCAGCTCTCAGACAGACTTAATTCTAAATCAAACCATCATCTGGAGTGAGCAGCTTGTGTTTCGCCTGTCAAAAAGGTGCTGCTAAGTAACTAATGTGGTCCATCTCTTTTTAGGCCAGAGAGGTTGCCATGGTAACCTATTCGAATGTAGATAGATACACTTTTGAGTCATCATCGGAGCCCGGCTTTGATAGTACAGGGTTTGGATTGACAGCCAGTACTGCATATTGTGTAGGTTGGCACGCCTCTGGACCAGAAGGTCCTGGAATTGCCGCTGTTGCTGCCGGATGAAGCTTGCTACGGAAAAAATTGTGCGACTCCCTGAGTTTTCTCTGATATTCTCTTGAATGGCAGTGATGTATTCCTTGGTGTTCAAACTCTATAAAGAGGCAGGTTGAAGATCACACTCCTAAGTATGACAAGTTCCTCACTCCAATTTCAAAGTCCTTCCCCAAAACAGTGGAATTTTGGGGGGAAGAAGCCTCTAGGAAAGAGGCTGTGTTACTTGTTTTAGGGGAAACGTATATTTTAAAGTTGTTTCACAGAAGTTCTCCTGCAATCACTTTCAATGATAAATACATTTGTAAGAGTGCAGAACAGTTTTCTGTTAAAATCAGGTGTCCTGAAGAATTATGATTCTTTAAAATTTTGCAAATCAAGTGCTACAATGTCAAGTATTTCCCCTTTGGGAACTCCTCTACATCCTCAGTTTCCAACTTCTAGAGGGATCTGCTTTCGCTGTGTTAGGAGAGATGAAAAAGACATTGTGTTAATTTAATCATAAAGTTTCACTTACATCCAAAAGGGCTAGTACAACACAATTCATGTCTCTAAAAATTTGTGTTTGGTTCTGCTGATTGTAACATAGCAAAGTTGAATCTGCCTACACCTGTTCAATGTAAAGCTTTTGCTTCTCTGTAGGTATTCTTGAAAGAGTCAAAAACTGTCCTCAGTCCTGTTAAAATTAGGTCCTTCATTGGCAGCTTCTTTTGAAGCTTATCCAGTGATACAAAATACAATTTCCTTACTCTGTAGTTGTGCAGCAGAACATATGTCTTTGCTGGCTAAAATGAAAACTTTGTTCTTGATGTCAGGACAAAGCTTCTTGCGCTCTTTCTGAAGGGATATTTTCTATGAAGTTCCAGCACATGATGTTTGCAGTATTCTGACTTCACAAATCTGTTCAAGACAGGTCTTCGAAGTATGTTCTGCTAGATGCCTACGTGACCATAAAATCTGCTAGCTAAGAAAAATAAAGTGACAAATTTTAAATTACATTTCTCTGTATTTGCCATTTACAGCAGTTCACCATACTAAGAAATTGTTCTTCGAGCAGTAGAAGCAACAATGCTTGGTTGTCTATCCCTTTTTCCTCCCAGATCCTCTGTCTCCTCCCAGTCCAATATTTTATTTCAGGTTTTCAGATTCCCTTTGTACTTCAGATGCTGAACTACCCCCAAACTCCAGCATGTGACCTTGCACTATCTGTGGAGCAAAGGGGACTGTGAACTGTGACTTATTTGGGGTTACACACGTGCAGCTTGGCCAGTTAGCTGACCAAACAGAAGCATTAATGGTTCAGCTTACACTTCAGCTTTTCCCAAAGTGAGAAACGGTTAACTAATTAACCAGGATCAATCCTCATCCCAGCCACCAATTTTCACAAAACTTTGTTGAACCTCTTTTATTCAAAATCTCTGCCCAAGACAGGTCTGTCAAATTGTGTGGTGGCTGATCATTACTAGGAGTTAAACTATTACGAGAGATGGACTGAGGGTCTAATCAAGAAGCAGTCCACTCAGCCTTATGAAACCAGAATAGAGAGTTTGTTTCTTTCCAATATGCACGTAAAACAAATCAGCTGCGTGTACATTACCTTCCTATAATGTATATTTCAGACTCAGTTCCCTGGCTATCTACACCGTTGTGGCCCTCCAGCATATTCTGTGGCATCACTAATGTAGGCTAATTGCTATGTGGGCCAGCACTCCTTTTTTTTTTGTAGGGCACGCTTTTTAGGGGCCTGCAGTTTCGCCTCCGCGAGCTATTCCAGGGAACTGGCAAGGCAGGCACGGTTGGTGCTGACCTTATGCTGAGAATGTCCTGCCCACTTCATCGTGACCACTCCTGCGTGCCGGCGGTACGGCCAACCAGGCCTGCGGTGTCAAGTCCCATGGGGGTAGTTCTGCCAGAATGGAGCTACTAAAATAGCATGTCGGCTGCCAGGCAGGGTTTTTCTGCTGGTGTGAGGATATCCCTGAAGTATTCCCGCTGTAGGTTCCCCTGGCTGTTACTGACAGCCTGGGGAGGGCAGAATGCCACAAACACCTCTGGGGGAAGCACAAATGTGGACACAGATCTGAAACTGGCGTGGGAAGAATAATGTCATACAAACAATTTGGTGCTAGCATGTCAGCCAGCCCTGTTCTTCCTGTGGTTAAGTCAGGTCCCCAGTTCCCTTGAGAGTTATAATAGGGGGGATGAGTTCAGAAGGTCACCAGATGGTTTGCAATGAGTTAGCCTGGCTTGACTCTGCTGGACCTTACAGTTCTTCATCCCCATACTTTTTAAAGAGGAGACAGGGCTATCTATCTCTTAGTGTTTGTGTTAGTGACTTCCACCCTAAAGTCCCTTGTGCCAGGACTCTCAAATTAAATTAACTGCCAGCTGAACTGCCAGGATGAGGAAGAAAATAAGATTGGAGAAATGATGGCTTTCAGGTCTCAGGAAATGACAAAACCTTGCCTTTTGGGGGTTCCAGCCCCCCAAAAAGAATCTGGGGTACTGCATCCTTTCTCAGCTGCAGTCAGGAGGTCTGATTGTTCATTTATTCAGCACAGATACATTTCTGAAAAGACCGTAGCAAAAATTGGCTTGAACCATCTCCAGATCAGTTTAGGAAATCCTGAGCTGGGCCAGATGCTTGCGTTTTGGCCACACTTGCTGGGCAAGAACTGACCTATAAGCATTACAGAATAGATAGTTGGCCTGTTCTTTATTAGTAGTTTTCCCTCTGCAGGAGCGTGTATTGTCACGTGTTGTTTTATTAAGGTCAGTTCCAGGCTTTGTATATTGAGTAAATCGATGGCAACACAAGATGCACAGCTAGTACACTAGTGGGCTGCAGCTGTCTGAAACTCCTGCCGTGTAACCGATTTGTTTAGGATATGTTTACACACCAACACAGTCGTGACTACAGATTCCCTAAACTTGTGGTCAAGTGTTACCAGTGTCAATATGTTTGAAGTGCATTTCTGAGTAAAATCTTAGATCTACTTTAAATATAAATGTCTAGATCTGCATTTTGGCTCTTTGGTGGTGGTTTGGCTTTCAAGACGGTAAGCACGTTGAACTACGTTTGACTTTATCCACCGCTACTGGAAATCACATTACTTCTGTTATGTGTAGGTAAATAGTATAGACCTCCTTCAGCTCACCTTTATCTGCACCAGCACCAATTGTGTAAGGTGGATACAGTTATATGATGTACGGAAAAAAGTGGTTTATATTGGGGATGATGGAATTTTGGCAAGCATTGGTAGCATAATTGAAGATGAGGTGTGTTGTTTGCGTAAGTGCTGTGAAACCTGATTGTGAGTGGAGGAGGAAAAGGACTTCTACTGCCATTTCATTTGTTGCTGGGTTTTGTTCATTTGCATTGGTGGTATTTCCTAAATAGTATTTTAAACTGTTTCACAAGAAATCTGTCATTCACAAGAAATCTGTGATTTTTTAAATTGTAGAATAGACTGGGTAAAGGTGGCAAGTCTGTAGAGATGTGAAAGATTTCATTCAGCAGCAGCTGCGCACGAAACTCACTATGCCAGTGGTTGCACAAAACCACTTCTCTGTTCTCTGTTAAGTGCATTGCCCATAAATTCTTTCCCTTCTGGAGAATAAAATTAACATAACTCCAGATAGCTAATATTTTTATGTGTAGGGCCCATCAAATTTATGAATGCGCAGACTATCATGCTTATGAGTGCAAACGTCATCGAGTTTATAAGCAAAGCACATAACAGTTATGCTCATGGCACATAAAGTTTATCTCTTGGTATATAAAACTCAGTTATGAAAAACAAAAGCTGAAAAATTACTTCAAACCCTTTTTTTTCCACCCTTCCAGCCTATATGTCATAGGTCTTTTCACAGTAAGCCTCAACTGAATTTTGTACGTATTGACAGAGAAGTTTTTTAAAGATATATGAAATTGGTATATGAAATTGGACTACTGTAGCCAAATTTCAGGCAGAACATAATTTTGAAGACTTCCAGTTAAAAATTACAACAAAGCTAAATGAAAAGCATATAGAAAATTCAAAGTGCCTAAAAACTGAATTGTGAATGCTCATATCAAAATCGCGCTAACTTCAGAGAAAATCCCAAACATGTTAAATTTTAAGCTGCTTTTTTTTAACACAACCCTGTCTTTGCTGTAGACAAGAGGCGTCTGTAGTAGTATAAGTATATAAAAAAATAATGTAACATAAACTACTCTGACTTTTTAAGTTTGAGGTGTATCAGTATTGAATGTAAATCCCATATTTGACACCTCAGAGTCTGAATTAATTATTTTTCTGAAGAACTAGACTATATTCAATTAATAAAATACAAATTACACAGTGCCAATTATATACATGGGAGACTAATTAAAAACACTGCTCAAATTTACACAGGTAGTTTACACCTGGAATGGACAGAGTGTACAGTTTTCTTTCCTATGTGAAACAGAGTACAGAACACTGTGTTACTTAGCTCTTCTGTTTTATAATTACTAACTCTCCCTTCCTGGTACTTAACTACTCTAAATACTACTCTTAATTGCTAGGTTAATGCCAGTGGCCACTGAACAGAGCACGTACCTCCCCAATACATTGAAAGCCAGCTACTTTGATCGAACATTCAACTAGATGAAACAAGATGTCATATTTGAATTGTGCTATGGAAAGTTATTAACTTTTTATTAAATTAGGCAGAGTCCTAATACTACAAAACATCATAGGATGCATCTAAGATGTAAAGCAAGGGGTGATAGTACTAACCCAAGAAAGCACAGCAAGAGCAGTATTTATCAGAAGAAGCCTGAGGCCCAAGGCGGGTCTTTATGACACTTTTTTTGCTGAGGCTGAAACTCCTGTCCGTACCATCTGACTCTGCCATCTCCCATACCCCAGAAATCTTTTTCCCCCCCATTTGTACGTACCCCCTTGCCTGCAGTAACCCTGTTCCTTGTCCTCTCACATTCAGTGAGGTATCTGTCTCCTCTGGACCTCAGCAGCAGCAATGCTGAAGAGACAGAAGAGACATCCTCCCCGCTGGAGGTGCAGGTACCCAGAATTCAGCTGCTACCACGTGATGGAGCAAGCAACTTCAATTAGCCTGCTCCTGTACTAACTGGAGAAGCAGGAACTTTGGGGAATTTAGTGAAGTTCCTACTGTGCGTGGGCAACTGTATTTCTTTAGACATCCATGATTTTGCTTGGGGAGGATAATAAGGGTTGAGTCTTCTCAAGCCCCGGGGTGAGAACCGAGTCCCCATTTCAAATAGGTCCCAAAGCTAGTGTTCAATAAGCCTGACACTGAATGTATTCAATGTATGTACATGGTATGTAGTCACTGAGACCAGGCTGTCTTGTATGTGTGATGCAGAGCCATATTCTACACATGTGGAATACATTGGGTGTCTTGGACATGCTGTACTGGCATGCACAGCGGTCAGAACTTTGAGCACTCATCGTGAGATCTGGGGTAAATCTGAAAGGAACAGAAGAATTCTCACCTATATTGATTATTAAAACCTGGTTCCAGAGGACTGAATTTTCAGTTAAAAGTCTAAGGGTTTTACAGAAATTTAAAAGAACATATTTCCTCCTAACTTCATTTCTGAGAAACAGCTGAAACGTTTATGGCCTTGTTTTTTGGGTTTTTGGGCAGTTTGGCTTTTTTTTCTGTGTGTGTCCAGAACATTCAGCCTGAGGCAAACATCCGACTAATTCTTGTTTGTTTGTTTGTTTGTTTTCCATTGTTTATAGGTTTTGCCAAGCTTTAACTACTTGGAAGAAGTTTTTTGTCCTGGGTGTTGCTTCAGGCTGATTTTTAATTTTTCACTTTTTTTTTTTTTAAGGGGAAGGAGTAGGGAGAAGTTGGGATTATTTTGGAAAGGGTAATATTTCTGTTTGGGAAATTTAAAAGCAACTGCAAACCAAATGCAAATTTAAAAGGCGGAAAACAGCAGCAAAATTATTTCTAGCTTAGATTTTCACAAGAAGGAACTTTTCGTTGTCTTTTTCATGCTGCTTTTCAGGGCAGTGAAATCAGGGTATAATAAATTATGGTAAACATCCCAAGTCTGTGTCATTCATTTCTACCCAAACCCCAGATGGCCCTAAGCATCCTCTACTTCTTAGACAGAGACAACAATATACAATTTTTTTACAGGCAACAGACAAGTGTTGCTGTATGTGTTCTACAGAAGAAAAAAAAGTTGCTTAAAAGTTACTTCTGAATTAGGGAAGTTTTCCAAGCATTTATTGTTCTTTTTCCCAACAGAGTATCATAAACTATGAAAACAGGGCTTTCTGCAACAGCTTCCAGTTGTATTGTGAAATTCTGTTAGTGACTTTGCCACAGTTAGTTCTGAGAGAAAAGGTGTTAAGTCACTGCTTCTTCAGACAGTACAGAAGCACCTTATAGTTTTGATATGACTCCCCAAGTACACCTTCTTTTACATGTTTCATTTTATGGCTAATAGGAAGAATAAACATATCACTTTAAATAAAATTGAGCTATTCATAAATTAATCATATTCCTAGCCAAGTGTGAAGGTTTGTTGTCTGACAGAGATTGTACATACCTTTGGTACACAGATCACACTGAAGTTCTAGAGCTTACATACTACTGATGGAGCCTCAGCCCTTCCTACCTGCCTAATCTTCTAAATACTGTCACCTTTCTAGTCCCCTACTTGGACAGGAGAGATGTGGGGGCCTGGACCTACCACCACCGAAATGGCACAGCGCTTGCAGCAGAAATGTCAATGGCAAGAGACTAGTTTAGGAATAGTTAGAACCAAACAGTCCTTTAAGGCCATTACTAAGGGTGTAAGGTAACTTTGTGATGAGAGTAATCAGTACTACAGCAGCTTGATATTCATATAGCACTATAAACAATTTTAGCTATGCATGACCTCGAATGAATAGTGGTTTTTACTGCAGCAATATAGATATTTTAGTTTTAAATAATTGCAGCATCCAAACGATTTTATTTTCTTCAGACTTAGATTGTTTTCCTTTCCTTAATGGCCCCACAAGCCAAATTTCATCTTTTGCATTATGATTGTGTGACATTTCAACTGAAGACTAATGGAAAATGTATTTTCCTTCATGCTATATAAGGAAAAAATAACTGATTTTGCTGAAGTTTCCCAATAACTCTTAAGTCGAAACAAAGCACACAAAGCTCCAGTGCAAAGGGATTTTTTTTTAAATTGTGAAAAAGGGAGATTAAAAAGGATACTCAACTACAACCTTAGATAATACAGCTAGTGCAGCAAGCATTATAATCCTGTGAATGTGCCAACAGCTGAGGTAAGATGAGCATCTTCTACACAGTTGGTTTTCAGGTTACCTTTATGCAACTGAATAAACCAGTTTTAATTCAGGCTGCATTGTAATATCATGCCATGTTCTGCCATACATCTAAAAAGAGAGAAGTTCTGAGTATACAAATACAAAGAGAGGCAATTATATTTTCTTCTTCTTATCTGAAGGTCACGCTCCCTCTTGCATTGCTACCTCCCACATTTGCACTCTTGTCTTTTCTGTTTTCCACTATGGCAGTGTCCACCTGAAAAAAAACCAAAAAAACAAAATATTTTGGACAATTCATGGAGATTTTCCTTTTCTTTTTGGAGAAGGATTTTGAGGTGGTCTCTTCTCCTACAAGAAGGTAGCCTTTCTTCCACCATGTGCTCTTTCTTTCTTTCTTTTCTTGCTTTCTAATTCTCTCCCTCTGCTCAGTGATATGCCTTTGTAGCTAGCAGCTGTCCCAGTCATCACCAGCAGAGCCCTTAGATACCAGCATGCCTTCCCTGCAGAGGGCTGGTGTTAGGTATTTACACACGGGTGACCTACTTCACTGCCTAACTGGTTTTGACACTATTTTCCAGCTATATGGATTAAGATTTTTTCTTCCTGAAGTCATCGGTCTTTCTCCTAACCTTTCATGACTCTGAATCATGTCATAATGGTAAACCTCATGGCCTCTTAATCTTCTCTTTTCTATAGTATTTGCATGAAGTACTGCTATGCTGTGAACTTAAAACTCATCTAGTTTTGTATTTGCTTTCCAGCAGGAGCCAACAGAGGATGCCTAAGGAAAAGTTTAGGAACAAGGTAGGCATGTAGTCCTCAAGCACGCCCCGTGTCCAGTAATCTGTGGTTTGGAGGCTTCTGCAGTGTGGACGGGGGGGATGTTTTCTTATTTAACAGCCTTTATATTGAACAGACTTTACTTCTATAAATTTGTTTGGTTGTGGTTCTCTCCCAAACCTTTAACAACTTGCAGTATCTTGCAGGAGAGATTTCCACGGCTTAAAATCATGTAGAGAACCCTTTTTTTTTGTTTGTTTTGAACATGCTTCCTGCCAGCTTCCTTAATATTCTTAGTACTCATATTGGAAAAAGACAGTGACAGTGTCTCCATCTTTATCTTTTCTCTGCCACTGGTGATTTTGTAGACCTCTGTTGTATCTCCCCTCAGTCATGTGTTTTTCAGAGTTAAGAGCCCGTAGGTATACCTCATACAGGTTATTCTTGTCAAATGTTTTCTGAATCATTTCCATTCTATTATGCCCTTTCTGAGATGTGAAGAATTCTACATATTACTCAATACACAGAGAACTATGGATTGGTAATGGGCTGGATATATTACAATGTTCTCTGTTTGGTTCTCTTTTCCAGTCTTAATAATTCCAAATATTTTATTTGCTTTTCTGAGTAAAAAGGAACATTGTGCTGATGTTTTCATAGAAATTTTCGTCAGAACCCAAAGATCTCATTTGTGAGTGGAAAACCAGCTTACAGCCCATCACTGTATATATAATTTTTTTTCCCCATGTGCACTACTTTACACTGAACTGCATCAAATTCTATCTGCCATTTTATTATCCAGTCACGCAGTCTTGTAAGGTCTTTCTTCAGTTCCTCAGTTCTTCACAGTCAGCCCTTTAACTGCATCACAGTTTGTCCTCTAACTTTCCTTTACCTGAATAGCTTAATATCATTAGCAATCTGTGATATCTCACTGCTCACCCTCTTTTTCCAGATCATTTATGAATACATTAAGCAGCACAAGTCACAGCACAGGTCCCTGCAGACTCCTCTTGTGATGTCCCTTTTCTAGGAAAACTGACCTTTTATTTCTGTTTTATTTCTGTTTCCTGTCATTTAGCCATTTTTTGATCCATCCCTCTTGCTTCTTACTGCATAAAGGTGCTGCTATTTTTTTTTAATGCCTTTTTTTTTTTTAAATGAAGCTTTGCCTAAGGACCTCATTGCCCCTGGAAATCCCAGTAGCCCTTTAACATGAGATCTCCCTTGTCCACATATATGTGGGCATCACAAAAGACTTACAGATCTGCAATACTTGATATAATGTAACAAAAGGTGTGTTGTCTTCCTCAATATGTCGTATTTCTGTACGTGTCCAGTAATTCTGCTTTATAGGACAGATACTGCTTATTTGCCTGGCGTAGACAACTCAACAGGTTCACTCGTGTGTAGTTGCCTGGGTCTTCACATTTGCCTTCCCCACCGTGGCTAGCAGGGGAAGGGGTTTTAGAACTAGGGTTACACAGTGCAGTTAGTACTTCAGCTTTTTGACACCCAAGTTCTCTTAGAACTCCTGGAGGGAGGCCACCTGGTCCCCATGATGTCTTGCTTATTTTATCCGCTTGTTCCCTAACCTTTTCTGCCCTGCACTTATGTCTGGGATAGACAGATCTGCTAAATTCCCCCATTCTCTGAGCTCTTGCACTGCGAACACAGATGCAAGAACAGGAATGTAGTCATTTCTCCTATGGTCTTGCTTTCTCTGAGTGTTCCTTTTCCACCTTGATGGTCTACAGGCCCTACCCACTCTGTGGCAAACCTCCTATTCATGATACTTATGTAAAAGAATGTGGGTTTTGTTGGTGGTTTTTTTTTTCCCACGCCCTTGCAAGTCATTCCTCAAGCTCCGTTGTGATCTGCCTTATCATATTAATGTAACAGAATTTATGAATCATCTATTTTCTGCATTTCCAAAAGTTTCCAAAGGATACCTGCTTCTCATAACCTCCCTCACCTTGTTGTTTAGCCATGCTGGCTTCCCCTTCTTCTATGTCTTCTTTTGTAATGTTCTAGGAAGCTGGAGTAGCCCATTGTTAGCAAGAGGATGAAAACTAGGTTTCTCTTGAATATCAGAGACTAGGCCTAAAGGCCAGAATTTACCTTTCAGAAGAGTTACTTTGCATCTTCCTTTCAACAGAAATTTTCTTTTCCACAATGAAAGGATTCTTTTCTCTCTGATGTTCCTAGTCAATGCCAAGTCCTGCTCAACCAGCAGCTGAGGATCTGCCTCTACAACGTTGAAAGAAATCTAAAACTGAACACTAGCATGGTTTTTAAGAAGAACCTTATACATGTATGTGCTTTATTGCCTTTGAAAATTATTAGATAACTTTACTGTGTAGATGTACGTATGTCCCTTACCCAACTATAAAATATTATTATCCAAACATACAAGAAAGTATGTCATTAAAAATGCATAGTGTTACTCAACATTTTGTGATGCTACCTCATTGCCACCATATCTATAATATGCCAAAGGAAAAAGCTATTTTAGCGACCAAGTTACATGGCTTTATTTTTGGGACAAGAAGAAAACTACAAAAGATCTGTGTACTATCTCAGCTAGTTCCATAGTCCAACAATCAGAATAGTAAGGTTGTAAATATATAGTCATTAACATACCTAAAATTGCATGCCTATTTACATACTCTTTACAACTGGCAGAAAGAAACATCAGTGGATAAAAACTAACCCATAAATGGTAATTTTAGACTTGGAGTTTTAAAAGCTATTTATATCACATTAAAATGTAAACAGCTGAGGGTATTGATATCAGTTACTTATATATTCTTTTCCAGTCCCAGATCAATATTTTAAAAAATTAATTAAAAAAGTTCTGTTACATTCAAGTCTCCTTTGAGGCCACTACAAAACTTAGATATGCAAAGCTTGTTGTTTATGTTGCATTATAAGCAAGTACATGTGCTTGTTTCCTGGGAAAACCTGACAATTTCTGCTCCTCTAAGTGGCTGCTCTGACCTAAGCGCTGGGCTTAATGACTAAAGGAATAAAAAAATTATCAAGTGAGATCAAAATAGTGGTTTGATTGATCCAAGATTTTGCTATCTACGTAAGATTTGTCCTAAAAAACATCATGGAGAGTAATGGAATATCCATCTCCCAGATAAATTTTGGGCAATGCTTTCTTCGTTTAACATGAACTGTGGATGTTTTCAATATCTATATAAATATCAAATTATTTTTCAAGTGCTGTCCGCACTCAAAGAGATAGTCAATTTTACACATTAATTATGTGTGATTATTTTACTATTATTTTAACATTCTTTTAAAGAAAACCTTTTTTTTTTAACACTGGCTACTTCAATTTATTGCTACTGGCAGAATATGCAAGTTTTAGTAGGAGTGTGCAAGTTTCTACTGTTTTTATTCTACATATTTGTGTCATGCTATAGGCTATCATCTGGCAATTTACCAAACAGTTCCTTTATATCAATCAGTTCTCACACAGAAGTCTGCAAATTTTACTATTTTGTTAAGAATTTCTTTTTCCACAACATTTTAAACAATATTAACTTGCACATCCTCATACAGAATCTCACAACACCCAGTATCAAGCTTTTGCACGAGGAAAAATTAGCATTTATTTCTATAATTTTTTCCTGATTCTAAAGTAGTTCTTATTCAGGATAAGGCGTTGCCCATCACTGTTCTTTTTTCCTGAAAGACTCTTTCAATAATTTTTTGAATATCTAAATCACTTGTTTTGTTTTATCCACTGTTGGTTGTCCCCCTCTACATGTTTCATAATGTTATTTTCCATATTTGCTAATTCTTTTGAGAGGGAAGTAAAGCTCAGTGCAATTTTCAGTCAGTTCAAGTCCTTTTTAAACTAAGGACATTTTCTCTGAGGTAATTCCCTTAAAAAATGTGCATTTTTGCTGGAAAATTAGTTAGTTTGTTCTTAAATAGCTTAGAAATTCCTTTAGTTTCCTTTCGTTTCTTGCCTTCCTATCCCTGTTTCCTGCTTTTTCAACACCTCAGCTTCCAGCACTGCTTTGTCACCTCGCACAAGTAAAATTAGGTATCTCTACATTTCCTGTGACTCATCAGTTTGCAGTGTTTTTACCCTCTTTAGAGCAGTCCTCATCATGCTGCCAGTGAAGTTAACACTAAAAGCTCTATAGGTTTCAATAGCACAGAACGTAGTCCTTGTTCTTTTTACTTTCTAGTGGCTGAATATGGTCCTCTAACATGGACAAAGAATCTACATCTGCATTCTTCTACTCTATTTATGTCTCTTGTTTCCAAGCCTTTGAGCCTTTACTTTTGTTGCATCTCTCTTAATTTCAACATGACGAACTATGTGGCTTTCTTTAGACCTTCTGTATGGATTTTTCTTCAACTTAGTTTAATCTTGACTAGCTCTTTTCACCTTGACCTTTGAAAGAAATAGGTTTATTTTGTTGACTTCTGTAGCCTTTTCTTGGTTCTATACATGCATAGTTCTTTTAAGTCTGATATGCTTTAAAGGATTAGTTTTCATGAAAAAAATTTCTATGTAATGGGAAATGTTTTAGAAAACATTGATAAGATTTAATGTCTATATAGCCTCTATATGTGGTACAGAGATTTTAATTTCTTTTTTTATTATCTATCTTCCTCATTTCTGAGGCATTCAGAAACACTACCACTTATGTGTTACAGTGCTGGGATTTGGTATGGTTTCTCCAAAGTTAATGAATTTCAATGTGCTTCCTGTTGTTTAGCGTATCTGTTACAGTTATTTCTTCAGCTAACTCCTTTGTGTTACTTAGGAGTAAAGAACAGCCTTTCCACTCAGGTGCTCTAAAAAACATTTTCAGTTTATTAAACATAGGTAGTTTGTTTGATATCAAATAATATGTAGTGCTCTAAATATTGTCCAATACATGAACAATATTTGAAATTACTGATATATTAGACCTAATCATCTCTGATCTCTTTCAGTAATATGTGCTCCATATTATTCTGATGGCAAGTAGTGAACTTTCAAGCACGTTTCTATTGTCACGACTTTGTATTACCTCTGCAACTTCTCCTATTGAATTCTTTAAGTATACTGCTGTTCTCTAAGCAAAGATTTCAAAACTATTAAAAAAGCAGAAAAAAGTATGCTTCAGCTTCCCTATGGACATTTACCCAATTTGCATAGACTAAATTTTGCTTATTCTGAGTTTTGAATGCTATCGGTCTATACCAATTAATGCATACATTTCAGCTCTGGGTTGAGGCAAATATAGAAGTCTGATTATTCTAAACATTTAAACATATTTGTTAAAATAATCTCCCAAAAGGGATCAGTTGCATGCAATAAATAAATGTATGTATCATACTACCGAAGTTAATATAATTTCTCCATTTGGTTTCAGTTTAGGCTCATCTGTTACCAGAGTTGTTCTAGTTGAGTTCTGGTTCGGGCTCAGCAAAACTTGAAAACAATGACTGAAGTTCAAAGTCAAATTTGGTTTTGGTTAACTCCAGAAGTAGAATTACGTCCAAGATTAATTCAAGCAAAATATGTACACTTTAAGTCTAGTTCTTTGTGATAAATTCAGGAATAAACAGAATAAATTTATTTAATCTTCTTCTTGCATCTGAATGCACCACTGCATGAACCAAGAGTAACAATTATATAAATTAGGTAATAAAGAGCTGTCATACCAAAGTAGCTACTATGTTTCTAAATTAATTCAAACTTCTTAAATAAAACTATGTTAAAACAAATAAACAAAAACAAACAAAAAACCCCCACCAAACCAACCAACCAACCAACCAAAAACAGAAAAAAAGAGGAAATACAATAACTACTTTAAAGAGATAAATATTCAGTATGATTTTGTCATTAAAATGCACATACAGAGAGAGCACCTGAGGATTGCAGAGTGACCCTAATGCTGTAACTACCTAACCTGTGATTCTTTGCCTCTGGCACCTAACTATAACCTCCAAATTCCTATAAGCTGAAGAAAGCAACAAAAATACCTCCTAAATTCTGCTGTGTGGCACAGTAGTGATCCACATAGCCATCATCTGTTGGGGATATCTTAACCTCCATCGCAGACCACTGCTACTTAAATTGCTTCCGAGCGATACAAGCTGTCACCACGCGCCTGGCCCTGCCCTCAGAGGGATGAAGCCCCGCGTTTTGCCCCAGGCGCCGTGGGCGGTGGCCGGCAGCCCAGGCGTGTCGAGGGGTGAGCTGCCTTCCCACCTCCAGCCGGTGGGCACCCCCGAGAAGCCCCGTACCCCCTTTTCCCTTTTCATTGCTTCTGCGCCTTCACTCTGGAACGTGGCTGGGGCAAGGACAACGCGGTTGTGATTTTCTGAAGGACCTCCCGTTGGCCAAATGAAACCTAAAGTTTTCGGTCTCACCATTTGTCCAAATTTGGAGTGGATTTTTCAAGTGGACAGAAGCAGCATGCTCCTGACAATGAGAGGACTCAGTGCCAAAATTCAAGCCTTTACTCGGAAGCTTGAACTGTTTAACTGATTTTGCGGAAATCTTCCAAAATAATTCAGTATGAGATGGATACTCAGCAAAGAAAACTTGTAACTTGGATCAATCAAAAGAGATCAGTTCCTGTGAATGATTCTAGTTAGGCCTGTAAGTAGTAAAATAACAGAAACAAATAATACAAGAGATGATCACTTGGTGACTCATGATCTTCCTCTCAAAGAGTTGGATTTGACTCTGATAAACTTTTTTTTAATATCTTGGGATAAAAGTGGTTAAAAGGGGAAGTGATGATCACAAGAAAGTAACAGCAAAAATCAGTGTCAGGTTTTGGAAAGCTGAATTGAGGCGATGAGGCTGGTATTTGGCTTGGACATCTGTAATTGTTACAACTAGTATCAGCTCGGTCCAGACATTTAGAAACACTGATGGCCACATCCGCAAATCTCTTCGTTTTAGCCAACAGCCTCACAAGTCCACCAGCACATACCTTGCATCAGAAGTCATGGTCATGAAGGAAGATATCCAATGCTGGCAAAAAGAACTGCACTAAGGGTCTTGAACTGTCAATACAGAGACCGTATTTGGACACCACGCTCCTTAGGAGCCAGGGTGCTCCGGAGCAGTTTGTTTGTGATGATCTGTGTTGCTAGGCAGATGGGCAGCTACAGCTTGTACCAACCGGAGCTTTTTCTGGACATGAGACTTCAGTTCCTAGAAATAAGTAACTGAAGCACCTTTAAAAAAAGTTTCCTAAGAATGATAAACACTTGATTGTGAAAGTGATGGCAGAAAAATCTACATAGGCAGAAGGCGACCATACTGTCCAGGTTAATATTTTTTTATTTCAAGTACTTTGTTGGGGTAAAAAATAAAAATGAAAAAAATTCCCTCCTTACCTGCCTCACAGTAACTAATAACAGTAACTAGCTATATGAGGCATAGTACTATCATTCAGTAAAGCTAAATGTTCATTTCTCTTTACACTGACCGCTTTCATTCTCTCTTCTCTGAAACAAACACTCTGCAGACAGTGGAATGACTTGTATGTCTCACTTATTTTCCCCAAAGATGCTCCTCATTACAAGAGCATGCACTGTTTTTTGCCAAGCTTTCCGTAAGCA
Source organism: Chroicocephalus ridibundus (assembly GCF_963924245.1). Taxonomy (NCBI): domain Eukaryota; kingdom Metazoa; phylum Chordata; class Aves; order Charadriiformes; family Laridae; genus Chroicocephalus; species Chroicocephalus ridibundus. Next base: position 101,862,794 of record NC_086284.1, read on the forward strand.
CTCAAGCAGGAAGGGGGCACAGTGACGAGGTGGCCTTCAGTATGGAAGTGTGTGTCGGGGTGAGGAACAATAGGACAAAACCATCTTCTTGGCTTTACGTAGCCGAGAGGACTGAACATAGACTTGGAGCGTTGTAGGCTGTTGCATGTAAGCTGCGAGTGCTTCCCTCCTGTCACTTCTAAAGCCCCTTCAGCGCTGACAGGGGCTGCATTATTTTTTTTTAACTATGTGAAGCTTAAGAAAATGTATCTTTAGATTGCTTCTTCTAAATACAATCTTTAGAAAAACAACAGTTATTTATACTAGGCAATAAAATTTAAATACAGAGAACTGTAGAGTCCTCAAAGGGTTTATTCTCTAATGTCTTCTAGACTCATTTGCATTACCTGTTTTCACTGTGAACAGTAATAAAAATGCTAGGAGACTTGTCTTCAAGCTCCAGTCAAGAGAGACAGCTCTAGCAATCAGGCTTCAAAGATCCATAATGCCACCAACAAACAGTTCCCCGAGTGCCTGTCATGGACCACCTAAAGACTTCTTGGAAGACAGCATTCTGCAGACAAATTTGTCTTGGCCCTTCAGCTCTGCACTTTATGCAAGTTTGCTACAGTAGAGCCAGCTTACAGTAGCTTTACAGTCCACTTCCAGATTTTCTTCTTCAGGCTTTCAGTGGTTCTGTTATTTTGATTGCTAGTGCTCAAACCCAGAAATCTATCACAATCCCCTGCTCACCCACCAAGCTATCGCTTAAGAGTGAATTAAAGAACTTCCCACCATTTAAAATGAGGTATGAATGGTCCTACTAGACTCGGAAGCTTGTAACATCTCGATGAAATGGCTGCCCTCACTTTTTAACACAGTAGGAGTAATGACTTCAGAAAAGCAATAAAATTCATAACTAGATTCATGCTGTATAGGTTTCCTTTGGGACTTGGGGTACCACTGACAGACAATCTCTGGTCCCACTGAAGTCACAGGAATGACGTCCATGCCTGTAAGAGACGGAAGCATTTCTCTCCATAGGAAAGCATGACCACACACAGCAGCTGTGCACCCGCAACTTTTCCCAGACTGGCCTATTTCTTTGCTTCAGCTTCTTAAGGCAGATTTTCGCCCTGTAGGCTTTACAGGGCATCACCTTCTTATGTTTTATCAAACAAGTTGCTGACAACTTTGAGGAAAGAGGCTGGAATGTATTTTGAAAGTCAATATGCTACATCATACCTGTAATTATAACAGAGACAAATCCAGTCCTCATATATATATACATATATATATATCTCAGCCTGAGAGAGTTGGGGTTGTTCAGCCTGGAGAAGAGAAGGCTCCGGGGAGACCTTATAGCGGCCTTACAGTACCTGAAGGGGACAGGGGACCTACAGGAAGGATGGGGAAGGACTCAGGGAGTGTAATGATAGGATGAGGGGTGGCAGTTTCAAACTGAAAGAGGGTAGATTTAGATTAGATATTAGGAAGAAATTCTTTCCTGTGAGGGTGGTGAGGCACTGGAACAGGTTGCCCAGGGAAGCTGTGGATGCCCCATCCCTGGAGGTGTTCAAGGCCAGGCTGGATGGGGCTTTGAGCAGCCTGGTCTAGTGGGAGGTGTCCCTGCCCAGGGCAGGGGATTGGAACTAGGTGGTCTTTAAGGTCCCTTCCAACCCAAACCGTTCTGTGATTCTATGATTCTCTTTGTACATAGGCGCATATATATATAGGTTCTCATGACTGTAAGGCCTACCTAAAACTAATCCCCCTCAGCCTAGTCAGAAGTATAAATTTAAAGACCGCGAAATAAATTTTACAAATACTAATAAATAAAATAAAAATAAAATAGATTTATGAACTTTAAGACCTCTCTCCCATTGTTACACCGCCCCCATTCCCCCTCCCCCCGCCCGTTCCCCGTTGCTATGACTACCCGGAAGCGGGCGGAGCCGACCGGGAAGCAGAGTCACCCAGCTGAGAAATGACGCCAGGGGGTGACCCGGATGTTCATGGGACGAGACACCACACCCCTTGCCCCCCGCCCCCCTCCCGGCGGAAGCGGCTGGCTGGGGGAAGGGCTCCTGCTCCCTGCCGGCCGGGTCACGTGAGGGGGGGGGGGGGGGAAGTGTGTTGGGGGGGGGTGCCGCCGCCACGTGACGGCGCGCGGCAGCCGCCATGGGGACGGCGCTGGACATCAAGATCAAGCGGGCCAACAAGGTCTACCGCTGCGGGGTGAGTGCGGGCGGGCGGGCGCGCGCGCGGGCGACGGTTGGGGCCGTTGGGGCGGGACGCCACGCCACGCCGTCCCGCCCCAACGGCTCCAACCGGCGCCCGTGCCCGTCGCTCCGCGTCTGCGGGTCGTCGCGGCTGCTCCGCCGTTGCTGCGGGTCGCCGGCTGGGCTTGAGGCAGGTCTTTGGGATGAAGGCCGGCTTCTTGTTGTCCTTCTTCTCCTGGCGAGCGGGGCGGGAGCGCGGGAGTGCCGCTGCGCCGTCTGCGGGGAGGGCGGCGGGGCTTCAGGAGGAAAGGAGGGAGCGTGGCTCCCACAGACGCGGCAGTTTGGACTTCACGTAGAGGACAGTGTCGCTTCAGTTGTTTGTACTTGTGTATTACAGCGGGACTGATGCTGTGGTACAGTATGCAGGTGCGGCCAGTTGCTGTTACGGAGTCTCATTCCGTTTCTGTGCTCTGCAAGAAACATGCAAATGTCTTAAGATGTGGTTTGTACCTGATAGGAAATCTCCTCTTGGATAAGAGGAGATTCTTCTTCCCTGCCGCAAAGGACTTGGGTGCACCGGTGGATGAAAAGCTGGACATGAACTGGCGAAGTGTGATTGCAGCCCAGAAAGCCAACTGCATCCTGGGCTGCATCAAAAGCAGCGTGGCCAGCAGGTTGAGGCAGGTGATGCTGCCCCTCCACTCCGCTCTGGTGAGACCCAACCTGGAGTGCTGCATCCAGCTCTGGAGCCCTCAGCACAGGAAAGATATGGACCTGTTGGAGTGGGTCCAGCACCTCTCCTCTGAAGACAGGCTGAGAGAGTTGGGGTTGCACAGCCTGGAGAAGAGAAAGCTCTAGGGAGGCCTTATAGCAGCTTTACAGTACCCAAAGGGGGCTTATAAGAAAGATGGTGACAAACTTTTTAGTGGGGCCTGTTGCGATAGGACAAGGAGTAATGGCTTTAAACCAAAAGAGGGTAGATTTAGGCTAGATATGAGGAAGACACTTTTTACAAAAACACTGTCACAGGTTGCCCAGAGAGGTGATAGATGCCCCATCCCTGTAAACATTCAAAGTCAGGTTGGACAGGGGTCTGTGCAGCCTGGTCTATTTGATGATGTCCCTGCTCATTGCAGAGGGGTTGGACTAGATGACTTGTAAAGGTCCCTTCCAACCCGAACCATTCCATAATTTATGATAAAGTACTTAGGCAAGAGCAGGTCTCAATTTTTATTTTTTTTTTTTAGTGGGCAGGAGTCTGATTTCTTAACTTTTTTCACTGATGTAATTGGTGATAGTGATAAAGGGATTGTGCATACTTCAGCTTTTGCAGCTACTTGAAAAAATGCTGTGCTCTTTTCCGTTGTTGAAGACTTCAAGTGCATTTAGAAAAAAAATAAAAATCACCTGAGATTTATTTTTATCACTGTTTTTCTAGAAATCTTGTTTAAGCAGAAGTTTTCAGGTCTTTTTTTTTTTGTCTTTTTTTTTTCTTTATTGCTATCTCGCCACACACTTGTATTGTAGACATCCTTTTCACACACTTTTCCCATACGTTAGTAGTTTGGCTGTTAGAGTGTATAAAGCATGTTTCAACTTATTGGATGTTTTTAATGTGGGAAAACTGATTTAAACAGATTTGAATGAAAAGGTATGCAACATCTGTTCTACAGTTGTCAAATCATCTAGAGAATGGCTTTCATAAAGTTGAATTTTCAGTTTATGAACAACACATCTCTTTAAGTATGGTGTCATAGTGGTAAAGACTACTTCTGTGTCTCACTTTCACATTGTTTTCCTAATGCACGTTATTGGAGGGATCTTACTTATTCCAGTGTCATAATGCTGTGCCCATTTTCAGTTTCTTCAAACTGGATTTTTTTTTTTTAATACAGCAAAGGGATATTTCTTCTGTCTTTAAGCTGAAATTAAATAAGTTATTTATGGTTAGTAAACCTGTCAGTATTGTTTGTTTGCTTCCACTTTAACTCAATGTGAAAAAGTTTGTAATTTTAGCTTGTTAACCAGGCCTGAAATTTGGAGGTCTAAGTGGTATGAAAACACAGTGATGAAAGAGCTGTAGGGCTGTATGCTATAAATACAACATGAGATTTTTAATATAAATTTCCTAGGGACAGAAAATAATTACAAGTCTCTCTTTAGTTAGGCATGGAATATATACAGGTTTGGTTTTGACTTTTTGGTGTTTGTTTCTTTTTTTCTTAGAAATGTACTGATTGTTGTATACTTCGGTGACAGTAGCTATGCTAGTAATACCTTCAGTGCATGGCAACTTTCATCTGAAAATACACTTGCATCAATGCTACTTGAAAATGAAGGGATTCCTTTAGTGAAGACAATAGCTCACCCCAATGTATGTGTCTAGCTATCTAGACTTGGATCTTTTGTTTTCTGAATTTATTTAAAGCTGCGTTGGATATGGAAGAAGGTGATGTCTAAAGTATGCACTGGTGTAATAGTGGTTTTGTTATGCTTATTACATTATAATAATGCAAAAAATTGCTAAAACATTATTGAACTTTCTAATTCATAATTTGCCTGAGACCATGATTAATCCAGCATAACTCCACAATGCTACTCACCTCCCTAGCCATTTAATTTCTGCTGCCTTTCTTGTGCTGACAGTGTTGGCTGTGCAGTAAGCCAGGTGAGAGAAACGGATGGTACTTGGTAGACCTGACACTCAAAAAAAGTAAATAATAATAATTAAAAAATCAATCTGTTGAACCATGGACATGACATCCTTTTTGTTTTTCTTATGAATGCCTTCTCAAGTAGAGTTGAACGGAGAATATTCAACAATCGGTATCAGAATGGTCCTGTGCTGGGTGGCCTACAGAAGATAGATTAGACATAGTGGAGCAGCTCCAACAGAGCAGGAAATTGGATGAACAAAATAAAGTGGGGTGGGTGAAGAACGTTCTGAAGGATCTCAGCAGTGATTTTTAGGTGATAATAGACCAAAGACCTGGTAGTGGCAATGGCTCCTGATTGTTCCATTCAAGTGCTGGTTTTGTACCTCTTGAGAGTGCATAGTCCAGGTGAAATGTTCAGGAGTTTTTATCAATCAGCATCCTCAATCTGTTGTGTATATGTCAGCCAGCATCTTTACAACTGCTGAGTGTATTTGGTATACATCTTTATTCCCGCCAAGAGAGAGGGGGTGAGGGTAAACAGATACAGGAGACACCCATATTTAACAAGTAACTGTTCTGAGGATCTCTTAATGGTAAATTCCATACGGAATAAGGTCTTGAAGGTGCGTGAGTTTGTAATATAAACTTCTAGGGAAGAACTCTGAAAGTTAACAAACTTACCTTTAATTTAATTGCAGAACTGAATTTGAGTCTTGTCAGGGGAAAATATTGTTGAAAATATATATGAGAAGGCTGGTGGACAGAGAAGATAAGGACGAGTCTAAGGCAAATAGCTGATAAGGAAAATTAAGGCTGAATAACTTCATTTTTGCTTTTTGTAAGGTCAGTGTGATGCATATGTTTCATTATGGGCTTTCCCCATCAGGCCAAGATCTTTCAAATTTGTCTTTGGGGATGAAGTATCATGTAACAGAACCTTCACGTAGTGTTCCCTGCTGTCTTGGATTGCGTCAGACTACTTATCCTGGTACGGTGACCTTGGTTATACTAAATCCAGATGAATTCAGCCATTTTTCATTGTTGCAAAGCAATCTCCTATGCCAAGTGGAAGTCACTTCACTTCCTGAAACTTTCCTTAGTTCTAGGTAGTTGAGTAGGCAACTATTTTGTTCTTTTTAGTTGTTCTTTGCTTCTGCATTGACTGTTCTCTTTCAATTGGGAGAAATTAGACACAAAATTTGTAAAATAGTCATGCATCATGCAAGCCTGAGTTTGTGTTCCTGCTTTTAAAAAGTAAGTTGGTTAAAGTAACATGCTGTGGTAAACAGCAAGCAATGTCTATATTTGTTAGTTATAATAATCAGAAACTAGAGGAACTAAGCAACCAAAGACCTTTATTTTGTCCAGACTTCAATTTGAGAAAAGCTATCTTAAATGGACTACTCTAAATTGTGAGTGAAAAAACAAGTTTGCCACTTCTTGGGACAAAAGAGTAGTCGCATTGTTTTAAAAAAAAAGTGTTAGGGGATTTAAGAACAAAAAGACAATAAAATGGATCCTAATAGCATGTCCTATAATAGCAAAGTAAGGCTTATTGCATCAAAACTATGTTTAAATTCCTAGAAACAGAAGATCTGCGTTCAGGAGACTTTTTTTTTTTTTTTTAATTGGATGGAGAATTCTTGAGCCATTAAGGCTGATTTAATAAACTCCGGAATGCTTGAAGAATGAGGAGACAGGCATAACTAATGATGCGTTTCATTTAGAAAACCTAAACAGGATGACTGCAGTAACTGTGGCAGTTAGTCTGAGATTGATAATTAAAAGAATTCTAGGCTGAAAAGCCTGAAAAATGCATTGCACAAAGAAAGGTGCTGTAGTTAACATCAGCCAAGACTTTTAATGACGAGTCCAAAATATACTTAAGTTAGAATTTGCCCATAAGGAGGCCTTTTACTAATTAGTTTGGTTTTTTAGAAAATCTGAGCATTGAGGTTTTAAAGCATCTAATGATTAGTTAGTTGGATCTAGCAGACTTTTCCTATTGAATGTGGTCAGTTTCTTTCTAAATAATCAGAAGAATATGTAGTTAAGATTTGCAGGTGGCTTGCATAGAGGAATAGATGTGGAAGATGATGATCAGGCATATTTAGTAAATGTGACTTAAGTGAACTTATTTTTAATTTTTTAATTGCTAGATGTTTTCCCTTTGTCCTAAAAGTGAATGCCTGTGATGTGGAAAGTGGAATCTAAAAGGAACCTAAGGTGTTCTGTTGGTAGTTTTTCTAGCTCCTTAATGTAGCAAACAGACCTAACAGTGTAAACAGTCAGGTTGGAATTGCTATATATTTTAACACTAAAAGTAATTTTTCCAACAATTTATGGGACAGTATGGTGTGCACTTTGATCCTTCCAGTCTTTACATAAAGTTTGTAGATACTGAATAACTGTCTAGTTTAGTCAGAAGTCCAGATGTGATGTAGGACTCTCAAGATGAGATTCTGTGATCCGTGTTATGCACCATTTCATGTTATTGAATGAAGATCGTTCCAAATTGTCCTCAGCCGGACTTGGGTAACTGCTACTAGAGAAACAGGGGATTGTGCTGCTGGATCAGATGAAGCAGGTGTTCATCTCAATTGTGACCTTAGAAGGGATTGAAACTTTGAAAGTGTCAGTCTTCCAGGCAATTTCATGTGCATATCTGAATGTTTAGGAACTGTCAACAGAAAGCTGAAAAGCTTATTTGGGATCATTAACCTGGGACAGTCTTCTCACAAGAACGTTTTGTTCGCAGTTTAGCATATGTACCTCACTTCTTTGCTTCACGTGATACGCTGGCCTTCCTGTGGATGGATACTGTGTTTAGCCGGATAATTCTGTGTAGAATTGTATTAGCTTAGCTCCATCTTGCAAAGTTTTGTCATCACGTGGTGAAGCCATGAGGAGTTCCTAGTAAGGGAGAAGGTAAAAAGTGAGTAAGAGCAACTGATCGTAAGTTACTACACTGTAGTATGTGAAAGTCATTCAAGTGCTGACTTTCTCTACACCTTTAGTTTTGTGGTGTTAAAGGTAAATGAAACCCTTTTGATATGAACTGAAAACAGTACTAGTTTAGTATTAAGTGATGCCACATAACTATTACAGATGGTACATGTTTGCAAATCTTTTGCAAGAGTAAAGTTTTCTCATAAATTGTGTGCTAACTATAAGTATTTGAACATCTTGGTAAGCTCATGTTCATTGATTTGTACTTTTTAGAAGGACAAGAATACTGACAGCTTTGTATTTAGAGGGGCTCTGGTTTTGCACAAAAAAGGACAAAGTAGCTCTTCTTCAGAAAAGACAGAGCCAACTTCTCCCCCTCTCTATCAAACAGAAATATAATCTGATTTCATATAAACAGTTTAAATAAATATTACAGCATCTTTTTCATGATACCTCCCTCTCCCCCACACTAGTGACTTTTAAAAGTTGTTTTTGGTTTTTTTTTTAAAAGTCATTTTGAGGTGGTTTTGATTTTTTTTTTTTTTAAGAGACATTGAATGTTATAATAAAAATTCATATTTAACTTCAAGTCATTCTTTTCCTTTCTGCCCCTTATTGTGTGAAAGTATGTAGGCAATAGCTCCAGAACAGGTTGTTGCTGTGTGGTGGGAGACTGTTCTCATTTATTAAAGCAGTTCATATGTTCAGGATTGTCCTTGCTTCTTATAGTTCAGCTGTACTAATTTTTCAAAGCAATAACCTAATTGCTTGTACTAATTAAAGCCCGTTAGCAAAGCAGTACAGTATTTAGGTCATCTTTTCTTCACTGTCCTTTTGTGCTTGTGTCTCCTGTTCCTGGCATTTCCCAGTTGCTGCAGGTCCTCTTTTCAGACTTTCAGCATGTCAGCCTTCCTGGTGATGCTTGATGTTCTACTGCTGTCCTGTTCGGCTTTAAACTAACTGACCCATTTTCTGTATTGTCATCCTGTACCACTACTAAAGACAAAAGGCTGGCAAAATTCAAATAGTGTCTGTCGGAGATGTACTTAACTGGACTGGTTTTAACTGGTCGAGTGTAGAGTGGGCAGTCTCAATTATCCTTTGGTTGGAGTGATCTGTAGTTTGGTGTCTAGTTTGCAAGCCTGGTGAAGGTGCAGAGAGCATTACCATGGAGCAGAAGACAAGGTTAGCCCCAAGAAACTTTCTTCAGATTCTCAAATCACTTGCTGCTGTTTCCAGATGCGTATTGCATTTGATGTGGAACTCTGGATTGGAGTGGATTCTCTGTTGTTGGAGAGGGGAAGGTTAAACTATGGGGTATGTAAAATAAACTGTGTGTTGCTCTCCTGCAGTTAATTTATATTTTTTTTCAGTGTTAGAAATTCTCAGTTGATACTTCCAAGATGCAGTGTTCTTGTGCAAATACAGTTTTCTAGACAAAACATTCTTAATGGGATAAGTGACGCATCTCTTGAGTCATACAACTTGTTCTTTTGATTCACTTATGCTTTTAAACTATTTCCCATGTAGCATGGAATTTCCTTGTGTAGCAGAACAACTATTTATTTATTTATTTTAAATCTGTTCAGCTCCACTCTTGAGGTGAGTCTTATCCTCAGCTTGGCCATCACTTTTACAGTTATACCTTCTCTTCCATCTCCCATGACCGTCCCACTCTTCATATAAAAATTTCTCTTGGGCTTTCATTCTGACATGTCAAATGGAACTTGTCTACTGCTAACTGACTCGATAGTTGTTTATGAGGATGTTTTTCGTCTTCCTGGAGAGGAAGATCTTGAAACTTTAGAAAGAAATAGAAACTCCTTCTGCAAGGAGGAGGAGAATATTTTTAAGGAAAACAAACTAGAAGTAAGGACGTCTCTTCCTTTCATTGCTTTCATTATCAGTATTTGTCTTTTCTGAGAAGGTTAGACTGTTCTCTGGGAACAGTTTTCTTGAGTATGAAAATCAGTTAGCATGCTGTCTGAGAAACAGCTATAGATGACATTTATTTAAATGTTTTCATCTTGTCTTTTCTCCTTTCAGGAAGTTCTTTCTGGAGTCGTGGTCATAACAAGTAAGGACACAGTCCAGCACCAAGGTATCTCGTTAACAATGGAAGGATCAGTAAATCTGCAGCTTAGTGCCAAAAGTGTGGGTGTGTTCGAAGCTTTCTATAACTCTGTCAAGGTAAGAACTGTGCAGGTTAATATTTTTAGCACAAAACCTTTGTCTCTTTTCCCAAATCCTTCTTTAATGGCTCTCAGGTAGTTATAGCACTTCATGGTATGTAAATGATAGAAAGCAGAGAAATGCTCCGCATTACCTAGTGATATGTGATGACATTGAGGGAAGAACTTGCACTGATTGGAGAGTTTTCTTTAGGGCTGAAATACAGTAATATAAATACTGTGGTTACTAGATGATGCATTGAAGAATCATGATTTAAAGAAAAATAATAAATCGTGTGGTGTTTTTTTTTTTAAAGTGACTCATTTTAATTGGACTTTGTGCTACGTGAGTCACTATCACAATAGTTTCTGCAGAGGCCATTGAGGTTGTGTGTTACTAGGCATGATACAGGACCTTCACAGATTCTTCTGTGGAGTATGAGGCTGTGCACAGACTGTGGAGCTCCTGGAAGGCCTCTGTGCTGCTCCCCAGGTTTGGGAGCATGGGGTTTGGAATCTAGCAGGGCAAGTTATCTCTGGCTCTATATGAACATGGCTGTACTGATTGAAGCAAGGCTGGCTCTGTCTAGAGCGTCAGTATAGCTACATGTGCAGAACGGTTTGCTGAAATTAGGATAGCCTTGGTGCAGGGCCTTTTAAGGTCTTCATTTGTAGTTAATTTGTTTACAGTATGAATAATCTGCCCATGAATGATTGAAAAACAGGAAAAAAACCAAAACTAAAAAACAGTAGAAGCAATAGATTATTTTTTTTTCCCTCCCTGTTAGAGGGAAAGTAATAGTAAAACTCCAGAGAGAAAAGAAGTGTAATCTTCAAGCAGGCTTCCCCAGTTGAATCCTAGTCTCCCACTGGAACAATGGTTAACTAGCCCTAAACATAGATCTTTAGGATGGGAGAAGGCAGGAGGGAATGGCTAACTGCTCAACTGTCACACGTACTTGTTGATTCCTGCTGCTACTATTAAGGGTTATAATTTAGAAAAGGGAACTCCACTTTGCAAAGCTGAGACTCTGCTGTTCAGCTCTCTAAATATTTGGTCATTAGTATGATATGACCATAGATCACAAATTGGTTTTTTGAGGAAAGCATTCTTAATGTTTCTTTTCATTGTGAGACTGGAGAGCTGTGTGTGATGAGGAAATGCCTGAGTGTCTGGAAATTCAGGAAGTCTTATTAGAGTTTGGTGGATGGTTGTTGGTTCTTGAAATGATGGGGCCGTCGCTCTGCTTCAACCTAAACCTCTTAATATTTATCTTTGCAGCCTATTCAAATTATTAACAGCACTATTGAAATGGTAAAACCAGGGAAACTTCCCAGTGGCAAGACAGAAATTCCATTTGAATTTCCGTTGCATATGAAGGGGAACAAAGTTCTGTATGAGACATATCATGGTGTCTTTGTTAATATTCAGGTAAGGCAGTCATATCTGTAAAGAAAATCTGAACTTTTGTTGTCTACGGAATGTATTCTAAAGTATCTCTTAATCCATGGAAGCAGATAATGTTTTCTTGTGATAAAGTCGTCTTTTCATAGTGCAATATGTTTTCTCAATTTGAAGAATGAGCAGAAAGTTTAGAGATCCTTTGAAGTAAGTAGCTTTTAAGCTTCCCTCTGTTAATATAGCATTCTTCTGGTGTGTACTGTATTTCCTAGGTGTAATTAAAGATTAAAAATGATGATACACGTTAACCTTTTAAGTACTAATTTGTAGGTGGTTTCTATCTGACTTTTGCAGTTCTAGTTTCTAGGAGTCAACACTTTCCACAGATGGTAACACTTCTTAAATGTGGCAAAGGAACCATCCTGGGATTGCAGAATCCCATCAATATAATGTTGCTTTTAAAAAATTGTTGTGATGTCTATTCCCTTTTCTTTTCCAGCTAGTTTAAGCTTTTAATTGGAAATAGTTGATTGTAATGAAACAGATCAGATGTAACATGGGATGTACAAGAGAGAATTAAAAGCATACTGGAAAGAGGGGCTTTGGGTTGAGAAAGGGTAAAATGTATTTGCCACGCTTGTTAAATCTTGTACAGTTCTTTTACAGGGTGATATTTTCATCTAGTTAAGATTTTATTGTGAAAGAAGTTGCATTTACCATTTTGTAGATAATCTATATAGTAGTACATACCCAGATACAAGTGTGTGTACTGTTAACTAAGTACCAGTGAGACTTCATTAGCATAGTAGACAACGAATTAATGCTAATAATATTTAAATATGAAAAGTGAAGTGTACTGACTTACCAGATCGATTTTAAGACACAGGGATAAATCCTACAGGAACAAAGCTACTTAGTGTTCAGAATCTGTTTTCCTGCATTCATTTGTGAGAAGGAATAGCTTGAGGAAATCTCTCCATCACTTGTTGTTTCAGCCCTTCCGTATGGAGTAAATCTTTAAAGAATGATGAGATAAACAGAACAGTAGCAAGATGTCTCACTTGAAATACCTTGTCAGAACTACTGTAACATATATCTGATCCCTACTTATGTTCTAAACAACTACATCCATTCCCTTAATGAAAAAAAGACTGCACTACGGTGTCCTTTTGTTCAAAACAAACGTGACTGTGTAATTTTGTAATGAAGGCTCAAACCAAAGTGTTGAGAGCTTGTAGCATCTTCAAAAACATGAACTTTTTGCATTCCTGTGGAGATGAGTAGTAGCATTTACTGCCCAAATCTGTATGTACTACATGCTTGTAACAGAATCCTGTGGAAATACAATTTTGAAATTTGACCTTTTTTGGTTAAAAATTGTCTTACAAGAGAGGGATTTGTTCACTTGGTCTGTTTTGGGTTTGGTTGGTTTTTTTGAAGGAAAGTCTTCTTCAGCTATCTCTTGAATGCAAATACTGTATTAGACAATGCTTTTTCTTCCTGAGGAGTGTTTTTTTGTTTGGTGGGTTTTTTGGTTTTTTTCTTCCAAGGAAAAAGTTGAAGGAGCCACTAAATGCAAAAATTTTCAGACCAGTGCTGATGAAGAATCACTGGGTTGTAAAACTTTCCCCTCCTTTCCCCACTTTTGCTCACTTATGAGAGTATTGGATTTGATGACAAAGTATAAAACTGTTAGCTATTTAGCTGAACTGGAAGTCTTATATTACAGACTTGGATTTAAAAAAACCCTAACAAACAAGCCAAAAACCCACAAAAGAAAAAACCTCACCTACTAGCCTATCAGAAATAACTTAAACAAAAATTCTCGTGTTTTTTTTCTACATTCAGATGGGGTTTTTTAAGTACTTCCCATATCTTTTTTCGGTCTTGGCTTTCTTCCTAATGTATCATTTGTGGTAGGTATGTCAAAAATGGTGTAAAACTGGTTGAGTTGCTTTCCATAATCCAGATAACTTGCCTATGATTGATAACAGTTGTTTTAAGATATACTTTAATGGTGAATATTTGTTTTGTTTTGTCATTCCCTCTCTCATCTACCTAGCTTTTCTTTACAAGCTGGGGATAAAATGTAATTAAAAGGTTAATCATTAGATTCCAGCCAACCTTTGAGAGTCCTGCTCTCCTGAAGAGGAAAACATAGTCTGTCCCGAGGCTATTTAATGTGCACTGGTACCTGATAAAACAGATACACAGGTATAAAATGGGGAACGTTAAGTCTGTTTTCCAGAAAATCAGGCTTGAATTGCTTAAAAATAATTTCCTAGTATTAAGTAAACCAAAGGAAAGCATTCATTTGCTTCTAACCTGTTTATATTTGTTCTTTGTCCAAATCAAGAAATGGAAAAATAGACTACATACAGTATGCCACCTTTTTATTTTTTCACCAGAGTAACTAAAGGTGCTGTTTAAGAAACACTTCCCAAGACCTCTGTCCAAGTCCCGTGCAGTTTAAAAGCAAGCCTCTATTTAGAATCACAGAATGGTTCAGATTGGAAGGGACCTTAAAGACCACCTAGTTCCAACCCCCCTGCCATGGGCAGGGACACCTCCCACTAGACCAGGCTTCTCAAAGCCCCATCCAGCCTGGCCTTGAACACCTCCAGGGATGGGGCATCCACAACTTCTCTGGGAGACCTGTTCCAGTGTCCCGCCACCCTCAGAATAAAGACTTTCTTCCTGATATCTCATCTAAATCTACCTTCTTTCAGTTTAAAACTGTTTCCCCTCATTCTATTGCTCCACTCCCTGATAACCAGTCCCTCCCCGTCTTTCCTGTAGACACCCTTTAGGTACTAGAAGGCCCCTACAATATATATATATGTATATCTATCTATCTATACACATATGTATCTACACACACCGCATCTCTCTCGGCCTGTCTTCATAGGAGAGGGCTCCAGCCCTCTGATCATTTTTGTGGCCCTCTTCTAGAGCCGCTCCAACAGGTCCATGTCCTCCTTATGTTGGTGTCTCCAGAGCTGGACGCAGTGCCCCAGGTGGGGTCTCACCAGAATGGAGTAGAGGGGCAGAATCACAAAAGATGTCTTGATCTCAGTATATTAGCTGGGGGTTCAGTATCAAGACTAAAGTCTCTGTTCTCATGCAGAGAACTTTTAATTGGACACTGAGGGCCAAATTGCAGGGCATGTGTGGTCCTGCTGCCTCACTGCACTGTGTTCCCTGGTCTGAGTGTAGTGCAGTAACAGAAGGTTTGCTCAACAGTGTTCAACTTCAGTGGAAACCACGGTCTGATGGGGAAAGAGATATGCTCTCTGGTCTCGTTCTTGCACACATATTCAGGTTATGTGTAGAGAGACACCATGAACTGGAAATCATGAAGCTGAGTCCCTAATCTGAGCACACTTGGTTTTGCCAATTGCTTATCTGTAAAGAAGGAATTAAAAATGAAACAACAACAACAAAAAAACCCCAGTGCTGAAGTGCATGATTACTGTGATAACCAAGGTCATATTATTTTTCAGTCACTGGTTTATGGCTCCCTTTTTAGGAGAGAAAGGGGAGGAAATGGGCAGCAAGTTTTTGAACAGCAAACAGAAAAATGAACCTTGTTGCCTGACTTTACTGCATGCTGCTGCTTTTAAGTTTGGCTATATGGTTAAAGATGGTTCCCCATTAAATATGCCTATAACAGTTACCACTGTTAAATTTGATCCTACAAAAAATTTAAAATTAGAGGGGTTGTCTTATTGATAATGGCTTATCCAAAGTATGGTGAAAAGCAATACTGTAATGACCCTTAACTGAATGTAATTTGCGTTCTGAAGCCGTACAGGAGTACTGCTCTCTGTCAGTGAGTTAGTCCCTCAGTCTCATAGTTTGTTACATATCACAGAAGATATGCAAAGCATTTGCAAATGACTATGGGACTGTAAACACAAAGAAAAACCATCTCTCATTTGGGAGCATCTAAAATCATTGTATACCTCTTATCTCCTTCCCCTCTCCCCATCACTGGTATGTATGTTGCCTACTAACCTGTTTTAAATAATGCCTTAAATATGAATAACACTAACATTCTGCACATATGCAATAAAAAGATGAAAAGTTAAGAGAGATAGAGGAGATCTTAACTAAGGCTCTCTTCTTTTTCTCTGCCATCTTATTCTTCCCAGTATACCCTACGGTGTGATATGCGACGTTCTCTGCTGGCAAAAGACCTAACTAAGACTTGTGAATTCATTGTCCACTCACTGGTAAGTGTGGTTTCTATTAACTATACAAAGTGAGATTTATTTGTTTTTTCCCACTTTAAGTGAAGCTTGGCAGTAAGGTTAGAAGATCAGCTAAAACGATGTAATTTATCATAGCAACACATGGGATATGTATGAGTAAAGGAAGCTAGCCTCAAAAAAACCTCTGTCCAGAAGAGCTAGGGTATCAGTTGCTTCTTATTAGAGTAACTCATCTCTCTTTTCATTTAAAGAAAATAGTACAAAGAAGATTTGGATTATGAGATGTTTTCATACTGCACTGAGTTTATTCTCCTTTTCATCCTTTCAGTTCTGAAACAATGGTGTGGTTAGATAAATATTACAGCGGTGTTCTAAACAGTATTTCAGGCTATCTGAGCATTTCTTAGCCAAAGGTTCCAGGTGCCCGCAATGCCTGTCCTAGAAATGGGAGTTTGTTGGTGAAGAGAAAATACCTGATTTCTGCTCTTCAGATGACTAATTATGACTTAGAGCCCTGACTCAAAGTATCAAAGCTGGGACTGCATCAAGTTAGAAAAGAAGCTTGTCAGCTTAATCCCCTTTGCTATTAAGTAAGCCCGTGGTTGGCAATATGCTGAGATAACTAGGTTAAAAAATATCCACGTCCTGCGGTTAGCAACATGGAGAGAGCCTTCCTCCTGTGGAGGCAGAATTGTGGGATGAGACCGTCTCACAAGAAATGCTTTGCTGCTTGTTATTTGAAGTTCCTATATCAGTCTGGTTTTTAGTTGATGTTGACTTGTACGCATGTCCAGAACATCCGATGTCAGTACAGACTGTGCCGGCCTAATTAAGTATCTCTTTTTTTTTCCACCCACAACTTGCTAGAACATACTGTTTCTATCATTCCTTTGAACTCTTAACAGGACAGTAAAGTATTAGACTCTTGTCTTACCTATGAATAATGGTGGAAATATGTTATTTTAGTTCTATAGTACCTTTTTTTTAAAGATTTAGTACCTTTTTTAAAGATTTAGCTAGGTGCTATAAAGAAGTTTCCTGTTGGTAAGACTTCATTATTTTCTAAAATATATTATGCTACATTTTATTGGTCCATTATTACATTATAAGTAAGCCACACTTGTCAAAATAGTGAACAAATTACATATTATGCAGTTTCCTGGTTTTATTTCTTGTTCCCACTACAGCACTTAGATCACAAGTCAGTAAATCATGAATCTCTCAGTCAGGGTGAATTAATGAGGTTTTACTGAACATATAATTCTCACTGTCAGTGCTCAATGTACCATTTCCCTTAACCTTATTCTTTGCCAGAATTTGTCTTTTATGGGAAAATACAGTCAGTCTTCCATCTTGCAGCTGGGCAGCAGAAGCTGTTTTGAATTCTTAAGTGGTGAGGGTAGATCCTAAGAGTTCAAGTGAAGCCCGTTGGTGGTGGTGTGCTCTGCCAGCTCATGGTTAGATACAATGGAGTCCCTCATAATTGATGCTGCGCTGGCCACTTATTCCAAATATGCAGGGAAAAGACAGTGCATCTCACTGAGATAAGGATGGAGAGAGAGGTCAGTGAATGGTAAGCAAAGCTTGCCTTCCTGATGCAGAGTGCAGGCTGCCATCTCAGCCGAGCTCAGGGCCCATTCAGACTTAAGATCAAGACTTCTTGGTTTTGTGATAAATGGTGTGAATAGATACTGAAGAACTGTAATAATGTGCCCTCAAAATTGCTTCTCCAGCGTGGAACGCTAAGCTGGACCAAGTTTTGGTTTTTTACAGTTAAAGAAGCTGGACGCGACGCCCATTAAATCCATGCTATGCTAGATTCCATCAGCTGAGGATCTCCGAGTAATAGCAGGATGGCTTAGGAGACCTGAGCCGTTACAGAAAGGGCAGCAGAAAGAGTTCAAAGTGCTCAGAGATAACAAGAGGGAGGAAGAGTTTGTAAAACGTATTGGAAGCAATGGAGCAAGTTCATGTATAATCTCCCGCTTTCTCCCCTGCTCAAATTTACTAAGCATTAATAATGAAAGGAAGCATTGCAAGTGACATATAAAATGTAATTATTTGTAAATACAAAAATATGAAATTAACTTTTTTCTATAGCATACGATATGCTTCAGATAGATAGTGTATTTCTTCTTTTCCAGGTGGTTTAGTCAACCACATGTTCTCTTTTTCTTTTCCTTTGTTTTTTTTTTTCTTTTCCATGTAGGTAGAGGTTATGCCAAAAACTTAGAAATGGAGAGTTTGTTGTGGTTTACTGCAATGGCAAACACAAAGTAACCAAAAACTGACAGTTTTGTTTCCACAGTTCAAATTCATGGTGATTTGCAACTTGTATTCAGACAATATCATAATGTTATTTAATAACAAAGGCAGGAAATCTCAGGGTTTTTTATGACATAGATGCATACTTTCGGATGAAGCCAGTTCTGAAAACTGACACATCCAACAGTTGCTTGACTTTGTTGTCTTTTTTTTAATATTCTCTCTGTGTGTTTTGTAAATCACAGTTTACAGTTTAACTCTTTCATTACTTGTAGTCACAGAAAGGGAAACTGACGCCAAGCCCAGTAGACTTCACAATTACTCCTGAAACTTTGCAAAATGTTAAAGAGGTAAGGGTTTTCTTATTATTTTATTTTAAATGTAATGCTTGTGTGATTCTGAGTAAGAACAAGAGAGGAATGATTAAATGCTGCCCTGCAGATAATCAGCTCTTCTTTTTTTATTCCCCTCCTTTTTCTCCTTTCTTACTTTTGTAAGCAATAAATTGATTCTGCCTAATCTCTTGTGATAGTGGTGACTAATGTAAGGTGGAACTTTGTTCAGTAATGGTTAAATATTTTACTATTTTTCTGAATGAAAGATGGCAGTGAAGCAGGGGAAAACAATCTATACCACTTGTAGTCAAGATCCTTTAAAAATGTCTATTTTGATCCTTTGTTATGCCTTTTTTTACAGCCCCATGTGGCTCTGGGAAGTCTGTATGAACAGTAGTTGATGTCTTGGTCATTTAGCTTTATTAACATTGGTTTCTGTTTGTCCACTGAAACCAGTGTTCTGTTTTTCCAGATTTTCCTGTTGTGCTCTTTTTGTTACAAGAATACTTTCCTGCGTTAGGTCTCCCTTCTGCATCTCCAGTTTGTCTTCCGTTGCTCTTAGTCCCCTACTCTTCCACTTGTTTCTCAAATCAGCTGTTTGGTTGTTTCATGCTACTGTTGACCTTATCACCTTGTATTCAATAGAATCATTGTGGTTGGAAGGGACTTCTGGAGACTAAGGTTAGTCTGGCCCCTGCGCTCAGAGCAGAGTCATCTAGAGCAGGTTACTCAGGGCCACGTGTAGTCAAGTTTTCAATGCCTCAAAGGATGGATACTTGCAACCATTCAGCAATGTTAATGTTTGACCACCCTCACATGATTACTAAATAAATAAATAAATGAAAAGTAATTTCCTTTATTTCGATTTGTTTCCATAGCCTCTTTCTTGTCCTTTCACTAGCTACCACTGGGGAGTCTGACTCCAACTTCTTTACTCCCTCCCACCAGGTATTTATACATATCAAAAGGTCCCCCTGAGCCTTCTGTTCTGCAGGGTGAACAATCCCAGCTCTCAGACTCTTATGTCACATGCTCTTAACCATCTTCATGGCCAAATCCAGCAAAGGCTGGACTTGCTCCAGTAAGTCTGTGTTTCTTGTACCAGGAAGTCCTGAATTGGACACGTTATCCCCAGTTTTGTCTCATCAGTGCTGAAGAGATGAGGAGAATCACCTCTGTCAACCTGTTGGCAACACTTCCTAATGCAGCTCAGGATGCTGTAGGCCCATTTGTCCAGCCTGTTGAAGTCCCTGTGGAGGAACTATCTGGTTCACAAACTGCTCCTTCCAGTTTTGTATTATCTGTGGACTTGCTGAGGAAGCACTCTGTCTCATCATCCAACCCATCACTGAAGATGTAAAGTAATATTGACTCCAATATTGACCCCAGTCACTGGTGTACACCACTAGTGACTGGCCTTCAGCTGGACTTTGTGCTACTAATCACAAACCTTTGAGTCCAGCAGTTCAGGCTGTTCCCAGTCTACCTCAGTGTCTTAAGCTGTACATCCAGTCTGTACTCCCATCAGTTTGGCTGTGAGGTTGTTAGGAGAAACAGTGTAAAAAAAACAGTGCTGAAGCCAACATAAACGGTATCCACGGCCCAGCAGCAGAGGATGAACAGGTTATGCCCAGCAGCCTCTCATGTCTCCGGAGACTGATGCACACTGAAAGCATGTGTTTTTCCAAATATAAGGATATAATAACTAATCTTGGTGGTAAAATTACTTTTGAGATGTATTTTTGAGACTACTGCTAAATACTAAGCTCTCAGCAGTCTGCTCTTCCTATGAACCGTATTTCCATATAAAGTATTTTCCGTTTGTTCTTTCTCTTCTGTATCTTGATACATTGGCTTAGCAAAGACCCAGTGGTACACATCTTAAGAAAGTCCTGTCCATTAAAAGCTCTTTCTTAAGTTTAATAGCAGACCCTGTGCCTTTCTCTATTTCAAGTACATAACTACAAAAGTAGGTTCTAAAACTTATGACATCTCTGATCCAGCAGACTTTGGTATTTAATTGTGGAGCTGTCTAAAGAATGTGTATGCTAGCACAAGCAGTGGCCTTTTTTTTTAGTATTATTTTTATTTATTCTTCTGTCTCAGAAAAATGTGTGGGTCTGAAGTGACTACCTGCTGGACAGGTAGAAGAAGTCACTGTTTTGGTATATTTATAATATTAACATTTTAATTCTCTGCTCGTCTGGAGATTGTGACAGAACTAGAATTTCCGGTAGACTACGAGAACACTGATTAGGAGGTTTGCAGTAGCCAAGCAAAGCACAAAGAGGTTAGATTAAAAACCAGGATAGATGTGCTCTTACGTTCTCGATTGTTATTTTGGGGGGATTATGAGAGAGAGTGTAAATTATAGGTTCTATGAGAGAAGATCTAGCCTAGGATTAAAATATGACGAGTAATGACAGAGTAGTAAGGCTCTAGGAGAAATACACCTTTAAAAAAAGTCTCATAGACTAGGATTGAGGAAAATGGCCTTGAGTTCTTGTTCTGCAAGCTCCTTTTATCTCTGTCTCTTAGGTTCCGACCACTATACTTGGGGGGGTAGCTATACGATGTCCCTGGGAAGGAGTGAACCTCCTTATAAGACGAACCTCCTATATAAGAGCCTCCTCTATATAAGAACCTCCTATATAAGAACCTCCTTATATAAGACGAACCTCCTAAGGATCATACAATAAAAAAGCAATTAACTAATACATTATTAGGAGTCAATATTTCATAGGGAGGTTTTGTCAGGCACATAACTTCTGTTATTTAAATTAGGAGAGAATGCTCAGGTGAGGTCACGTTTACTAAACACATGGAAATTCCTCTCTCTTTATTTCCCCCAAAGATTTGTTTTGAGTGGAACAGCTAAATTCTGCAGAGGTGTTGGGTATCTGAGTGAAACAGTCTAAACAATAGCTGAGGAGAACTTTACTGCCATTACTACTGGCAGCCAGGACTGAGAAGCAAAACAAACAGACTGGGAGAAAAAAAGTTTGTGCCAAGAGAGTTGGTTTGGAAGAAGGGAGAATAAGTTACATGGGCAAGGAAATCCAGCGCCACAAGCAAGTGCAAGCAGATGGTTGGAAGGTAGCGGCTAACGTCAAAGATGACAATAACAAATAATTAAGGCAGGAGAGGAGAATAAGGCTTGCAAAAGAAGGGGAAGGCTAGAGCAGGATGCTCAAAGAGTTTGAAGAAAGTTGGATGGGGAAGATGCGAGCTGAAGATGTGGGTAGAAAACTCAACTGTTTCAGTCTGCCAGAACTTGACATGTAACTGGAGCTTCTGGCGTATGAGTTTCTCTGGTGGCAGAGAGTATCTGGTGCCTGCTGGCCTGGGCAAGGGGAGCAAAAACCCCCATTTGGTCTTTTATGGAAAACTGATTTAGAGACTGTCATCTTCGATCAGCTATTCTTACTCCTCCTTCGTTAAAACATAGGAAACGTGCTTGCTGCTAAGAAAAGTTGAAAAGTTAGGTGTGATGCTGTGTTCAAATTAAACTCTTTATTAATTGTCCTTAATTGATGTCTTAGTACAATAAGCAGTATGCTACATCTCACATTAAAGGAAGATTTTTAAATGCCTGTCTTCCCTCCCAATAACGGCCATGAGAAAGAAATTTAAGAAGGTGGGGCAAATCACTGAAACGATAGACTATATTGTAACCTGTAACAAAATGGGACCAGAACGCTGTTCTCCAGAGCGCTGCCAGCTGCCTTAACTTGACCGTCCTATTAGCTCCTCCCAGCCTGCCTCCTTCACCATGCTGTTCCCAACTTCTGCATTAATTGCAATAGCCAAGTTTTTGTCAGTTCATCCCAAGAAAAATGCTCCTGTGGATGGAATGAGTAGGGGGGAGGCGTGTCAGGGCAGAGGGTAGTAAGAGATATCTTAATGCACCTGCATAAGGATGCATATTTAAAGAGTTATATTATTTAGGTTACGTGAGGCATTTCTAAACTTTTGAGTTCATAACTTTGCAACTTTTTCCTGCATATTTTGATAACTGTCTTTCTAGAAGGTATTTTTTTTCTTAGTCTCCTCTTACAGTTGTGTGTCCCCCCCATCTTTTCAGAGAGCTTCACTTCCAAAATTTCTCATCAGAGGTCACCTCAGTTCTACAAACTGCATCATTACACAGCCACTGACAGGGGAGCTGGTGGTGGAGAACGCAGAGGCTGCAGTCAAAAGTATTGAGCTGCAGTTAGTGCGTGTGGAAACCTGTGGTAAGTTGCTCTGTACACGGAATGTGTGTAGACGGCAGTAATTGCCACTTGCGCTCTTTCAGCTTAAATACGAAAGCTTGTCAAACGCTATACAATTAAAAAGACTTGCAAAAAATTCTTTTGCATTTCAGGTAGAACAGTCCAAACATTAATTTAAATAACCTCTATGATCCTTAACTCAAGAGCGCTAATGTGAAAACTTGCAGGTCAAAGGGCAAAATGTTTTGCCCTTACTCACCTCCCCCCCCCCAGCCCCGGTGTATTTTTGTTTTCAGTTTTGGCCACTGCCTTCTCTTCTCTCTTTCCCTTTCCCTCCTTTCCCTCTGACTTTCCTCACTTTCCCCAGGGTGTGCGGAAGGTTACGCCCGAGATGCCACAGAGATACAGAATATTCAGATTGCTGATGGGGATGTCTGCAGGGGCCTGCCCATTCCTATATACATGGTGTTTCCCAGGCTGTTCACCTGCCCTACCCTGGAAACAACAAACTTCAAAGTTGGTAAGGACTTTGCGCTGTGTTGGCGTCTTTCATCTGACAGAAGTTTCTAGTTTCACTTCAGCTTCTGGTGGGTAACGGGATAAACCGCTGTCAGCACTACAAGAAGCAGCAAGGACATCCGTCTGTTTCCCTGGAGAGGTTTCCTAAAGAGGATTGCAGTCTGCTGTATTTCATACAGACGGAGAAAATACAGCCCAAATACTCCTAACTAAAAAGAGTTGTGCAACTATTAAGCTACTTCTGACTAACAGAATTCTATGGTAAAAGGACAGGAGAAGCAGTGTAACAGCAGGTAACTTTTTTCTGCCAAAAAATTACATGTGAATTAACACTTGAGTAGTAGCCCAAGAATAAAACGCCAAGATCATCCCTTCTTTCTTTTCATCACCAGTGAGAACCCCTCTTTCCATTCCCTTGTCTTTTTGTTTCCCGTTCTCCTGCCTCACAGAGTAGAAAAAGTAAGGTGAGGTGCTGTGTGACTTCGCTTTTCTTGATCTACACCAGCTGCTTCTTCCTGCTTATTGCTGCCAAAATCGAACGTTTTCCTTAACAAACACCTGAAATTTAGGATTTTCCTCACTTTTTCAAATAATTACTGCAAAAATTCTCTTTGCTAGCCTGTTTTTCTTCCCTTGGTCCTGCTGGAATCTGTTGGTTTTGGGTTTTTTTTTAATTTATTTTACTGTATCAGATTGAAGCTACAAGTCCCTGCTTTTAGGATCCTTCCCAACTGAAGCCCCTCCTACTTTTCTGCTGTCTGTCATGGACAAATGTGCACAACGTTTTCCAGCCTTGCCTACCTGTTTATCTGTTCCCCCAAGAGCATTTTTGATTAGATACTGATTTTGAACAACGCAACGTAATATCTAAAGAGCAGATTTTTCTTTTGAAAATTTTTCTCATAGTTTGCAGGTATATTGTATCTTAGTGTTTAATTGCCTAAGGCCACACATAACGCAGGACTCTAAGGCCATGTTACATGCTGACAGCAGGGGAGGAGTCTGTTCCCTAAGTCTTCCACTTACGTGCTTCTAAATGTGAGGCGTCTTTCCCAAAATATTTTAATCTTAGATGTCTGAACTCTGCCTGTTGTCCAGAAGACTGTGTGTCATAGTTTCTCAGTCATAAAGAAATCAATCCATCAGAATCCCAAAGATTAGAACAAGCCAAGGTTCTCTAGGAATGGCCCAAGGTTTGGGATGCCGGTGGTGAGGATCTGCCTGGAGCACTGCATTCATCCCTGCCACAGGAAAATCCAGGGTATTGAAACGGTGTGAAACAGCCCTGTGAAGTGCTGCCTCTGAGAGCAGGAACTGCTTGTCTCTCGTCCTACTCCTACAATTCAGAGTCATTATGGACTCCTCATTTATTTATTTAATTTTTTTTTCCTTCTCCCAGAGTTTGAAGTTAACATTGTTGTCCTCCTGCACGATGATCATCTCATCACAGAAAACTTCCCGCTGAAACTCTGCAGGATGTAAATAGCCAGAAGAAATCACTGAAAAAGGACAAAATTCTTCAGAGGCAAAGCAAAACTTTATCCATGTCTTATTTTAACTGAAAACACATCACTTCCTCCTCCTGCTGGTAGTTGTGCTTTCAGTTCTCCGTAATAATGTTGGTAAGACTTTGCCTGCCTTGCGATAGCTGATGGGGATGTATCTCTCCAGGCAGCCTTGTCAAGTATCTTTCTGACTTCAACAACCATCTTTTCCCCACTTTTTCTCAGAGAAATCCTGAAGGAATGATTCTGTATTTTTCTACAAGTCGTAGAAATATGTATTAAGTTTCTCTCTTTATTTCATTTTGTAATACTTGTTCCAAAGTCCCTTAAAGACCTCTTAAACCTAGTAAGTCCTGTTATAGGTGGTGTATATATACTGCTGGGGGAGGGTATGGGACTTGTAATATAATACTGAATAGTGTTTTTGAAGGTGTAATAAATTAGTGTTTTTGAAGGTGTAATAAATGGTGCTACAACAACCGAGGTGGTGGTGTGGGATGAATGGCTCAAGGTGAACGTGAACTAAGTGATGTGAAACAAATAATGATGTGAAGTAACACCAAGCCTGTTTTGGTCAGGTCAGGAATATGAATCTGTATTAGAGGAATGTTTAGAACTGAAGTTTTCCGTGGGCTCTCGCCTGGATTAGAAAAGCAATGCCCTTACTTCATCTTTGCTATTTATATAAAACAGCACTGAAAAAGACCAGGCAAAAGTTTTTTAGCTTGAGAATATACTTTGCATTACACCATTTTCCCTTTTGTAAGGCTTGTACAACTCAGTTCTGATGTGGAAAAAAAAGTCTGTGAGATGACCAGCAGCACCACTGCCCTGTGGCAGCCCAGGCTCTGCATTAAGAAACTTCTATGCTGGGGCACCTTGTGCCTGGAGGACGTGACTTTCATTCCATGAACAACCCTTCCAAGGGAGACAGTCACTCTCTTATTAGGTGGGTTAATACCGTCCCTTGTTCAACTTAAAAGTATAAATGTAAATGCCAGGAAAGGAGTAAGTTAAGGTAAATACATTAAAGTGTTTGTAACTATATACACCTTAAAGGAACTACGTAGGAAAACTACTTTGGTAAGAAATAACCTTCCCAACACAAACAGGTTGTAGATTTTGATGATGTTTTATGTAAACAGAACCACCACAATTTAATTCTAATTGTGAATTTTCCATGCACTATTACATGGGGTGGAGGCAGGTTAAGTATATGGCATTATATAAACTATAAGTGTAAAGATGACAACCTGAAAAGACAATTAAGAAAACTGCCAAAAAGTAATTTCCTTCAGCTTAATCCAACAGCATTGCCAAGCAGGAAAATGTAATTCTAGGTTTGGCCCTGGTTCTGTATCGTCTGTATTTTAGGAATAAACATCAGAAATTGTTATTTCAATGTCTTGTGGGGAAAAAAAAAAGCTCTTTACTAGAACCTACCGCTTCTCTAAAATCAAGAAATCACACAGGATGATTTTTGGAAAGCAGAAGCCACTCTTTCTGGTCTGCACGACGTGACAAGAGTGCCACCTGCTGCTCGAAGTAGCGCTGTCACCTCCACCTTCAAAGTTAACCGGAAAGATGGACTGTGGCGTTCGTCCTGCCCGGGCCCCGCAGCCGGCGTAGATCAGCTCCTTGGTGCAGAACTCCAGCCTGCGCAGCTCCCCCGTCCCGCTGCGGAACGCACCGGCGGCCGTCTGCTCTCAGGCTTCCTTTTAAAGGTGGGGATGACCTGGCTCTGGAAATCACTGAAGTTCTTTTCCAGCTTATGGGAGTCAGGGCAGAGAAAAGCTGCACAGATCAAAACCCATCCTGCTTTTCTGGGAACCTAGGGTCCTGTCCGTGCTGTGGCTGGAGGAAAAATAAGACTGGCTGATAGCAAGCAAGTGTGTCAGTTCAGTGCACTACCAGGAAGTGCCGCCTTACCTGTTTTCACAGCCAGGCTGCCCTTCTTACCCCAAGGCACATCACATTCTATTTGGAGAACAGTATCAACTATGGCAGATGTGGGACGGCTTTGGCACCACTTAGCAGGTCAAGGATACCTCTGCTCAGGAACAGGGGCTAGGCTGCTTTTGAGAAAAGCTGAGAAGACGATCTATACGTATCCCCCAGCCCAGGAAAAGAAGGGCATCTGAAAGGGATGCAAGTGCCGTACTGCTGAGCAGCGCAGTACCTCATTCTTCAGGCACAAGGTGCCTTAGCTTTCTAGCATACAGCAGATTACGCACCAATAACTCAGACTTAGCAAAAATATTACACCAAAAAACCACATCAGCTGCAAGAGTAATTTTATTTTTGATCGAAGTGACAATTAATATACGGATTCATCATAGAATAGTTTAGAAGTTCATCTGGAGGATACATACTCACTTGGGGGAACAAATGACCCCTAGAATTAGCTAACTTAATCTCATACAATCAATTTAATACTGCTTGTATCCCAACAACAGTCACCCTGAAGTTTCGGGGTGGTTAAGCTGTACACGCTCTAGTCCTGGTCTTTTGGCTACTTGAGACAAATTTTGCAGTGACGGAGGTACTCTGGCAGGCCCAGACTTTTAAAGCAGTAGGACAACTGTTCTTTCAGCCGTTTGTATTCTGTACCTCAGGCTGTTGATGAACATTCATGCACAGAATACAGATGCAGTGTTGCTTCGTCAAAAATAAAAATCCCGTAATTCTGATTGAAGCAAATCAGCTCTTCAACAATGAGGGAAATTCAAACCGTATTTCAAGATTAAACAATTGAGCCACAGTATTCCAACTCAATGATACACAAACAGAAAGAATCGCATAAATACTTAAAAATTCTTGCTTCAGAATATTACTAAAAGTGATTATTTAAACAATTTTAATTATTAGCTATGGATTTGTGCAGAAAAAGGAGCTGCAATTATATGAACTGCATTCATAATGACCGCAACAAGCCCGATTTGAATCCTGCAGTTAAACTGTAGTTGTTTATGCCAGAGGAAAGCAATGTCTTGGCTGTTCCAAATTCTGCTAGTCTGTCATTCAGGTCACCTACTTGTTTAAGATTAGAATTTATTTTCAGTGCGGTTTAAGCTCTGAAGGAAACCCCTTGCTTTACAGGAATTATGCACCATCCTTTGAGAAAATTAGATATAGTAGATTCAATATCCCTTGGCCAAAATAACCTACCAGTTTTGTGTGCTGCTGGCCCCTGAACTACAGCGCCTTCACGCATTTAGGCAGCAACCAGGACAAGTGCTGGATCTTGGGTTATGCTAACCTGATTCTGCAGGTGCCTTGGCAGTACCAGCGTCTTGCAGCTTAACGCGAAGTGTTAAATACTGAGTCAGTCTGAGTCCTGCTACCATCTTCAATAAAACCAAGGTTCTGTCTCTTTCTAGGCATCGTGTTTCTGTTCCTTGTCACGGTGGTTACTCTGCAGCTGCTTTACAACTTACTATAATGTGTTCAAATAAAACAAGGTTTAGGCATATTTGTTCCGTGCAGGAAGCTCAGGGAAGTCTTCAGGTAGCAGAGCGTGAACGCGGCAGATGGGGCAGGTACTTGAATGTTGCTTAAGCCATGTTCTAATGCACTGCAAGAACAGGAAGATGACGTTGAGGAAACAGTCTGGTATACAGAATTCAGCTTAAGTATGTAAATAATTGTCACTAATAGCAATTTTTCCAACATGTCCTCTGTTACTAGGATTTGCAGTTAGAAAACTGTTCTCCAATTTTGATGCTGTGCTGATCCATTTACATTTGCACCTGTTCTGCAATAACAAATCAGCAGTAAACAAATAAGGTAAGGGGAAAAGGTCATGGACAGAAGTACCAAGTTATTCTAACATAATTCTGACTTTCTCGCTACATTAAGTTATGCATGCAACTGGTATCAGGTGGCAAACGCAGGGTTTAGAGTGAATTATCATTTTAGTTAAATGTAAGACACAGTAAGACCGCGTATATAGCGAGTCTCGGTGTACAAAGTACGTAAAAGAGAATTGTGCACTGTTCTTGAAGCACTGAAGCGTAAGGGGGAGGAGGGTTACTTTTAGAAAGTGGAACAATGGCATAACTGACCAGAGTTTATAAACGTTTGCATCTAAGTGCTAAGAACAAAAGTCCTTACTTCTCTGTGAAAATGATGCCCGCATTCTAGTTCACACGAGTCTCTGCTTAGCTCATCGTGACATATTGTGCAAGGATCATCGCTGGAGGCCTACACGTAAAATGGTAAGTTACTTAAGAACTAGTCAACAATTAATCGGCAAAGTCTAATAAGCTAATAACGTGACTAATTTTAACCAAGTATATTTAAGCTTTTGTACTCAAAATGAACAAGTCAATTATTTTTTTCAGCAATACTTCGATTATTTCATGTCTTAAGAGAGGTACAGGGCAATCACTTCACAGTCATTGCAACAGCAGAGAACTTACTGTATAGTCTAGTTTTTTCCATTTAGATTTAGATGTTGCTCCAACATTTCCCCAGGGCTGGAGATTTGGCTGAGATGGATTTTTACTCGAGGCATTTTTATGCACAGGTCTCGCCTTGGGTGGGCTGGGCACATTTTCTCCTGCAGGTACTTCCCGACTCCGATCTCCAGTCTGCGCTGGTGAAGCGGAGGATACTGACGTCACAGGTCTCCCTGTTGAAGTTGGTGCCTAGACAGGTATTGGAAGAGAATTTTGAGCAAGTTCGTACTTCAGAGCTTGATAGCAGAGGAAAGTTTGCCGTCTTTTCTGGACTGTGCTGCACTGTTTCCTCTGGCAGAGACACACAGTAGAAAAGGCAGCAGCTACATACAGCACAGTACCTTATTTTGCTGGTCCAGAATGAGTTCTGTCACTCTGCTTAGAATTTCATCTAAGCTCAAACCTGACAATGTATTTCCATTTCTTCTTTGTACATCTTTTATAAAGCTAATAAAGTCTGAACTGAAAAATAAAAAAAGACACGATTACTGACTGGCAATACCATGGTCATCATCAGCATTAGAGAACACTGTAGCTTCCATGTTTGATTCACAGCAGTAGAGCCTTTAAAAGATACAAACATCTCAAATGAACTGTAACAAGCACCTGCTCCCAATACCTCTGAATAAACTCGGATCTAGCTACCTTAACTGTAAAAAAACCCCAAATGATAAAATACCACTACTGCTACTGCTTCTATTTGCAGGTGGTTCTAATTGGAAAAAAACACCAAAACACATAAGCCAACACAGTGGGTCTGTTCCCTTAAGGAATGGCTCTGAATGGGAGGGGAACATCTAATACTACTCTTCTCATGAAACAGAAGCCATCTACTAAGAAATCAAGTCTTGTATTTTATCATTGGATGTTCAGAACTTCTGTTACCGGGCATAACATTACACACATTAAAAAAACCCGTACCTGCTATAGTTTGGGAATATACTCTGTAGATGTGCAATAATGTTTTCAAATGCTTTGGGAAGCATTTTGTTGTTTGGGAGTCCAGAAGGCCTTTGTTGTATAGATGAGTCACCTCCATGGTTCTGGTTTGGCTGGACATTCTGAGTATTATTTCCAGAAATCCCTGACGGGCAAGTTCCCGAAACTTTCTCAGAATATGATCCTTCCAAAGGTTTGGAGTGCATTTTCACTGACCCACCACTTGCAGAACAAGACTTAGAATTTGCGTATGCTGGCTTAACTCCAGCCTGTGTATTAAACGAAGCATGTGTTGGACCTGGATCTTCAGCACTTGAAAACGCAGGCAGTAAATTAGGATGTGCAGGTGCAGAGGAATACATGACAATGGCTGGATCGCTGACGGGAGGTCTGCCTTGTTTTGCCTAGGAAATAAACAGATTTCACAGGAAAAGAGAGTGATTAAAAGAAATTGAGCAGAACTCGCAAGCATTTGCAGCATGAACTATGACACATTTGGTCGTGCTAAGGAACTGGAAGGTCGTATCCATTTATCTTAATTTGCTTTACTTAGGTAAAAATATTGCACAAAAGTGCTCTTTAATATGTACTACGTATTTAATCCTGTTTGAAACAGGATTAAATAGGAGAGCACATATGCAAAGTGTTCCTTTAACTTTAGGGCCTTTAACTTCATAGAATCATAGAATGTGTTGGGTTGGAAGGGACCTTTAAAGGCCATCTAGTCCAACCCCCCTGCAGTGAGCAGGGACATCTTCAACTAGATCAGGTTGCTCAGAGCATCATCCAGCCTGGCCCTGAATGTCTCCAGGGCTGGGGCCTCCACCACCTCTCTGGGCAACCTGTTCAGTGTCTCAGCAGCTGAGATGGACAGCTGTAAGTCGTACAAAAGCATAGCTTAAAGTTGGTGCCAGCAACAGAACTGCTTTAAATAACTGCCATCAATTTGAAAATACAAAATTCACTGCTTTTAATAGATTATATAATCTATATATAATCCAGTGTAATTTTTTTTTAAACAGAAACACATGTCAGCTATAATCATCAAACTTCTTTTTGCACTAACGACTCTTTTCCATAAATGGAAAGAACTCCTTAAAATAAGTTTAGTTGTTTGACCCTGTGACAGCTATTTATTTCAGTACTTGACTGCTCTAGGAAGGCTGCTTTCTAACACACAGACCTAAAATTCTACATTGCTTCATACACACATTTAATCTTTTTTATTTGGGTTCACGATTTGCCTATTAAAGTCCTCTCAAAGCTGAAAGAATTACAGATCTCTCTTCTAAAAGGTCACTCCTGTATTACTGCAGTAAAAATAGATACCAAATGCAGAACAAGAGGCTCAAAAGTCACTCTTTCCCAACCTGTAAACTGATGGTAACCTAAGGATGGTAACGAAGTTATCTACATATTCTTAAGAGTTACGTGACAGTAAGTAGAAAGAAGATACCTAGAAATAAGTGGAGAATAAAAGGTATGCCGGAGAGCGTAAGTGTAACTATTGCTTGTATAAATCCAGAAAAACTGTAGTAACAATCATAAATATATGCTATTAGAACAGAGGCTTGAACCTACATTATACCAAAAACAAACAAAAAGAAAAAATGTGACTTTCTGGAGAGAATATGTATATAAAAAGTTGTGTGTCATCTTCAGTGAATTCAGAAATTTCATCTGTGTGCGCTACGAGTGCGTTTTACTTATTGTGTCAGTTACCTCCCCTATTTTGAGAGATGACTGAACCCTTTTTTCCTCACTACAAACTGCCCCAGGCCCAGTTTCTGAGTGCTGTTTGTCTCCAGGACTGGGCATCAGCTCTGTGCCCCGGTTTCAATTTCACCGCCAGTGAAGAGTGGCACGCAGGCTGGTGGCACCCCTGCTGCGGGCAGCTTGGCTGCAAGGATTTTATCATTGCCACGTGTCTCCCCACCACCATGCGGATGAACAGGGTGTTCATGGAGCACTGAACTTCCACTGACTTCATCCTTGCACCAGGAACAGTTGCAGGGTTCAGAACTAACGGACATGATTTGAGCAAAGCATCTGTGGACCAGTTGGCCACTGAGAAAATGGCTTTAAATAGTATTTATCTGGGATGCAGTCATTATAAATTAATTTCCATAAACGGCTATACTCCATCTAGTTCGTAAGAGATACAACTGGAAGTTGATTTTGGTATTCGTAATCAGTTACACGTGTTGGTGTAACCGAGCCTTGTCCCTATGGATTTTGGTGCTATAGGAAAGTCACAGTATACAAAAACGTTAGTCCCAATTCAGACAGAACATGAAGCATTTTCAAGTTAAACAGCTTAAGCCTCTCAAAGGACTTGAGAATGTGCTTCTCGCTGGAGTTCATCACGCTAATCTGCAGTCACCTTTTCCTTTTGAGCATCACCTGGACGTATGGAGAGCCTGATGATTTTGTATTCAAGGCTATATATTCAAGTTGTTTATGTGCATGTCCTACAACAGATAGCCATACCAATGCCAACTTAAAGAACTTCTTAACAAACTGCTATCAAATGTAAGATACGTACTAAGACGCTGGGAGGAGAAGGAAGATCCACAGTTTCTGTTTTAGTGAGGCAGTTCCGTACACCGTTTTTCACGCTTTGAATTTTTTCTTCATACTCAGCCTGCGGAAGGAAAACAAATTATCCTCCACATCAGCATTAACTGAAACTCACTCCTTATTAAAAATGGCAGCAACACAACTACCTTTTGCAAAACACCAAAGATACCAGGCCTTTCAAATGGCAAGGTAAGGCTGCGATTTGTTACAGTAACATAAATCTGTATTTAAGTACTTGCGTTGACGCTTGAAAGGGTTTGGGAAACCCTTTCTAGTTCTTAACACTCAGCCTAGACATTTTACATCTAAACTTTTCAGAGAGTTTTCTGTTGTTTTTAAAGAAGTTGTGTGGATTTTGAAAGCCAAAAAATACAAGAGAACAAGGGGCTAGACTTGTTAATGTGGGATCCAATTTTGAAGCAAGTGTATAAAGGACAGATCTTCGCCTTTATAAAATTGAAGGTATTAATTGTAACTTAACTATACTTAAGTAATCTAGACTTAAAACTGTACATTTCTTTTGTTATTAAAAAAAATGCAGTTCAGTATTTGGAAGACAAGCTACTCGTGTTTTAAAAAAGGAATGCAAAATTATTTAACAT
Source organism: Chroicocephalus ridibundus (assembly GCF_963924245.1). NCBI lineage: Eukaryota > Metazoa > Chordata > Aves > Charadriiformes > Laridae > Chroicocephalus > Chroicocephalus ridibundus. The sequence continues at coordinate 101,895,807 of NC_086284.1, forward strand.
ATTTCTTCTGCTTTAATTTCCAAAAGTTACACTTAAAGCTTGTTAAGAGAAATTGAGGCTTACCTCTACTTTTTCCAGTTGTTTCTTTACATTTGAAATAAATATTTCCCAAGAATCAACCTGTGGTTTCAACTTAGGTGCTGCTGAAGCTGAGCTGCTGAAGTATTTAAGATTTTCAGTTAAACTCCAACAATCCCATTATTTTTGCTTAACACCAATGGCTTTAAGTACAGCAATTCCTTTCACTACCAACTAAATCACGGTTACAGACTTTAAGCAATCTTAAGTTAAAATCAGTTAAATTACTGGCACTTTGATCCCATCCAATCTTAGAAGCAGACTTCTCAAATGTAAATCAGTATTTTACAGCAACATAAAGACAGGGAAAGGGAACATGCTGTAAGTTTTTAAAAAGGTAACACCAAGGGTTAAATTATTTCCTTCTAAGGAAGAAAACAATGTTGTTGCATGCCCAGCAGTTTTGTTTGCCCTCTTTTTGTATTTACATAGAAATAGAAAAGCCCTTTTTTTAGTGATACTGTGCAGGAATAACTGGAATGTTCCCAGCAGTCTGATCTTCCCTGGTGTCCTGGGAAGACAAGAAGCTCGCTCCTGCTTAACTACCACACGCCTTGGTAATTTAAGACTAAGAAGAAATTCAGCTTCAGGAAAGCCGCATCGAACTATTATGCTTCTACCCGCCTTTCAGGCTAGCATCCCTTTGTGAGCAAAACTGACTTGTCTAGTTAAACGATCGTGATTAACATTCGGTAGTTACTTGTTTATAGCAATGAGTAGCAGTGAAATTTGTGGTGCAAACTCTCCATACCCGCTCAATGACTTCAGCATCTTGAGATTTGCTTCTGCATTGGCAGACATGCCATTTAGCTTGCATACTTCAGTCTCCTTCCAGTTTGTGAGTACTGATATCTGTAACAAAACATAACTGTGTAAAAAAACAAAGAGGGCAGTAAAAGCACTGCAGTAGCACAAGGAATAAAACCTCAAAATAGATTTTATTAAGTATCTGAAACAATAGTTTGATGATATAGAGTACAGCACACACACAGTTCCTACAGTGAGGAATTTCAAGTGGAATTAACAGTCCTGGCAGGCCTTTGGGACGATAAAAAGGCTACATTCACTTCAACTGACAGCAGAAGGGTTCCATTAGTGTTCCATTTGCAACTCTCTCTCTCTATATATATATACACACACACAAACACACACACACACACTTTTAAAGTGATTAAGGCAGTTATTTAAATACTGATGTTATTTAAAGACTAATGTGGACCAACAATCTAATCTTTTTATAAAAATCGTACTGCAGACAAGACAGCCTTCAAGCCCTTCTTAAGAAGGATGAATTGTTCATGACATTCAAAGCATTTCCAGTATAAAACATACTGTTTTAGAAAATATCTTGGTATTTATCAGTACTCTCCTCCTTTCAGCGCAACACGTAAGTTGGTTGTTGCATTCTGGTTCTACCTGGTAAAGTAGCAGCAATATATTCACTAACTATAACTTTTAACAAGGAATTTTTTTATGTTCCTATGGTTAATTCTTACTAATGGATAACAAGGATAAGTATGAAACTGAACTACTAGTTTAATTTTGCTTGGGGCAATACTATATGCCCCACATTCTGGGTACTTTTAATACTGGTCAATAATAATAATAATAATATGCCTTGATGATCTGCAAAGTTTTGTAGGACAACGTCATGAACACCACTTGTCAATATTCGATTAGCACTTTTGATATATGCTTATTAAAAGTTTTAAATGCTATTGAAATAGTACATTGTTAGATAAGATATCACTAGTTATCTTCCCCACCTACTATCCGCACAAATGATCCAAGCTCTAGCAAAAGTGTTTTAAGATTTTTTTTTTTTGTACCTCTGCTTTAACAGCTCTTTTCACACACTCTTGGCAGTCATCTTGACTCCTTTTTATACGCTCTTCCAATTTTACTTTCTCATTTGCAAGTTTATTACTGTGAAATAAAAAGAAATGAAATACTTGAGTAACATTTACAACAGAGTAGTATTTAAAATTTATGGCATTTTAGAGGGTTTCTACAGCTATTACTTCTCTCTTCTTCGGAACCACTCATCTCCATCGATACTGCCTGCAGGCACAGTATCACGCTCACGCAACCACACTGCTGGCTCCAGGGGCACAACCTTGGGATTTCTTAACTACATTTCACCGTGCAACCTAAAAAGCTTATAGGAGTTTGACTACTGCAGTTGTGCAAATATTCTGGTTCTGAGCCTGATCACATACATGAAGAATGTATGTATAAATGAAACCTTGACTTTATACTATGTGCAAATGAGTAACTTCCAGAAAATGTTTAGATAACCTTATATACATTTAGGATCATAAAGTCTGTGAAGATCCAAAGCTACATACAACAGTTCAGTATGTCTGTACCACACTCAACTTCTGATGTGCGTTCTAGAACACAGTATCATATAACCAAGGGAAATGTAGGAGAGTATTTTGAAAACCCAGACTTTTATTTTTCTAAATATCTAAAATAAAATAATACTTACTTATGATAAAAATAAACTAAGAATAAGAGATATAAGTTGAAGTGCTTATTTTTTCTAAACCTTCACCCAGAGTGAAGCAGACAACTCCAGTAAAAGAAGTGAGTAGAAAATATTGCTGAAAAGTAAAAGTTTTACCTGGTCTCGAGATATGTATTTAAATATACATTATACTGCTTTTCCTTCTCATCGATGGTCTTCAAATACCTAGAGTAATCAAATGTTTATTAAGCTTGTTCTGATAAACATTCACAAGCAAATAGGTGACATGTTCCTCTATAACCATAGTGCCAATTACGCAGCTGTGACAATCTGTGTGTTTTATACGCTGTTTAATACTATAAGTGCATTTAAATATATTCCCAGTGAAGCAGTAACTAATATAAAAGCAGGCCAATGATTTTTCAGGGGACATTTGGCCTAAACTATTCAGACTAAAGATAATGCAACAGGATTAAAGGACAGAAGTCTTCCCAGGTCTGTAAACTGAGAAAGAACATTAAAAATACAGCGGGAATTGTGTAATCTGATTTAAAAAGTTGTTGCTAAGTCAGTCAGTTTCATCAGTTCTCTAGAAGCCATTTTAAATGTTTATCTGTAACTTGCAAAAAAATAAAAACACGAAAGCAGACACATACATACTTCAGCCTATTACTGTGATATAATATACAGCTGGTTACACAGCCAATGATTAGGTTACTTAAAAATTTCTAAACTGTTTAGAATGTTTCGGGAAAAGCTACTGATAATGCTTCATTGAATGACATGCGATTTATTTTTCAGTACGTCAGTGACACAATCTCATGGATGCTTGCTGACTATGGTAGAAGTTGACTGAAGCTGATTCCTGCTCTTCCGTAGCCAGGAGAGCTCATTGCCAGGGCAACAGCTGGGTTTGCTGCACACAGGTAGACTCATGGTAAGATTCATACATTGATATTATTGATTTAAGTTCCACGGAAAGCCCTGCAGACTTCTGTTTTGGGGTAAAGGATGGGTAAAAAAAACCCCACCATAGATACGTGCAGTTATGTGGTTCTTGCTGTTTTACTTGAATCTGAGAAATGAGCGACAGGACTAGAAAAGAAGGAAACGTGTGTCCTCCGATGACCCTCAGATAGGCTACGTGGCAGAACAGGCAAAAAGCGTGGAAGAAAAATAGACGCAGACCAGAGTTTGGTTGGGTTGATTTTGTAAAATAGAAGAAGGAAGAATGAAAATGGAAATGAAAATTTAAAGCTAATCATAATACAGTAGAGGGAGCACGCTGAGGAAGCAATGATAAGTCATGAAGGAGAAAAGTGAAAACGCACTGCAGATCTAAAGGATTCTGGACAACGTGGGAAGATCTTAAGTAGTGAAGGAGTAGTATTTGTTAATTAGGTTAAATAGCGTTTCATGTAGATCCTATTAACAGCATCTCTAATCCAAGAATTGCATTTAACTCATTTCAGAATGATATAATCAGGGCAACAAGTTTGTGTTTTCACTCTGCATCTATCTTGGAAACAATAGATACTGAAACTTAGCACAGTCTATCAGAAATAACCGTACTTATAGATACTGAAACTTATCACAGTCTATCAGAAATAACCGTACTTACAAAAAAAAAAAATCAAGCAAAGGGAAAGTAATGTACATCTGTATATAAATTAGTACCTATCATTGGTATCTGTATGCTTTTTAGCTGTGTTCCTTAGTGCTTTTAAGTTCTCTTGATTTTCTTTTTTCTCTTGTTGCCATTTTTTCACTTTTATTTCTAAGTCTTGATGAAGCCAGTCCAGTTCGTTCTTTGATACCTACATGCAGAAAATAAGAAAGCGTTATTTCTGAAAATACTATTTTATTCAAATGCAAGTTAGAGCAGATTGCTGACAATTATGATCAAAAGCTGAGCCAGTGAAAATTACAGTAACAGAGTTTTACTAGTCCTTAATTAATTGTTAGTTCAGGTGTTTAGTGTGAGCAACATCATACACATAAATGCTTTCCCACAATGACCTGCACACCTCATTTACATGGCTTCAGAATACTTGTAACCCTGTTTTGCAGTCAGCTAAAAGAAGAAACCCAGTTCCACAGCATCACGTACAAATACGTACTGAAATCCAACTCAAAATCCAGCTCAAAATTAGTACTAATAATGTTGTATCAGTAACTTCCCAGTACTAACAACTGGGAAGTTACAATTCATAACAGAGCAAGACAGCAGTGAGTCTTATGGCTGCCATAACTGCTTAAAAAAAATGAGGTAGCATCAAAATGCATCATTGGGAAATATTAAAAACATTTTCTAAAAAGTGCCTCCAATGCCCATTGAAAAGTCCATCCACCCTGCATGCAGCCATGCTTTCAGCTCAAAACTTCTCAAGCTCACATTTTTACCAAATATTGATACAGAAAAAACAGATGCGAGACTCCACCATTGCTTATATGAAAGTTTGCCAGGCTACTCACAGCCAACGGTAAAGCTAGAACTCAGGAGCTCCCAAGCTGCAGAACATGAGTTTGCTCCAAGATGTCATTGAAAGGAAAAAAATACATTAAACTGAGATTGAATGGGGAGAGATGACTTTGGTTTCACCTGAATTATTTTGTTTTTAAATGGAAAAATTCCTTTCACGTAGACAAATGAGTAGCCTGTATCATTTACCGCTTTACCTACAAAATTAATCCAGTCTAAGTGATAACAGGCTGATAGTATTTGGGGACTACTCCTCTTGCTCCCACACATTTTCAAAGAACTAAAGCCTGTTAGCAAACCCAACAAATCAAGAAGGAAAGAGTCTGCAGTGTAGTGCTTTTTTATCCTCGTATTGAACCGAAACCAATACCTATCCACTAGATGGAAGCAACCAATATCCTATGTGTTTAAGTGTGTTCGAAGGAAGATGACACACAAAGATTGTGACGTTTGCCGAGTCAGACTTCACAGCCATGAGGACTATCAGTCAAGTTTCAAAAATACTGTTTAGCAATTACAACTAATCTTGTGAACCACTGCAGTCTGTCCCACTGTCACATGGATAAAAATATTACCTCTGTCTCTTCGACACTTTTTTTTAGAAGCTCTTTTAAAGCACTGATTTCCTCCGAGCTTCGGCTTTGTAACTGTTCGTATTTTTCCTGTGCTTCTTTAAGTTGTTCTTTTAGCACCTGATGCTCTTTTTCCATACGTAGAATATCTCCCTGAAAATAAACATTATAAAAAACAAGCTAGTATCTGTTACCACAGGGCAGCAAACATTCATGAGTGATGTCTAAAAGGAACAGTTGCTGTCAGGTAAGATTCAAAGTCTTCAGTGTGGCTGGGGCAGGTATTTTTTGTTTGTTGGTTTGAGGGGGGTTAAGAGAAAGTTGTGTAACAGCATCAATCCAGCTCAGGAATGGAAGATGATTAGTTCAAAGGCCACGTTGTCTCACTTTTATCTCCTTGTACAGACACAAGACTACCATTAACCTCAGTCTGAGTTGAATATATGCCCAAATGGAGTATTTAAATGAAACGTCAAGATTTTTGGAAATACTAGATTTCCCTAAAACATACTCCAACATCTGAATAGCTACAGAACAAAGCTCCAAAACCCCCTTTTGTGGGCCTATGTGAAGTTTCCAAGAACATCACAGAATACGGCCCATCGTGAAGAGGTGGGAGAACCCCAGGAAACAACCAAAAAAACCAAACCACAAGCCACACACATCCCACAAACCAACCAAAATAAAAAATATCTGTTAAGACATGTCACTTTCAGAGCACTTTTATCTTTTAATTACTAAATTTTTGGGTATTCCTTTCACCTTCTTCATGAGAAATATAAACAATGTGCAGATAACTTACTTGTTGCATTTCAAATGGATGAAAAGGCAAGGTATTAGTTTCCCTATCAGCTACTTCGTGATTTACCTAGAATACAAAGAATCATTAGTTGATTAAAAAGTCTTCCAGTTTATACATGCAACTAGTAGGTCAGCTCTGGTTTGGAGCTTTTGTACCTAACCTACAAGTTTACAAATCCAACTACTTTATGAAGTAGCTCCCTCTACAATGTAAAAAGAAATTATGTAATTATTTCTGAAGTGGACTTCAATCTATAATGAAAGAATTTTTTTTGTCGTGATCTTTCCCTAGTTTAATTGACCATGAAGCATTTATATTCGGAACAGTTCTCAGAGCCTTTAAACACAGCTGTGTTCTAAATGTCTGAAAACTTAAGACGTGCAAAACCAGTGCCTGACAGCTTGCTGATGAGCTGTGTTTTATGGCTCCTCCTAAATTCAAGATCTACTGCATAAGTGCCTCTACTTAGAAGGGACTACACTCAAGGATCTTTAGAGTCCCTGCTTGTTTTCCTCTAATACCACCCACCAAGGACTTACTGAAAGAACTGAAGTTTAAAAACTAATCACTCAACATATTAAAGATCCAATTTATGATGTTGCCTCTCTAATAGGCTATTAACGTTATCTAACTGTGATTTTTTTAAGTGCCTTGCTCTACCACACTTTTGCAAAGAGAAACCTATCTGTTGCCTAGTGCTGTTTTGGTCTCTGCTAACCAGAATTCACCAAACTGAAAAAACTGTAGTGTCTTCTGTTATCTTTGTGATGCCTGTGTTCAAGAACCAAACAGAAATCCCATTTTAAAAGCCCAGTCAGCCATGTGACAAAATTCATCTGCCAAGACTGATTGGAAACTAACTTTCAGCCACTGCTCAGGAAAGATTTAAAGCGAAGAAAAGTTTTGTACAAAAAACAAGTTTGAAAAAAAACATGTTAACATTTTCCTAATTTATAAATCAATATTAAAAGGCGACTATTTATCTCACAGCTATAAACACCTATTCTTCCCTTAATGACAAGGGCCAAATGAAGATGAGGTACTCCTCCCCAGCAGTCCCTCTAGCATGTTGGATAATCTCCTATAAACAAACGTGTAAAACCGCCATATCTCTGCCATAACTCTGAAAAGCTGGCATCTTAATCCAAAATGTGGTTTTCACGAGTGATGTATGCTGATCTAACTCTGGGGGTACCATTAAAGAGCAAATGCTCCAGTCCCTCTTCTGTTCAGCTGCATGCTCTGCTTCTTTCAGGGTGCTCAGCAATGCTTTCTCTGCCTGTGGGGCAGAACTTTAAGGTTTTGTTTTTACTTCAGGAGGGAAAAATAAAACACGAGGGAGTTTGCCCCTGACCTCACCCTACAGCTGGGCTGCCACTAGAAGATCGCGAAGGAAGCATCAGCCACCAATTGTTACAATGTACAAACTGTCTAAATCCTCAAATATTGTGAAAGTTTAAACAAATCACTGAACTAATTACCAAAACAAAAGTGATGACATGGAAGGACTTTCATTAACCTCTAAAGCAAAGTTTAAACTGATGTGCACCAGTTCCCTCCTTTGATCCTGGGTCAGAAGATCCACAAAAATTTCAGGCAGAACAAAATTCAGTGACCATCTCTCTAAAGAATTACAAATGAAAACCAGGAGTAGTTGTAGAAAGTGTCAGCAACTTAAACTGCAAGTTCTAAGGAAGTTCCCAGTCTGATAAACACCTCGGTATCTTCCAACTTGTGGCCTTTTTCTGGGAGATAAATACTAGAGAATGCTAAATACTACTTTTAAGATCCCTTACATTTGGGTGACTGGAAGTATTACTTGAATATTTGCTCTTGAAACTCTATACAACATTTGACCCTTTGAGAAGTCATAAAGAAATCATTCAAAAAGGAGCTGCACTTTCTAGTGCTCACTGTCATTTATCACCTAAAAGCTCTCAAATAACTGTTCCATTTTAATTTCTTACCTGAACAGCTATCATCCTTGTGTGAGGATTGTTTTTCATTAGAGGTATACCTCTGCTTTCTTTTTCCGCCTTAATAACCTGTATACCACATTCTGCTTCATTTGTATTATTTGCAACAGCAAAATTGTCTTGACAAAACGTGTTATCCAGGTTCTCCAGTTGGCACTGACAGTCTTCATACGTTTCTATTTCAGTTGGTATAAAACTGCCGAAGACATATTTTCTGTCTGAAATTGCCGATTCGTCATTATCTTGGTGAGCTACATGATCAGCATAAATATAACTAGGTTGCTCGGCAACATTTGACACAAGAGGCATTTGAGAAGGCACTGGCAATATTCTTCCGTATTGATAACCCCAGGAAGTCTGAGGCAAAAATATACCAGGATTTTGAGAATCAAAGCACTTTAGTAAAATGTCTGAAAACGATGACTCGTTTTCTATGGTATCAATATTCTGACTATGCAAAGAATGCATAGATTCACATGAAGTAGGAAAAGACCAGGGCAAGTATTGTGGAGGCTCATAACGTGCTACTGTTAAGTCAGTAGATGTTGATATATGCGGTTGCTTAGGATAAGACAGTGGTTTGAATTCCTTAGCAGCTGGATTTAACTGTAGTTTGCTCAGGGAAGAATTTTCTTGCCCATCACAAACTATATCATTTTCTTCTTCATTATCTCCAGTCTCATTTCTGTTTGTATTTTCTTTAAAAAGAACTGCATGCTTTCTTAAACCAATAAGATTATCCACCATAATGAAACGATGGGAGTTCAGAAGAAAAGATTTCAGACCACCTTCATCTTCTACAATCTTTTGAGCTTCTTCAGGGAAATGTTCATATTCCCCAACGAGTAATTTATTATTTATTTCCATAGGGCCGTGTTCTTCCAAGATTTGAGAGAAGTATCTTAAAAAAAAAAAAAGCTGACATTATTAATCAAATTTTTTTTCATCTAACTCTAAAATTGTATTCCACACATTGTATTTTCACAGTAACGCTTAAAAGCAAAGAACCTCTATGACTACTGAAGAACAATAATTTGGAAGATGGTGTTATAGCCAAGCGTAAAAGTTTTCTGCAATACTCTTGCTTGTCCACATCTTATTATAAACATGCAACTATTCCAAAGCATTAGTACCCACCTTTATGTACCATACATATACCACACCACCAGGACTCAAATACTGGACTTAATATAGTATGTTATAAAAATTATGAAGTAATACGAAACCCATTAAATTGCTAAGCACAGAAATGTATACATACTCATATAAGCTCTCACAGGTTTGATCTGGGATATTATCCAAAAGTCTTTGATAACTGTTACTATTTGAAACATCATAGAGAGCTTCAAATTCCTCTATTTGCCCCCGAAGATATTCTGGGATTCCAAATGGTTCATAAAAATTTGTAAAATCTCTGTAGTATTAAAAAAAAAAAAAGGAGGGGGGGGGAAGAGAGAGAAGAAATAAATAAACCGTGCATATGAACAATAATTCTTATCTCCAAAAAGAACTGTATTTTCCGCATATACTGAAAACAGTATACTGTATAGTAACTACATAGCGCTAAAAATATATCCGAATAGCAAACTTTTTTCTAACAAGCAGAATAAACACTATCCCCAAATCCCCAAAATACTTAACTGCTAAACTTATTAACTGGCCTGCCAGTAGCTAATACGAATAAGGCCTAGCTCTTGCTTTCACATCTATACGCGAGAGCAAAACCGGCCTCAGAATACAAGAGTCTGACTCCTGATACACAAATTCTGAGTAATGCAGTACAGATTACCTCAATTCAACATCACAACTTGCTTGATAAGGTGTGGGTGGCAAAGTTCAGTTGTGACTGATGATGTACAAATTTATCAATTAATTTCTTGCTGCATTAAAATGGAACACGAAGCAAGTAAGATCTTACTTGAAAGAACAGCTCTTGGCCTAAAAGAGGTATTGGGCTGCAGCCTGGCAACCATTTGTTTACTTCCTACGTCATTAAGATCTTTAAAATTCTAATACGCTTGCACCTGCCCTAGAAGCAGAGAAGTAATGGCTCTATACAAACTCATATCAAAACCACTTAGATGTTAACTCAGACTTGGCGTTTCCAAGACTGTCTTCTCCGATACCTGCAAAGCACTTTGGAGTCTGGGCAATAAAAGTAAAGATGCATGAGGGTACTTACGAAGTATTTTCTTCTATAAATATCTTTTCTTCTTCTCGTGGTGCTGTACTAACTCCACTGGATAATACTAAAATAGACTAATTAAAAAAAGATTATTTTTTTTTATCTCACAGAAGTATATGCAAAATGATCCACTGTAAAGACTATGCCTAACTTACTTACACTGAAACTTGTTGTGTACCTGTATCACGTTCAGATGCCACATTATGAACTGCAAAACTTTTAAGTACAATTATCAGTACTAAACCATAGCAAAACAAGTTCTTAATTTAAAATTATTAGTTTCTTCTTCAGAACTTATTTTGGAAAAAGAAATTGGGATATTCAACCCCAATTCCCTCTTTTTTTACCAGTTTCATCAAAATCCTAGATATGCTTGATTTTTCACTGAGTTTGGATTAAAAAAAAACCAAACAACTGTACAGCTTCACTTTGTTAAGGTTTTTTTTATAAGTTCTTTACACTGGGCTGCGCATCAACTGCCTTTCTAGGAGTCTCTTCCTTTACATTTGAGAGTCTTCAAGCTTTAATAATTTTACTACAAGCCAGTCTGAGTTATCCCTAGTTCCACATGATTTTAATATGAGACTTTTTATTCTAATGTTCACCATTACAAATGTTTTAGTTGTCTTTTAATTTGTATTATTTAAGAACTTTAGAAATACATGAAGAAAAACCTGGCTGATAAGAACAGGAAAAATCTTAAGTGCACTCCTGAAATTCTAGGAAAATTATAAAAAGGTGGGGGCATGGAGGAAACAAAGATTTTATCTGAAGCTTTCAATAAAGCAAAATCCTAGAAAAGCAGGACAGAAGACAGTATAAGTTTCACGTGGGATATTATTCCTAGCAAAATCTATAAAATACTGAACATTTTTCTGAGCAATAAATGGAACGCTTGCATCTTCAGTCACTGATATGCCCATAAAAACTATCAGAAAAGACAGTTAAGGACAAAATTTCAGATCTATTTCATGAGGTGTAAGGACACATTTTTCTCTCAAAATGACTGGTAAAGTGTCCTTCTCCAAATTTGCTATTTGTCAGTGCAAAACGAAATGGAGCATAAATTACGTAATGCAGCCAGTGTACCGTATTCACTTTTTCCCATATGGCAAATTAAGATCGAAAGAGTCATTTAGAACCAAGATAGTGGACAGACTGAAGGTATTGGTGTCCAGTCAGAGCCAAAGTTATTCTTAAGTAATATTTTTTTTTTTCAGGTTTAGAAATATCTTTTATACTGACAAATCCATATTTCAAAAAACCAAAACTGTATTGCGTCTTAACAACATTATCGTACTTCAGGAAAAACTACCTCAAGAATGAGTCTCCACAAGGTATTTAGCAAAACAGCCTCTACACATCTGAACGCCGGCAACTCTAAACCAAAACCAAACCCCACACCTATCTGTAGTAAGCAGCTGAAAAGTTACTGACCTTTGAGTCTTTTGAGTTCTTCTTCCTGTTTTTGTTTTTAACCTTGATACCATTAGTCTGAAATAGAAAAAATAAAGTTACTGGTTGTTTTCATTAGAATGAAGTTATCACGTATTTCCAAAACCAGTATGTAAATTTTAAGAAGTTTCATATTAAAATCCTCATTCTGCTTTGATGAGCAAGATTTACAAGGTTGAGCATGCAATCTTCCCCCTCTCCACTCCAGCCCCAGCTGGAAAACACAAAAAGAAACAGAGCTCTGAAAGACTTGATCCACTTTGTTCCTTTTCATCATTTTCCTCTTAAACGCACAGAATGCTGATTTTTAAAAACAGAATATTCTATCATTTTAGTATTTCAGATGCTTACTCTTTACCTTACAGCTGAAATTGCCTATTTAAGCAGCTGCGACAGTGCAGTTTTGTGTGGGGAACAAGAAGCTAACAGGATTGTCAAATGTTCTGTCACTTCAATTTTTTAAGACAGGCAGTGATGAAGTAACTAATATGCATCTTCACTTTTCAATAGGACTGCGATTATAGATTAATATAACTCTACCAACAGTAACTTACTACCAGTTTATTTTAGGATACAAGTAACGTTGAAATAGAAGTAGTTTTATTATAATGGATTTCATTTCTTTCTTGGATTTCAAATTCACGAAATGAAAAAGCAAAGGATTTCACATCTTATTAAGTTACATACTAATTAATTAACTAACTCTAAAGATTTATTTTGTATCAAAAGTAAATCTTGGTTTTGTATAGATAAATTTATCTGCAGGCTAGAATAGTTTTAAATGAGAATGCCTCAAACACATAATTAACTGAAATACATATTTCTGCCAATTATAATGGGTTTTACTTAAGATACCAACCAAAAAGTGATTCAGAATAACATACAGTTTAAGACTTATGGGTTGAATCTGAAAAGCATCTATAAATTGTAATGAACAAATGCAAAATATGTCTAACTCACTTCAAATTTACTTCGCTTATTAGCGGGACAAACGTCAAATTCCTAGCCTTACTTTAATGACATCTGAAGGTAAAGCTGTGTTACGCACCTTCCAATTTGCTGCTTTGCACTGTAAAATGCACAGTACAATTAGTGTCCAAAATTATGCAGATTCCAGTTAAGCACACTCAGGGAAGAATCACACTTCAAGTTCAGTTGTCATGGTAAATATTCAGATATAGCAGTTAGTAAGAGTCTCTGCTTGTAAATCGTGCACTTTTTTTTTTTTTTTTAAATTCCTCAGTGATTCTTTTAGAGCGACTTTTTTTAAAGTTAATACCAAACTCCTGTTATCAAGTAATACGTAAATGCTATTCCCGTGCACCTTATTTGCCTTGTTTTCCCTGTCCAAAGGAGGTGATACAGCACATCTGTGTACCCTCATCCACTGTCACTACAGCTTCCTCATCTGCATTCTTGAAATGCTCATAATCTAAAAGGTATCTTGTTGGTTTGTGGTTTAACTAAAGAAAACCCTAAACAAGTATTTTACTGACAGACGTTTAGGAAAAATGGTACGCAGTCTTCAAATGCCTCAAGAAAAGTGGGGGACGATAAAACAAGAGAGTAGATCTCTAATCAGGTTTGCAGGATAATGATATAAAATAAACCAAGAGATGTATGTCTATTCACTTTTGCACGTTTTTAAAACACCACATTCATACTTGTTTCTGAGCTTATACTAAATAGACATTAAGTTCACTTACTGATATATTTTCATTTCCTTGCTTCTTTAATATAATGGTAGGGTCATCTATTGAAAGGATAACAAAGTCAAATTCATAAACAGAAACAGTAATATTTTACATAACTTATAATTGTGAGTTATGAAATTATAGCAATAATTATTATAATCCTTTATCAAATACCACCAAAGCACCTCAAAGACTGTAGCTGCAGAATCTTTATGCTTAAATTGAAAGATAATACTTATTTTGGTTGGACACTGTATATGCTTAAAGGTAAACTCACACACTTGTTGTGGCACAGGAAACAAAAGAGCAGAATGTAACCTAAAAAAAAAGGTGGCTTGCCTTTTGAGGCCATATTGCCTTTTAAACATGGAACACAGAAGATCCCATATAATGAGGCGGTTAGTAATTTGCTGAGGTTTCAGACATTTACAGACCCCATCAAATGCGGTGTGAAAACAGGCAAAATAAAATGCTTGTGAGAATGATGACCATTGCATACTTACCCATTTTATCAAAGAATTCATCTAAAGCTTGATGAAGAAATGGAAAATTTTCTCTATTGTCTTCTAACAGCCATATAAAACAACGGGTTTTCTCTATGGGTGGTTTTAAGAAATAATCATGAATTTCTTTGTCTTCAGAACTAGTTGTCACATAGTCAAATTTACTACCATATTTCTCATTCCAGAGTGTGGTTAAAATAGAAAGGTCAAGCTCTTTTAAAAGTTGTCCATATTGAAGGAGAAAGTTCTTTGTAGCGGTCAGACCTAGAAGAGACGAAAATCAACATTTCATTCTGGCTTCACAGTTGTAGGGCTTATGGTGTGATATTTCTCTTCAAAGAGCAACAGTTTGTTCTAGAAATTAAACATATAGTAGCTCAAACAGATTTTGTAAACACTTCTGTATCTTGAAAATGCAAACAAAAATGATAAACGGAGTTTAAATAAGTTTTACTTAGTCAACAACAAATTATTATTTGCATAATAAATCTATATAAATTCCTTAAAGGACATTGATGCAACAGAATAGAATTAAGAACTCAAATCTCATGCAACGTTCTGGCATATTATGTCCGTTTTGCCTGGAAAAACTAACTTCTACATTCATCCAATTAAAAATTCAATAGGTAATTACACAGCAAGGCAACACTACCAAAGTTAAATTACTTCACAGTTATACAGTCAGCTAAATTTTTTATGACACAAACCCCACCATGATTTACTTTTCAGAAACAGATTAATTATACAAAGATTATCATTTAAGCCTATTCTGGAATTTAAAGACATTAAAAAAATAAATCTGTTCAATTTCCTCTGTCCTACACGGACAAAGCCCTGCCCACATTAGAATGCTTTACTTGCAGAAACAAGAGAGGTTATTCCTGTGTTACCAACGGTCATACTTTCTTCTCTAGAAATCCTAGCTAAAAATCAAGTAAATGGGAAAGGGGAAAGCTTCACTTAACCATTTAAAGTTAAGCAAGCAAGACTGGAAAACAGGGAGGTTATCTTTTAATCTGCAAGCTGAACAATTATGACAGGGCAAGGTCTTCTGCTATTCCATAAACATATAGCCTACCCAAGTTGTTAAGATGTTTCAGCCACTTGTGTAACTTGGGATCCACTTCTTCCAGCTCACTCAGGACATGGATAAAACCCCTTGTTTTTACTCTGTTTTTTTCATTAATTAAGTAACTGATGAGCTGCTCCATCACTTCATGCGACATGCTACTAGCTTTGGAATATGACGCGTAATCCTCTTCACTGATTACAAACCATGAAAGTAATTCCTTTAATAGTTTGGAAGCATCACGAACAGCTGTTTTTATTTGCTCAGCATTTCGTCTGATATGCTGCAGGACTCGATCACCAGCATATAAATCCTGAACATAACCTACAGTGGGATTTTTAAAAAAAAAAACAAACAAAACAATTTCATGTCTGTTTACCACAATTAAAAACATCAATTTTAAAATACAGAGAGTGAACACCACCACTTAGTCCAAATTATTTGTTTTACTGCAACACTGAACATTACAGAATACATAGCTTCCCGTATAAACTAGCCTTAGAATTACAAATTTAAGACAACATTGTTTAAAATTTGGTTTACAGAAAATACAGTGGAAGTTCACACCTCAAATACAGAATGCTGCAGACCAACATAACCGGAACGCAAAAGCTGAAACATTATCTGCCTACATACTTACAGGTGGAAGTATTTTATTTTCACCAATCCTCTGAAATATACTTTTCAAGTTACTGCAGTTTCTGCAGTTAGAATAACATTCTTCCTTTATCTGAGATGCAGTTTGTTGTTTGTTTGTTTGTTTGTTTGTTTTTTTTCCTGTAGCAGTGTCCTAACTTGTTGGGTATAAAGCTTTTCCTGAAACCACTGTTAAATAGACTAATTTGGAATTTGAGCCTTTACCCTCTTCAGGCTCCTTCTTCATGAACCAGCGAAGCAAGGATAAAGCTTTTCTACAAGGAACTTAACCATACACTAACATCTTATAGTTATTTACAAATGATAAACAGAACTGAAATGAAAGTAATCTTAAGTGAAAATGCAAGTCTTTAAGAGAGGGATTATGTTCAATATTAGTATGCTCCTATAATTTGACTTAGGCCATTCAGAATGCTAATTAATGCTACCTCACGATAACTCAGAACAACAGTCTATACTTCCACATACCACTATGATCACTACATTGAGATGGTTTGTTTCCCTTCTCGTTTTCTTCTGTTTTCTTTTTAGCAGAATTCTGTGCCTCTTCTCGTGCATGTTTTCTTCGTAATTTTTTTTCTTGTTTCATTTTTAACTTCCTAAGACTGAAAAAAGCAAGTAAGCGGTGAGCCTAACATTAGTTTAGATAAATTGCCAAAGGACTTAGGCACATCTCAGTTATTTTTCATGTCTTACAACAGCTATAAGCTCCATTCTACTAAAAAAATATTATGCTGAAAAGTACAAATATAATAAAGCTAGTTTTAATTTACAAGTTAAGAAACCACAAAATTTCATAAAAGTTTCATAAAGATCAAGTATGTAAATGTAAGAATACCCTCAAGATGCAATAATTTTTACTCCCACTAAAGACGTCTGAATTAGGATTAATTTGAATACTATTAGGTTTGTTTTCTTAATTTTTAACTCAGCATTTTGAACCAAATATTAACATTTGATTTCCTCAACTTTTAAAAATCAATTTTGTTTACCCTCTCAGCATGATTCCTCATTATTTATAACCTCACTTGACCAAAAAGTGTAAACTCAGTTACATCAAAGCTATGTGCATCAACAGCTGAAGTAGCATCATTACATACAGTTTTTATTTACACTTTCTAAATATTCACACAAAGCTGGTTAGATAGTAGATTCTGTGGAACAGTGGTGTTGAACTTAGGCCACACATCGATACTTCTCCCATCCAGCTAAAAATCTTCCTGAATTTCTTCCCTTTAGCAAGGGTAAGGAATAGAATGATGCCTGCAATCTCAGACTGAAAATAGTGGTGGTATTTTAATCTACACACGCGCACTGAAATTTGAGTGCGATTAAAACACTCAATCCATTAAGAAGAATTACAGACACACGTTCTTTTAGTATTCCAATTAAGTATCTTAACACAAATGAACAATATGAATGGAGAGCAAAAGTAAAGAAACAGTCCTCACATTCTGCACGCAGCCTCCAAATCACACTTTCCACAAACAGCATGTTACTTCCCTGCCTACATATTTCACAATGCCATTAGGTTTCAGGTATAAAGACTTAAAGATGACTGCAGCAGTTTATATTCAAAAACTATTGATTTAAATTGCTGATAAGTCAGTAGTGCAATGGACAATTTATCTCTCAATACAGAAGTGCGGAAAATCAGATTTGCATCAACTCATACCCTGTATATTTGAAAAGTGTTTCCTGTGGTCAAACGGAAAATGTTGTTTTTAAAGAACTGTATGACCACTAGAGAGCTATCAATAATTTATTCAGCAATATCAATTAATGCCCTCCTGTGCTCATGTTATACATCTGCAGCTCTGTATCTTCTTTTACAACTTAATTAAATGCTTTTATAATTGGATCATAATGTATTTTACCAGACTTTTTAGTTTATCAGAGGCAAAGGGCGAGAATAGCTTTCCACAGTATTTGTGTAAATTTTAGCAATTCTTAAAAAGGCATGAAAACCAATCTTAGAGAAAGCTGCTTTGTTCTCAAACTTATTCAACTTAGTTTTAAACAGTAGAGAGCTTACCTTGAACATTTCTGTTTAATACTGGGTCTTGGTGGTTCCTTGGGCTTTGTGATTTTTTGCTCAAACTACCAAAATAAGTGACATCGTATTAATTAAATTTTGGTTACAATGCAACATTGCTGTACTCAAAACCCAGGAACATTTGAAGCTTTGGAAAGCAGTAAAAATAATCCTATGAAAGAGATAATGCAGCCCACATAAGCCTCATGAAGGTCTACCTAAACTTATCTTCTACTGCTACAACTTGGTATTTAGCAATAGTTCTTTAACTGCAGAAAAGACAGGTTGAAAGATAACACTAAGTCAGGAAAAACTGGAGGCTGTTTTGCTTTACCAGTGGGCAGGAAGCAAACTTTACAATCATTTTTTTGGTTCTCACAGACCAATACTGCTCTGGGAAAAAGTATCCACCTTGCTGTGTCTCTGTAGAGGCTAAAGGCACTCTTCCAATACAGTTAATTTCATTCAGCAAGATTAGCTCTGAGTTAAACTAACGAAGTTGCTTTCACGTTGCACAAACAAAACAGGAAACAAAATTCCAGTTCCCATCCATGACAATTCTAACCAATACCATAAGGTAATGCCTACTACACCAGAAGAACAGTTAAGAAGAGAACAGGTAATCAACATTCCTAAATAACGCTCAGATTCTGTAGTTAAGATAGCATATTACCTATCAGTTTGCAGTTACATTCTCATCTTCACTTTATCTCCTTTACCAGAGTAAATATTTAAAAGATTATTTTCATATTTTATATGAACATTTACTTACTTCACATTTTACCAGCCCCGAAGAACTGAAAATAACTATTTTTGAAATAAGGCCTTTACAATCAGGAGTGAAACACAGTTCTTGAAGAAAATCCTGTAGGAGAAAATGATGCATGCAACAAAGACATTTAAATTCATACAAAAATATTTGTTTTTATACAGATTACAGTTTCTAAATTTGAAGTGACCAAGGTAATTAAAGCTAGCACAGTCCTAAGCTCTTACTGGATGAGGAAAGTAAGTGCTGACTTGGCAAGGACTGCAAATCAAAAGGATCCTAGATCTGTGGCACACACCTGTTATTCCCAAAGCAAAGACCCTCCTCCTCCAAGTTCACATTCAAGAGTCAATTTTAAGAATATTCTTTTAGGAGTTCATATGCTTCCTGGATTTACCTTCATTTTATACTGGCTGCTGATACTGTATTTTGTAAAATTCCTTTAGACATACACTGTTCCTTCAACAGCAAGATCGTAGAAGGAATAAAACTTCCATATGGGAGGACATAAATGATGCAGCAGGAGAAACAGGCCAGGCATATTATGCCTTTACACTGGTAGGTCTGTCTTCTGTTGACAACAGCAACCTTTACCCACACTTGAATGTCAGATAATTTAGCAAGAGGCTCCTCTTTCCTGTCTCTCCTCCTGACACTCTCACGTGGGTGGAACATCAGGCTGTAGCACTGCACTTATCACAAAGCAAAGGAATGCTATAATCTTGACTAAAAAAAGAAAAAATAAAATGCTTATAGTCTGACACAGCTCTTACCTTATCATTTTTATCACTGAAGTTTGTTGTTTTCAACTTTTTCCAACAGCTGATATGAAACTCCACTCGACATTGCTGACAGCAAGTAATACGTATAAAACCCTAACATTGAGAAATAGTATGAATTTAACATCTTTAAAGAAAAACAACATAAAACAGCGCACAACTTAACAGTAAGTAGGGTAAGATGGCGTGTTACAGATAGCTATTTAATATGAAGGGGGGCAAAAAACATGTGAATGTGAAGCTTTATTTCCCAAACCCTTTTAAACTAAAAATTTACCTTAAAGTCTGGGTCTGTAAAAAATATTTGGATTTTGGAGTGGCCATGGCATTGTTGATATCGACAAATTGCATCTGGTTCTGGAGGGAACTTGCATTCCTCAATACAATTCTTTAAAATCAACTGACAAACACAAAATGATAAGATGAATAGCACAGAAACCAGGAAAATACTCAATATCTAATTATAAACTTCTAGGGAACTCTGCAGTGAAACACACATCACTTTTGAACAGCAAACAATTAATATCAAAACAACAACTCTCTTCTAGTGAAAGCTATGGAAGATTGTCCTTTTATGGCAAAATATTCAAAAGCTCATTGGAACTGCTATCAGCTAAGTACTCATGGCTTCCCTGCATACAGGTTTATCTTGGACTGATGTTTACATGCTGACCAATTCCAAACACATGACAAACTACTAAGTTTTCCATTGCCAAAATGATGGGGCCAGATTACTCAGATAATGTGATGAAAATGGAGCATCTGCTCATTTCCGCCATTTCGCAGCATTTCAGGAGTGCCTCACCTGGGATCTGGGTTACACCAAGTACATTCCCACGGGCAGCTCAGACCTGGCCCTACACTGGAGCTAGTGACATCTCCCAGAATAACATCTGAGGTACAGACATTACAATGGCTTTATGTAAAGTCAGTTCAAGTCCCACAGGGTCAGCACTGGGCCCAGATTAAGAAAACATTAGGAGAAAAAACAAAACAAAACAAAACAAAACAAAACAACAAAAAACCAAAGAAGACTACCAGTTACAGCCTTTCAGATACTTGCATTATGCTCTCTACAAGTCCCACAGCTGTGATGTATTACTGTGGCCGCACCACTGTGGTGTCACCTGGGGTCTATACGAAATCTGTAGGACAGGTTTTTTTTAGGCAACAACCGTGCTGCTGCTTCTACCAGAAACTAAACAGGTCAGTATAAATAGCAAAGTTCATAGATTGAATAACCTAGCATGTTCTACTGTGTCAGACTGCCTCTGTCCAGAGAAGCTCTTGTGTCTTGCCTCTCGTGGCATGGTTTATCCTGAAACTCTTCACAAATAACAGTGACTCAAATTATAGTTTAAAAACAATAAGAATAATATTATTTAAAAAACAAAACAAAACAAAAAACAAACCAACAAACTGTTCAGTGTGACAAAGCCATTTGTAGTGCTAGAAGCACCAGTTAGATTTTTCAAGTCAAACAGGGAATTCTACCATGCAAGTCTTACTGCATCAACCAAGAACTACACGGTCACGCTCTCCTATTTAGTTTTAAATATAGCACCACTGCTGCAATTTGCAACATCACATTTTTGCTAACTCAAATTTTTAACTGGTTCTCTGTAGCATTACATTCTACATAGTATTCAAATCGACTTAAAGTTTGGTAACATGCAACTAAGAAGTTAACACATTAAGAAACACTTCATTAGCCGTTAGAACCATATTATTACATAGAAATACCCAAGCATAAAGCCTGACACAGAGTCCCCGCCCTTGTGCTGTAAATAGGATGCTTCCCACGTGTTCAAATTTGTCATCGCAAGAGTTCTGCTCTACAAAGATCAGGCTTTGGGGCTGACAACAACAATGAGCAATAACACTTCCACTGGCTGTTTCAGGACAAAACCTCCCTTTCACCCCCCATCTTTCCTTGCCTTTGACAATGGGGGTGAGAGGGAAGTGGGCACGCAGGGAGGAAGGGAGAAGGATGACAACATTTTTTTTATTTTTTGGAAAGGCCATTTGACAGAACAGGGTTTTATGCCTTTTTTTTTTTTAACATACCTGTAAATTCTCTGTTCGTGTCTCTTCAATGACCCAAGATGTTGTGGGCCAAGTTAATACTCCAGGTACAATCTTGTGATTAACCATTGTTTGTGATTTCACAAACTGATCAAGCGCATCTGAAAATCTGAAGTTTGAAAACGGTACATGTTCAGATCACATATGAATAACTTCTGCACAGTCTATAATACTTTCACGATTCACTTTATGATCCAAGGGAAAAAAAAAAAAAGGTAACTGTAAGAGTATGTGGAACGAAAGAGCACCTGTTTCATTAAGTTATCTGTTTAAGGACTCTTCAGTATAAAAGACTCAAAGGGTGAGCCAGTAAGCCAGCCTGGGGAAGGGACTCAGAGCCCAGGCACAGACAGGAGGCAAACAGAGCCTGCACTGATATTCAAGAGACCCATAAACGTGGGTGTGCTTGTCAATACAGAGAGTGGGGGCACGTGTATGTTCACCAGGGACCTTCAACCCTCATCAGGCAGGGAGGAGGTACAGGACTCTGCTACCTACACTTGCGTTTTACATGAGTTCA
This sequence comes from Chroicocephalus ridibundus, assembly GCF_963924245.1. NCBI lineage: Eukaryota > Metazoa > Chordata > Aves > Charadriiformes > Laridae > Chroicocephalus > Chroicocephalus ridibundus. The sequence goes on from NC_086284.1 coordinate 101,917,938, forward strand.
GGTAGTGCTATACATGGGAGCTGCTCTGCCTGGCACAGTCTGGGTAGCCAGCTGTGTTGTTGTGTGTGTGCATACACATTTCTTTGGGACACACACGCAGCCTCACTACAGCTCAACACTGCCAAGGGAAACAACAGCCACATCCATGGGACTGAACCACAGACACCCCCTGCTGCTACGCTGCAGCAGTGGGAAGGAAGAATCCCCTCTCAGTGTCCAACACTCTGACCAGGTGCTTTTAGATATTCCACAGGAGGAGGGCTTAAGGTTTAATATCAAACTTATTTATTTGTCACTGTATTTGGTTTAGGTGGCAAGGTTGGGCGGGGGGGTGGGGGACAAGTGCTGCAGGGGCAGCTTCTGGGCTCCAAGGAACAGGACTCCACAGGGCACAGCTGAGCCCCTCAGGCAAGATGGCAGCACCTCAGAGAAAGCATGGGTAATAAAGGACAAAACATACTGCACGGCTGTGAGGAGTAAGGGAAAAAAAATAATTGAGAAACAGCCCTTCAAGCACCAAGGTAAGAACAAGGAAGGGAAGAGGTGCTCCAGGCATGGAGGAGCTGTTACGGGCTGATCACAACCCCCATTCCCCATCCCTTTGGGCAGGTCAGTGGAGGAGGAGGTAGAGGAGTCAGGAATGAGGGAGTGAAGTGAGCCTGAGATAAAGCAGGGGGGTGCTGGGGAAGGAGATTTTAGTTTTCTTACTTTGTTTCCCACCATCCAACTATATTTTAACAGACAATAAATACATTATTTTTCCTCAAGTTGAGTCTGTTTTGCCTATGCCTGTAATTAGCAAGTCACCTCCCTGTCTTTATCTCAACCCCTGGGCTTTTTTCATCTTAATTTCTCCTCCTCTCCAGTTAAGGAGGAGGAGTGGGAGCGCAGCTGGATGAGGGTCTGTCCACCAGCCAAGGTCAACCCATCACAGGCGTTACTGGGGATTTTGATTAAGTAGAGCAGCACAGTGATATACTGAGATCACAACACAAGCGTAACATAGCAATTGCAATACACAGTTTAATCAATACAAACATGATTCCCATTACCTGTCTCTATATGCTTACCCTCAGGATGCAGGGAAAAAATACCACCAGGAATATGTAGGTTGAAGCCAGCTCAAGCTCTTTGCTCTCAAGTTTATTATCTGTCCAGTTTCTGCACTTTATGTTCTGCTGAGCCACATACACACCCCTCCTCCCCCACCCTCCAATGCTGGGCTGACTAGCCCAGGAAAACATTACTCTTTATCTGTCTCAGGGAACTCAATGACTCACTGGTGCAGCTGCCTTATCTAAAACCAAGGTTACTCTCCAGTCTCCCTGGTGCTGAGATAAGCTAAGCTTTCTTTACAATACATTTTCCACGCCCTCCTCCCCCCAACAAGATCATCATTTTTTGCCCTTCTCCTATGAGCTCTCCTCCACTGCAAGGGTGTGCTGGTCAGTCATATCCCCATACCCTGGTGTCCGCTCAATTCAGCGGCTTCCATTACATCCTTAGCAGTAACAAACTTAAAGTTGTAATCAATTAGTCTGCCGTATGGATTTAGTGATTAACAAAGAGTAATTAAAAAACCCCACACATCATTTCTTAAATTAAAATATTTTTTGTATCAAAAATTGAAGCTTTCTATTATACCGTGACGGATGCACTCAACCCCTTAACCAAACTAGCAGTAGTTTGATAGAGGCTCCAAAGGAGGAAAAGGAGAGCCGTAGCCAGGCCAAGAACTCCTCTAGTTCCAGTATGTTCTCTGAAAACCCATATAGGAGCAGAGTGATACAGTGAGCATCGATGCATATGAGCTTGGAACACCAGTCATGCAATTAACACATGAATAGTGTGTGGCTTTTCCAAGGTTCATTTATCAAGTAACAAAGAAAATTTGGGGTACAAGGTACAATGATTGTAGGGGGGTTTTTTTGTGTGTGTATGGTTGGACTTGATGATCTCAAAGGTCCCTTCCAACCATGAAGATTCTATGATTCTATGAGTCTCATGCATATCTTTTCCATTGCATGTAATTTGACTACGAGCCAACCGCTTTATCCCGTAAATATGACAGCCTAAGTGAGCCCTCTTTGAGCTCTCCCTGCTAGGCAGCCTGGCTGCATGGTGGTAATCTCCCCTTGAGCTGGGGCGCCTCTCAGGGTTGCTCCTCAAGGCAGAGAGACGTTTTACCAATGGCAGATCTTTGGTATGCAACTGGTATTGCGCATAACCCTGTAGTATAACAGCTTTGGTTTTGCCTTGGTAACTTCAATTGAATGCTGAATTGATGCTAATGAAACATTCACATAGAATCCTTTAGACATATACTGTTGACCAAGTCTGGGACTAAGTCTGGATCCAGCCACACCTAGATTCCTCTCTGAGAAGGAGTTCAGAAAGCAAGGGGGTCCTTTCTGAACCTCGTGACTCAACGGGAGGGTCTCCCATACTCTTTGCATCCCCGGTCTCTCTGTGAGTCATTCTGACTCAAGTGTAACTCCATTTTCCTCTGTATGTTTTCCCATGCAGTAATTAATAGAGTGAACCTTGCCATTGAACTTCATTAAGTCACACTTTTACATCATATTAAAACCACTTTGCTAACACCTTTGACAGCAGTTCTTCAAGTGACCTAAATCACCCATTCACAACATATACTAACCTGTTTTGTCTGAGGTATACTTTTCCAATTCCATAATATGCCAAACAACAAAATCTTTCTTCCTGGTACTGTTCAATTATTGTCTTAAACTGGTTTTCAGCCTTTGTCAATGCCTTCAAAATAAATTTAAGACAAAAATATGTGACTCTTTGCCAGAAGCTTTTTGCTTTTCCTCTCCTTTTTTTTTTTGCTCCAGTAGAGTGGGTCAGTATGCCCTATTCTTTGATCAGTCTTATGAATGAACAGTAAATGGAATTAAGCAACCTTATCATCACACACAAAGGCTTTCCTTTCTTTAAAAGAAAACAAACTTATTTTGTAAACACGGGGTGCCTCTGAAGTAATGAAATTAAATTATTGAGCCCAGTGAGCTACAAACACCCAGACATTTTTAAGCTTATTGTAAGACATTGAATATTTTTAAACACTGCAGGAAAAAACCCCAAACAACCTCCCAAAAAAACCCAAACAACCCACACTTCTGTTTTGGTGTGTTCCAGAACCAAAAGCATTCTCTCTCTCTTGTTTTAGAAGCAGAATGTTTGTGTTGGAAAGACTAGTGCATAACCAAATTACAACGAAGTAGAAGAAAAATAATTTATTATACTTTGTTAATACCTAAGAATCTCATTTGAAAGCTTAAAAAGAAATTTTATTTGGTATATCAAAAACCATTAAAGAACTAGTCCCCGATATTAAACTGTATGATTCTGAAATACCACCAAAGCTTTCCTTCCCTACTAATTTTATGCCTGTTAAAAAGAGACAAAAATGGATGGCCAACTACCTAAACTAAAATTTTGAATAAAAACAATATAGTGGCTTAACGTCATACCTCAGGTTGTCCTATTCCAAGAAGAGCAGTGGCATGTCCGTAGATGATTACAACATAATTAATAATACGAAGATTCAGTTGCTGCAAATAGAGTTAAGTTATAGTACAAGCATGCACAAAAACACTTTGCTGGTAACTAGGACATTACTGTCTACTGTGAATTGACAATCTTCACTACAACAGACCTAGGAAACTCTCTTCTCACCCTTCTTATCGTAGCCTCTATTGATATTTATGTTACAATTCGCATAAAAAGTGAAGGTTAACTACACCTTTACTGCTGGTCATTTGGCATCCCTATGTATTTTGAAGTGTTACATCCTGAAACGTTTGCTTTTACAAATTCTATAACTAAAGGCTTTACTATGTTGACTTCATGCAGTGCAATGTGTCTTTGCTATAGGTCATGCTCAGAATTGAGCAGATTTTTTTTATTTTTTTTAAATAAAAAAGCCCTTTCTCAACCTTTTTCTTCCTAATAAACTAGGTCACAATTCCAGATGGATTGGTGCATTATTTGCGTGGACAGACTTGCTGGGGCTCCAACATCCCTTACTAAAATAGGAGCTTGAAACACAGCAACGCACGTGCACATACACTGTCACACTTAATACTACAATACAATAATTTAAAGAAATATAGGATGACAAATGGGTCAATGGCTGATTGGCTAGACACATAAACACAAATTTTCACAGTATTTGCTATCAAAGAGCTATTAATCTGAAGAATCTAAATTCTTTTTACCCTACATTATTACGAATAAAGGTTAAGCTGACAATGGACAGTAGTTGTTTTATCAAATAAGGTACTTGATGAGTATCTTACATTATTCTTATAAGAATATTATTTTGGTAAATATTTTTTAGATTGCATCTTGAAATGCGCATGTATGCTGAACATTACAAAAAATACATCCAACGCTACTATTGGTTTTTTTATCCTGTTCTCATTTGTAAGCTTCTTGGCATACTTATCAGTGAAACACTTAGCATTGTAGTCAACATCACAGGCAACAATTCAATAACAATGACTATTCTGGTGGAAGGAAAGAATGAAACACGTTATTGAAAGCATAAACTTCAATGACTCTAATAAACTAAGGTACTCTCTCAGTTTACCTTTAATTCTGAAGGATTTAGAATGCTCAACAATTGTGAAAAGGCTTGTTCAGCGCTGTGACATCGCTGGTCCATCAAGGCTGTATAACCATCACGAACAAGGGATTTAACCTCTTCTGGCAACATAGTTAAATCCACCTAAATATTTAGGAAAATAGTAAGTCCAAAAGAAAACAGTTTTTTCCTTTTTTTTATTTTAAAGCAAGCAAGCTATTTGCTAAAATACTTATCCAACAGGCAACTGTTAAAATTCTGTACTTCCTACATTTTTATTACGATTCCACTTTTAAAGCAGCAAATCAGGTACATTTTTATAAAACCATTTTAAATTCAACTTCTGCAAACTTAAGATTTTCATGGACCTACTGCTGCTAATCCCTTAAAAATCTAGGTTTTGTTCTAAATTTAGATTTTTTTCTCTCCAGAAAGTTTCAAGTTTAATTCAAACATCATTTTAATCCTTACATATTAAAAAAAAAACCAAACAAGCCCACGCTTATGCCTTTCCTCACTTGTACACTCCATTTTGTGTACAAATATTTTTGAAAAACCTGACAACTGCTTCTGCCTACAATTTCACTCCACCTAGGTTAATAGTTAACGCTAGAAGGTTTCAGAATGCATTATGTTATTAGCCTTTCACTACAGATTCTTCCTGAAGCCTGTGGGAATTTCCAGCAGTGAGACTGTAAATTGAGACAAGCAGTTGTAGAATTAGGAACTTCTATTCCCTTGATCCGTTGAAACACTAAAATAAAATTAGCTTTGGGAAGCAGATCATTGTGCCAGGGTAGAAGTAATCTGGCTATTTAAGAAGCTCCTCCAACACCTACTCCTGCAATCATAAGCAAAAGACAAAGAGTACCAAGGAGGCCCACCTAAGTATTTTAGGCCACTACCTCATTTCAGTATGAATTAATCTTCACTATTAAGTAATCCTGCTTCACAAGCTTTTCATTAACTGCCCCTTCACCCCCATTCCATATGTTAACATTTGAGGCTGGGATTCTGAACAAAGGGTGGTCGTGGGCAGGGAAAAACTGGGAAGGTTTGGGAAGAAGGGAATATAACAACTTTTGAGTTGCTCAATTTTTAAACATTATTCTAATGGTGTACTTAATTGTATTAATGTGAACTGAATTAGGCTTTTGACATACTAAATTTAACGCATGTCCAGAATGTATTTTCCTAAGCATCTAAGAATTTTGATCTTATTTTGTCTTCATCCTGTCAACTGACCCAAAAGGACAAACACAAGAAAATACCCATGATCTAATGGCAGTCATAAAGAAAAGTGGCAGGGACAGCGGAAACTGCAAGTACATACAGAAAAGACCAAAATGCAGAAATGAATTAATGAAAAAATGATTAAGACTTATTTTTATTTCCTAGAACTACTGATTTAAGGTAATGCTGTCAGAGCATACAGTTATAGAACAGAACAAATTATATTAATTTAATGTTAAGCTAGATGACATATGAGGCTGATTACGCCAGCTAAAAACGTTACTTTCAATCCTAGTAATGCATTAGCCTTACAAAAATAGGTATTTTAAAGTAAAGAAGGGGTCTTAGTGTAGGCAGAACCTGCACCTTCTCCTGAATCCATTTTGTCTTGTGAGGTAATTAATCAGAGTAGAGATTTCTGGTACTTACTTCCCCAAATTAACAGAGAGGAAATGATTAATTATCTACATCCCCGTAATTTAATTCAAGAACTTTGGGATACTCATCATTCATTGCTGGCGAGACCTGAGAAGGAGAATTCTCAATTTATGAATTTTATTGCGTTTTAAACAGCTGTTTGTCCCACGGGGTTAAGGATGGCAAACTAAACTATATATATGTAAACAAAGTAAAAAACTTCATTATAATTGATAATGGTGTGATCAGGCTAAAGGACATTAATCAGAACATCTACTCTGTTGTATAAATGCTATAGCTACTATTCATTATAATTATCATTTACTAAATCAACAGTTCAAAGCTAGCTTGATAAGTAATTATTTTTGTAGGACTGATGTTACTCACACATGTTGACAACTGTGGGTAGCGCTCTCTCACTCAGCCTCAAGGTGTAACGCTGAGGGGCGTCCCCACTTGAGGGAGGAATTCCAAACTCACTCCTATGGAAGGGGTGTACTAGAACCTCTCCCATTCAAAGATGGGACTAGGTTTGTATAGTACGAAGTGACTGACCGCCAGTCATTTGCTGTTAAGCCAAACCTTCTAGCTCAGCAAAACACTGTTTATTTTTATCATTCTTTTGTTCCTCTTGGGAACATCTGGTTTCACATCCTACCCTGCTCCTGGGGCTGCCAAGTCAGACTAATCCTCAGTGTCCTTCAATACTAAGGAGAGTATGACCTCCCTACACATCTAGTAGTTTTCTGCCAGCAAACTCATACAAGTGGGGCGAAGTTGAAGACACCCCACACACATCCCCCTAGGCAGAGTGTCCTGCTATACTGTTCAACAACATGTTCTATGATTATTTCCAACTGTATGTATCAAACACAAGAAAACATATTTAGTCAGAACTTTGGGAGGGCTATTATAAATCCCTGAATGATTCCCAGCAATTGTTGTAGTTTTTCTTACAAATTAAAATAAAAGTGAGCTATATTACTAACCCATGGTTCCAGCTAAGTTATTCAATAACTACACTGAGTTTTGTGACTCTAATTTCCAGTGTGAAGTCTTATGGGAGGGTAAGGAGGAGAAGCAAAAAGAAGACTACCAGCAACGAGACAGTACAAAGCAGTGTAATCGCATAATCCTTGTCTCCTGGTAGAAGTTGGGCCAAGCATGAAGCATTAAATTTTTGAATGAACCAAGTTTTTGGACAGTGTTATTAAAAGGTGACAGAACACCTACTCTTAAGGTCATATGCTAATGAATTCCCAGTTACCTGTTGCACAGTACAGAAGAGTTTGTCTTGGATGGCTTTAGACTCTGTCTTCAAATCAAAGTGATCTCTACAAACAACAGGACAATGGCATCACGAGTTTGTACATGTACTTTACATGTAATCTTAATTTCCAGAAAAAGAAATTTCTGCGCTTTTATCACATTTGCGTAATAGAGATTATTATGGCACACTTTCACAATCTCAACAACATGTACTATAATGCTATCAAGGGTTACAATACTATTCATATAGTTCATACACTTCTGGCTGTGGAATTACTAGGGCTTCAGGGAAGTAGCAGTCTTCTCCATCATTTTATTTGTTTTCTTTTATCTTCTCCATCTTATTCTCTGCTGAGTTGGTCTTATGAGAGGGTGGGATAGGTGAGACTAGAGAACTTCCCTATACCAAAGGCAGGAGTATAAGAAGGTGCTTAAGCTGCTTTATCCTTCTCTACTTAAGTACAAGATCCTTTATCCTAGCACAACCACTGCTTAAAATCAAATACATGTAGCAGCTACACATGGTGGGGGCAGGGAGAGCAGAAAAGAGAGGAACAGAGTTGTTCATCCCAGCTCTTCCTTTCCACTATTGCAGCAGAAACGTCATGTGCAACTAGAGAATAGAGAAAGTATAATGAAGAGGCAAAGTATTGCTTAATACTCTAAGTCCGCAATGCTAAGCTTGCTACTCAATCCTTAATGCTACTGTTTTGCCTTTTGCTAATGTATGTTTGGTTCTGTCCTACATTCAAAGGCATGAAACACTCGTCATCTGAGCTAAATTCTTTACAGAGTCAGAGGATTGTCTAGATTTTTGGAAGCCAAGCAACCTGCTAATTACAGAAATGGAGATAAAATTGTAACTGACCATGCACCTTGCTTGTTGAGAAATAGCATGTTTTTTATAGATCTAAAACTTCCCCATGAAAGAAGCAATTTTATAGATGGTTCAATTACTTTAAAGAGGATTTATTCTCATGGTGAATTCTAACGTTTTTCCCCTCCTCTCAAACTGAAAGAACAAAGAAGTCAGTGACAACCCAGTTAAATAACATAAATGCCCTCTCTTAGGACAAAGTTTCAATTGTCCTACCTACAGTGGTATTCAAAAAGAGTTATGGAAAAACAAAAGGATTGTACTGTAACATATATACATATATATTAAAAGATGGTAGGTTTTGCAGTCATACTAAGATTAGGACTGGGGATAATCAGGTTTTCTAAAGGCTTGGACTCTTCCACATGAGAAATCTGCCTTTAAGAATTACCATTTAATGGAACTTTCCTATTTCATTGTAAACAGCTTATTTTGCTGTACCCCTCATCCTAAACACAACTAAAAAACCCTAGCTGAAGAAATATACAAGCAAGAAAGCACAGTCAGAGCTTAAGTTGGCTCATTTCACAGCTCAGGTTAAAACACGGAAAGCTTCCACCTCTGCATGGCCTCAAGTGGTAAGCCATCATTTGCTTCAGTCATCTTACAAATAAGTCAGCAGTAACAGTTCTTTACTGCTGAACTACCTATTAGATGAAGAGATACGTTGGCACATGGAACCATCTATAAATGCACCGATTTCCCCAAACCCATTTGGAGCACGTTGGCCCCAGTATCGCTGGAAATAATTATTTCTTTTTTTAAACAGTATTCTAAATGTTATTACAGATTGAAGCACAAATTTTGTTAATAAAAATCTATAGTGCTTTTTACCCCAATTAATTTACTTTTGGCCCCAGACCATCAAACATACTGATTTACATTCAGCGTGTTCTACGGGGAGTATTCAGGTACTTAAAATTAGACATCGATATGCTTTAGGTGAAAATTCAAATCTACAAAAAATTGAAGAACTCTAAGTGAAAATTCTTTTCTAGTGTTCCATTCTGAGACTGACTTACAATGCCTTCCTCGCAGTCAGATCTCTTCTTCGTAGTAGGCATATTTAGTGTCAGAGAAGTTTTAACAATTATTTAGTACAAAGAGCAGAATTAGCACAAAAAGGCCTTGAAAATAAGATAAGGGTGAGCTATGTTGTGGCGTAAGTTTGAATGTAACAATTAGAACAAGATTTCTATTGTCTTTTGCTGTAAAAGAAGAATGTATTTTGTTATGGCTACACTGTGTGACTTGCTTTTGGGCAACAGTTTTTAAACAGTGGTTATTAAAATTATACCTTAATTTACTAAAATTCAACTGAGCTTTGGAAAATATTTAGTTTTCAAGTAATAACTCAGGCTCTTCGTGAAAACTGGAATTTTGTTAACTTTAATCAGCTATCCTAACATGAACTATATCCTGAAGAGTATGTAAACAGTATTAACAAAGCAATTAGCAAAGAGCAAGCAGCAAGTCAAAGTTGCATTAATTAATTTTTAAGTGCTACATAAAATAACTCAAAATAATAATAAATTAAAAAGTAAATAAAGTTTCTTACCTTGTTTTTTCAGAATCACCAGTTTTGGGTTTTGGCCTTCCTTTGTTTTGATGACTTTGGCCTGTAAGGAGAAAAAGTATTTCAAACAAAATGACCATCACCTAAAACAAAGGCAAAGAAGTGCACTCAGAACTGACATTTTGCTTTATAAATAACAGATCTTAAACATTTACAATATTGAAAACTAACACAACCAAGACGTTTTTTTAAAAGCCTCGTGTTACAGTACGAATTTGATATTATTTTTATTAGTTAGTGTAAGACTTTATTAATCCTATAAAGGGGAAAGATACTTCAAATAAACAGAAGAATCTTAAGATTTTGTAACATATGATCTGACTCTACAATATTTGTAACAACTATTAAAGTGGACTACAAGCTAAAGAAATCAGTATGTTATGCAAACCCACGGTTGATATTATACACTATTAGTTGATAACTAGAATTTTTAAAGGGAATAAGAGATCACTGTGTATGTTCAAGACTGACTACAGAAATTTTACAAAGTCTGCTACTTCAAAAATACATTGCTAAAGGAGTTAAATTCAACCCACATTAATCTTAGAAATATAAACACGAGTCAGATAAAGATAAATGTCCCTGATTACAAAATAAAAAAAGTTTGACAATGTGGAAATACTGGATCACAAAGACAAGAAAGAATCTATCACGTGATACTGATTCATTTCTAACTCTGAAACTTAACACTTAGCATAAAACTTTACTAATACACTTCACAATTTCAGAGATCTAACACTGTTGTTGAGTAGTTATAGGGCTCTACAAGCTGAGTAAACAAGTCATTAGTAACAAGAAAGAAGAAAACATGTTTTAAAACTTTATTGCAATTGGTCAAACCCAGGAAGCCATGCCATTAACTACAAAATAAACCCTCAACCATTTTCTGTGGAATTAAAGCGTAACATTAGGCATCTGAATGGGCACATGCATGCTCATGATTAAGTAATGAAGTTTTTAATTTTCAAGAATTTTAAAGTCAGAACTTTACAAGGCATCAATGACTCAACAGCAACAGTGACAGAATCCACTTATGGGAGAGCTGCCTTCTAGTAACCAGACAACTAGACAAGCAAGGCAAAAAAACCCCAACCTCATAAGGAATCAACAAGCTGCTGTCAAATGCAGTTGCAGAACTGCTGAGCATCACATCACAGGTATTCCTTATCACACATGGTAAGCTGAAGGGGTGAGGAACAGCAGATTTTTTTGCTAGTTAAACGTAATGGATTTTACAAGGCATATAGGAATGCTGCCTTCTGACTCAGCTACCTGTTCCAAGAGGGGATAGTTCCAGCTATAATCTTTCAGGAGCAGTTTAGAAGGTAACTGTAGCTTCCTAGTACTGGACACAATCACACAGACAACATACAGTCTAGCACCTGGATTCAAGCCATTCGAGCACTGGAATCCAAATATAAGCAAGCAATATTTAATGATTTAGGTAGTTGTGCCTTTATTATTACGCTTATGCTGAACTACCATAAAATCAAATTTGAAAAAAAGGAGTTATTAATCTTACATATAAAGTTTCAGTAACTATCTATGCTTACAAATGTTTATTTCATGACTTCAGAGAAGTATTTTATATGATAAAAAAATACTGGAAAACACCACGGGAAAATACAGATCTACCCATTTGAGTAATCTTGCTTAAGCCAGTGGGATGTCTCATGTACTCATTTCTCAAGTTAAATCATATGCATACGCACTTTATGTCTTGTGCCAAAGGGATTTTTCATTAAAAAACTACTTAATGACATAAAATTTAAATTAATCAGAACAAAAAAATCAAGCGTCATGAAGACAGAACATGTTCAGAATTATTTCATGAACCATTTCTTAAAATTGTCACACAGGAGTCTGAATAGGTGTCTGTTGAAACATTTCATACACATTAAAAACTCCAAAGCTACACTAATAATCACTACAAATTCCTTGAAATAGAGACATTTAAATGATGGAAAACAATAATCCTTTTGAAAGCCAGAAAACACTTCAAGCATATCATCATTTAACCTTTTAGAGATAGAGATGTATTACCTTTTCTTCATTACATAGGTTCCCTTCCCTTAAGGAACCAATCTATCATTCAAAACAAAATCTTAATGAAAATAAAGGAACACAAGCCTTCCCTCTCACCAACCAAAGAATGAATTAATCAGCACTATTTTTTCACTGAATTTTAAAAGCCATTCAACAAAAAATTTCCTACAGAAACTACTATTCCCATATACTACGCAACTTAAAAAGATACTACTCTCAGATTTTTAAAAAATACTTTCAAACAAAAGTAACAAGAAAATCCAGCTGAATTATAATTAGAATACTTAAGGAGATATATTAATTCAATGGCAAAGATGATTCACTTACCCCACAAACATTTTAAAATATTAGTAGGAGAAGTATTGCTTTTGCTAGACATTCCCATTAGGAGCAAACAAAGATATTTAACAGAAACGTATACACACTCAAAAAAATAGTACATGCAGACAAAAACTGAAATTAAAAAGGACAGTAACTTTAAGATAAAATACAGTGGCATAAAGTTCCTTTACATTAACTCTCCTGCAAGTCTTAAGCCCTTAAGTGAACAAAGGCTAAGAAAACAAAAGCTATTCTTCCCTACCCACAGTAAACTTGTATCAGCTAGTTATTCACAATGTAGCTCCTCCTTTCAAATCAAAGCCAAATCAAATATTTTCTTCTACATCAGTACTGACATAATAAGTAGGAGGGGGAGAGGAGGAGGAAGAAAAGAACAGGAAAAAAAAACCAAACGTGGAATCAGCACAGGGGTTTTTTTAAATTACTACATTCAATGGAACATTTCATAGTGCTATGATCTCTTTAGTCTACAATAATTTTCAGTTCTCTCCCCTACGTTTCACTTTTCATTATCTCTCTTCCCTCCTCAACCTCTCAAACTCAGCTATCCTTCTGGCACCCTGCTGCTTCACCAGTATCAGCAGCATACACAGACCGCAGACATCCTGCCCTTGACCAGTATCAGCAGCAGAGAGAGACTGCTGACACCCTGCCCCCTGACCAACATGGGCAGCAGGACGCTGCCCACATTTTTCATGTGAAAGTACAGTTCTCTCAAATCCCACTACCGCTGGTGGAGCCAAGGGGCAGCCTAATTCTTACTCGCATTCAAAAGGTATTTGCACGTTTTGGTCTTGCTGCCAGGTGACCTGGACACCAAGCATCCCTGGCAGTCTGCTGGAGCCAGGGCATCACTTATAATCCTGCGTTTGCTATCTGTGATTGGGCAGGTCACCATTATGGGCACGTTGTTGCTGATCTTTTCCACTGCCTCAATAAAGCTTTGTTTTGTAATGTGTTTTCAGACTCCATTACTATTCAGACCGCACCTTCTTGCTCAGGAAAATGTCTGGATTCACTTAGTTGTCACTTGCTTCAATCTCCTTCAAAATTCCCTATGGCCTCTGCGCATTTCTTATTTTGCCCCTTTGTAGCATCTACATATACTTCCTCAAAACTGATGCGTCTTACAGAGCCTGACTTCCCCTTTCTAAAACACTTCCCTGATTTACGCTTTCTCCAATAAGTTCCTTCAACACTTTGTAGTTTCTTTTTTTTTTTTTTTTAATGATCCTACCACACAACATCTTTTCAAGAAATTCGCCTTGACTCTTCTTTTGCAACCCTTCCCACATTTTCCATCTCCCAATACTTCATTCTTCATGATGTTCACATTCATCCAAAGCCCACACGAGCAAGATCACCCCTCCTACTGGTCATTTTAAAATAATATTTTCTAATATATATTCACTGGCTTCCTAAAATCAAATTTTGAAGTGCTCTGCACTTTGGCACCCACTCAGCAAAGTATTTAAGTACGTGAACTACAAAGAACAGTACAGCTGAGCACTGACTTCAGACTGTTGCATGGTCAGGACTAGAAGGACCTGCTGCCTTGGAGGTCACAACTTCAGAATACGGCGTGAGAATGCAGCTGGTCCAGATCCAGTAGCAGTATGCCATACAAACATTATAAATAGGAACAATTCTGAATGTCAGGGAAATATCTTATGCTTTCTTGGTTACAGCAGGTTTAGAAGGTGATAAAAAAAAAAAAACCAATCAAAATTCAGGAAAAGATTTCACTTTGAAGATCAAAACTGCTTGCACTTCACTTTCACCACAGAAAAGTAGTTCTGGCACAGTGGGAGCTCTGGGGCGTGGGAGTTCTCTCTATAAAAGGGTTGGGTTTGTTTTGTTTTTTAATTCATTAAAAAAAAAAAACAACCCATGAACAATAAATCACACGAACTTATACCTCTTAAAGTTTGTAGCTAAAGTTCCACTCTAACAAATATTTTGTGGCCTCCTTCACAAGTGCAGGATTATTTTCTTAAGGATCTATATGGAGCTTTTAGTAATCACAAATGAATTATGAATATTGTAACTACCCACACACTTCTCTTGAATTTAGACCCTTTTAGATCCTGTACCTGTCTCAGAAGGAGGGAAGGCATTTCTAGCCAGTGACTCAGCATTCTACTTTTTAGTTCCAGTTTCAATTCTGAATTCATCCATGTAAAGTAGATTGAAACTATAAAAGCATGAAGGAAATAAGACAGAAACACACAAGACAAGTAACTGCACACTAACAGGAAAGGTAGTGAAACATGATAAGTTACTGTTGTGAAAATAACACTAGATACACTTTTACTTATTAATAATAGCAACAGCAAGGGAAGAACCGACTCAGACTTGATAAATAACAAACTCACTTGGTGGAAACTCCAGAGACCAACCTTTGCTTTCTGCTCTTGGGATGTCAGTCACCTAATGACAAATACGTTAGTTTGCTTTTATACAGATAACAAAAAACAAACAGATATTACTCTCTAAATTTAACAAAGAAAAAAAACCCTGAAACACTAAAATTTAAACAAAGACATCACCATGATAATGTGGTATTTTATGTCCCCAATCAAGGCGTAAAGAAAAATCACTTAATTAATCAAAGTGTGTTTGTACATTTTAACTTCCCCCCCCCAATTTATATTACCTACTAGTCTGATAAATACTAGCCTTTTTTGCAGTAATATTCATCCTAAAGGAAGTTAAATTTACATGGACCTACATTATGAAGATTTTCATAGCATAAAAGCAGATGAAAGTTTTCATAAGACAGTTACAAATCTTAAAGCACTTCTTGTGTGTTCTAGAGATGGCTTTCTTTTTCAACAAGTTCAAACTTTCGTTTGCTTCCCTTTGCCCTTGTACGTTGGTTTCATTTTCCCCACTAACGAGTCATCTTTTTTGCTGCCCTGCCCTCCTGTGAAACCGGAAAGGTGGTGTTTTTTCACAGGCGCATGCTAAATTGTTTTGACCTTGCTAGTGGACTCACATTCTTTATCATTTTGTTTTCTATATTATATAGCTTATTTATAACAAACTTTATAGGCTAAATTATAACAAACAGTTTATTAATTAGCTTACAATAATAATGGTAGAGACAATCAGGAAGAGGAGCAAATTTTTTTTTAAACTAATAATTAGTGTGAAAGAGAAGAACTGTCTGTAAGCAAACTGGAGGTTGATTATTAAATTTTTAATTCCATGTCGCAGTCTGCATGCATCTAGCAAAGCAGCGTACTCAGGAAAATTTATGCACAGGAACGGTTTGCAGGCTCCCCATGATACTGGACATGAGATAGGCACTAAGCAACAGCTGGGATATACCACTGACATCCACTAGTGAAACCCGTCTAAACTAAGTTAAGCACCACCAGAATCCCCCAACTGTCCACTTTTTTGGGGGGAGCGTGTTTGTTTTTTAAGGAATAAAAACATATGTACTAGTTTTGGCTGGGAGAAAGTTAGCTGTCCTCATAGCAGCTCGTATGGTGCTGTGTTTTACATTTGGATTAAAACTGTTGATAACACAGGGATGTTTTAGCTATTGCTGAGCAGTGCTTGCACAGCATCAAGACCTTTTCTGTTTCACACACTGCCCTGACAGCGAGTAGGTTGGGAGCGCACAACAAGCTGGGAGGGGACACAGCCAAGACAGCTGACCCCAACTGACCAAAGGCATATCCTGTACCATATGATGTCATGCACAGCAATAAAAGCTGGGGGAGGAAAGGAGAAAGGGGAGGAAGTTCTGAGTTATGGCATCTGTCTTCCCAAGCAACCATTATGCATGATGAAGCTATGTTTTCCTGGAACAGCTAAACATCTGCCTGGAAGTAGTGAATGAATTCCTTTATTTGCTTTGCTTGTGTGTGCAGTTTTTGCTTTGCCTGTTAAACTGTCTTTATCTCAACCCACGAGTTTTCTCACTTTTTCCACTTCGGATTTTCTCTCCTGTCCTGCTGAGGGGAGTGAGCAAGCAGCTGCGTGGGGCTCAGCTGCCTACCAGGGTTAAACCATGACAACACACTATGCCACTACACTTTCAACAGTTAAATAACCTTATAAAAGGCAAAATTAGAGCCTTTTGTTGGCAGATTTCTTTGGTCACCCTTCACTAACAGGTATCCTTAGTTAAATTATTTTTCGGGAACAAAAAGCAATCATGACCAGAACAAAGTTTACTCTATTTAGCTTCTGTGAAGGATGCACTCGGCTCCCTGACCAAACAAGGAGTAGCTTGGTTCAGGCTTCAAAGGAAGTAAAGGCCAACGCTGTGACCAGGCCATGAACTTCTCTAGTTCCAACCTGTTCTTTGAAAACCCACACAGGGACAGGTTGACATGGTGAGCTTTTATGTACATGAGCTTGGAAACCAGAACACCAATCATGTGATTAACACGCAATAAACAGCAGATGGTTCTTCCCAAACTAATTTGGTCAAGGAATGAAGAAAGTTGTAGGTACAAGGAGTCTTATGCTTACTTTTTCCATCGCACATAATTTGATTACGGCCCAACCACTTTACTCCATAAATACGACAGCCTAAGTGAGCTTTTTTTGAGCTCTCCCTCCTAAGTAGCTGGCAGCATGGTGGTGATCTCCCCTTGAGTTGGAACGCTTCTCAAGGTTACTCCTCGAGGTTGAGAGACCCTTTACAACTGCAGATCTTTGGTAAATGATCAATACCTCACATAACTTGGTATCACAGAGCAGTAAGGTCTTGATTGGTAACTTTGAATCATTATTATATCCTCTGTGCAATAGAGTAAAAGACTGAACCTTGCCATCAGACTTTGTTAAGCCTCACTTTACAACACCTTACTTCAATAAAACCACTTTTGCTGCTACCTTTTGCAGTGGTTCTTTAAGCAGCCTAAAGTCAAGCGACAGCTTCACTTCCTCTTTTAAGGCTTCCACACCAGAAAAGTTAATAATCTAGTAGAATATTTGCGCTTATAAACAGTCTTTTAAATTGAAAGAATGAATATAAAGAATGACAAAGGCCTACCAAAACAACACAAGTCCATCTTGCATTTTAGCACTATACACTTGTTTTAAACACACAAGCCAAACAGATATTTGAGAACCACAAACTCTAGCTTTAAATACAATACAGTTAACCAACGCTTTCCCCATACAAAATAAATCTGTTTACACAGCATTAAAATAACAGTCTATAACCATGCAAATACCATAGCGTCACAGTATCAGTGCAAAACCATGCTCCAGTATAGCAAAAGCCCTGTATATGAATTAACTTTGGCTAAAGCATCTTCCACTGAATTCCATTACACGTTAACTGAATCCTCTTCCTAAAGCCAAAAGGAACCCCACACCTGAATGCACACTGACAGGCAGGACTGGACAGTTGATTAAATCAGACATGACTTCAGTCTCACTTTCAATAACCTCAAAGAGACCCTTCGCCCCCTCATAACATACAGCCTACATCTTCTTTCAAGCAACCACCTCCCACCTCCTTCCAAACACAAAGTTCTGAACATACATTTGGTAGTTAAATATTACAGAGAAAAGGCACTTGGCTGAGAAAGTATACAATTATTAAAACACAGTGGCTGCAAAATTTCAGCCACACCATTAAATAACACATTCCAGGACAATGAAAATCAATATGCTGTTAGTCTTGTAATGCCAGCTGTAGTGTAACTTACCTTGGTATCATGTTTTTGATGACAATGATGATCTTTAGGATCAGACTGTGTTCTCTTTCTGTCTTTTTCTATATCTTTTTGTTCTTGAGAGATTATTAAATGAGATTCTGAAGAACTGCAGTCTCTGATATGTAAAAAGAGAGAACCCTAGTTCTTCCAGTGTTGATGCCTTTTCCCGGTATTCAAGACACATACCATACATGTATCACGAAAAAAGCAAAGACGAATACAAGAAGTCTACCCCTCGTAGAAGTGTAATGGCATAAGAATATTTAAAGGATTTGATGAAATAGCCATTTTTTATACCTTCAAATTGCACAGTCTGAAGTTATGCAAATACATAACAACCAAAAAAAGCACCATTTTCTATAAAAGGGACAAGACCTGAATTACCGCACTTTTTTTTTTAAATAATTAATTAAAAAAAAAAAAGTTAGTCTTGCCCTAGGCCACATTTTATTTGTGCACTACAGAAGGGAAACAAATTTAAGTTCCTCCAGAACTTTATATAGCAAAGTTAACATTAAAAGGTGGGTGTGATTGCACTGACATTTTCAGGCACAAAATTTCCTCAACAGCAAAGTATTTCAGGTTGGGAGGACAAAAAAACCCCATGAAAACATAACCGTTTCCTGTTATTTCCAACATGGGTAAAACAATGCTGAAGGAAACTGCTTGGAAGCAGAACACACCTCAAGATAGCTTATTTAATTCTTAAAAGTCCCCTTTACTCCTAGGCTGCACTGTGGTTGCAGTTCTGATCAGTTTATTCCTTCCATTTTTATTTACAGGCAGGTAACAAAATTTAAGCAATATCTATGCTATATATTACTTAAATCTTATACTAAGCATTGGTAATTAAAAAGAAAAAAAGCTCACTTGACAATTGCTTACTTTTTCTCAAGAAGCGACTTTTTTGGTTTCTGTTTATGTTGTTTAATACCTATAGAAAATTAAATAGAGGGGGGGGGGGGTGAGAAAAAGAAAGAATTAGCTAGTTTCAAAACAAAGTTACCAATGAAGGAATTCTGATATGTTCGAGGTAGATTTTGAAATCAGAAAAGGTTACCATTGATTTCATCTAATGTCTTCTTTAACTTGTCATTTTGTTGAATAAGATCCTTAAGTCCATCAAGAATATTCTTGCACAGTTCCTGAGCTCTCTCATTAGCTTCCAAAGCTAGTTCATGTTCCCCCAGTAATGACAGCGCCTTGCAGAAGTGGTAGTGACCCTGCATGGACATATTTTGAATTTCAAGCATTTATTCATACAAATAAGAAAACAATTTATGTTCAGAACCGCTGCAGTAGACAATACAAAGTAAAATTTTACATACGCAGAAGTTATCTACTCCACCTGTTTTAGGTCAAATGATCAAAAATTAAAGTTTACAACTACTCAGCACACTGAAACAGAAAGATAATTCACTGGGAATAGCATCTAGCCTCTGGCTTTGGAAAAGAGCAAATTTGCTTTTTCCCCTAATCTCAACTACTACTTTCCAATTTTGTAACTATCCCTTATTTACTCTTCTTTAGGACAAGAATATTGGGAAATACACGTTGGTCATTAATCAGGATTTTATTGTAAGGACTACGTATATTCTTTTTAAAGCATTGTGATAACATAGCTATGCACAACAATGTAATAAATGTTTTCTTCTGTCTTTACACATGCAGAACACCATGTGTGGAATAATTACTAAAATGGCCAAAATTACAGCATCGTTCACACATTAAGGAAAGTTATAAAATCAAAAGGCTTCTGAGGTAGAATACAGCTGCAGCTGGCATGCAAAGAATGCAACATCTGAGATTCCCTGTACAAGGCTGCTTGTGAAGCTACACGAGGGAGAGGACAAAATGTAACCTCCGTGGCCTTGCCTTGTGACGTACAGCAGATACGGGAACGAGATGGTACTATGAAACAGATAAGCCGCCTACTTGCTACCCTGAGCCAACATTTCGTCAAATTTTGATGAAATGCTGTCCTTTCTATGAACTTTGCTCACTATAATGTCATTATAACACCAAAACACACTTCCACCCCAAAGGCTACCCGCCTCCAAGGCGCGACCACTCCTCCTTGAGTCTGTGCCCTGAATTTTTCGTAAACTATACCTTTAAATGTGAAGCGAGAGAATTTTACACCAATCATAATAAAAGTATTTATGATTAAAGTTACTCAAACTCCACCTTGAAGATAACAAATAGTATAAAAATAGCCCGAGAGAGGGGGGATATCAGGGAAGACACCATCGTGAACCAGTCGAGGAGAACTCCATCACTGACTTCCGGGATCAGTTGACGGGCTGAGCCTTTCTTACCCCCCATAGGGATGCCTTTGGGTAAGACTTAGACTATACTGAGTGCTTCCTCGGGAAACTTAAAAATCTCTCTAGAGAATTTCTCTCCTACATTTATAGCCAGGCTGTATTGCTTATAACTTTGTCGCGTGTTTTGTATATTTAACAATACTTTTATTTGCACGTGCTTTGAAGACAGTGTATTTATCATCGGCAATCATAAGAACCCATATATCTGTTGTTTAAATAAACTGCACTGTTTAAGTAGCTAGTCATTTTGGTTTCTCACTGAATGCGACCAAAGACTCGAGAGTGGCCATGCTAGTTCATGAGCACGACTAGACTGAAGGTGCAGTCCACTATTAGTGTATCCAAATCGTAACAGCTTTATACATATTAAATATGATTGGACTGATAGTGATGAATTGGGCATCAGTCAGAATTTAAACCTAGCTGCATCTCGCCTCCCACTTCGGTGAGGAGTGTTAGAATGCAAGGGGGTTTATTTTCTGCCAAAACCGCTTTGTCCCCTTTCACGCAACACCAGGTAACGACACTTACAAGCACATCAAACCAACATTTTTAATATAAGAAAACTATGTACTTGGCTGACTGAAGCAGAATTCTTAGTCCACAAGGTACTGTGTTCATTCTACTGTCATCGGTGCTAAACAGAGATGAGAACCTGGCGCACCTACCTGGGTCAAACCTGTAATTAAGACTCTAGGTTCTTACGTTGGTTTACAGTACCAACAAAAGACAATTTTGAAATGTATATGAAACTAACCTTTGGCCAGTTAGGCTTCAAAATAGTGGCTCTTTTTCCATCAGCAAGGGCTCTCCTTAGAGAAGGGAGGGAAAAAGAAGAGGTATTTATTATTTATACTTCAGAAAAATCTACAGACCAGACGTACAAGGCACTATAAAAATACAAAGTGAATAAAAGAACAGTTAATTCACCTGTGTAAAGGCATGGCCAGATAACACTTCTTAGCTGAAACTTACCTGGGTTAAAGTGTCACAGTCTCAACTATTTCACCCATCAGATACTTATTCCCTCCCCCTACTCACTAGGTTTTCCAGCATTTCTGCATATGCAAGTACCCCTTAACTTAGTTCTAACAAAATGTTCCTTTAAAAACCAAAGCCTTAATAAAAAAGCTTGAATATCAAACCTACATATTTTGACAGAAATCATATTAGAGATTAGTTACATAATCATAGAGATTTGAGGATGCAAGTATTAACTGCTGAGCACTGAAAGACAGTAGCCTCTACAACTCTCAACAAACCTTGTTTCACCTGAAAGCGTTCATAAGTTGCCTAGTCACTACCACTGCTTTTTGTAACCAGTATAGCAGGAAAGCTTGTACAGAGGGATCTGAAGGAGGAGAATGAGATGCTCTGTGGTAATGAAAACCTTATTGCTGCCTTTCGGTACTTAAAGGGGGCTTATTAGAAAAATGGGAGCAAACTTTTTAGCAGGGCCTGTTGTGATAGGACAAGGGGTAATGGTTTTAAACTAAAAGGGGGTAGATTTAGACTAAAGATAAGGAAGATATTTTTTACGATGAGAGCGGTCAAACACTGGAAGAGGTTGCCCAGAGAGGTGGTGGGTGCCTCATCCCTGGAAACATTCAACAGTCAGGTTGGATGGGGCTCTGAGTAACCTGGTCTAGTTGACGATGCCCCTGCTCATTACAGGAGGGTTGGACTAGATGACCTTTAAAGGTCCCTTCCAACCCAAACTGTTCTATGAAAGAGAATGAAATGAATTTCAGTGAAATGAAAGCAAGTTAGAACAAAAAAAGTTCCCCACCACCACCTTAGAGAAACCCCCAGGTAGTAATGGCAGAACTTAGAGGTGTGGCAATACATTTAAAGAAATTACTAATAAAAAGACCCAACACAACAGAACTAGTGAGTACAATGTGAGAAATCACACCATATTCATATTGCAAAGGAAGCAAACACAAGGAAAAAACACTTGAGTAAAAGATAGACCATGGAGTAGAAAACCTCAAGATACTAAGGTATTATAAAAGCAGTTGAGAAGATGAGAAAAAAACCGAAGCACTTGTCTTGTTCTCTAGCGTGTGACGTTACGCTTTGTTTTCACCCACCCAGTCCTTCCTCCAGTGCCACCTTTCCACAGCCCAGCGCAGTGGTAGGGAAGAGAGCACTGTCAGAACTTCAGGACAGGAGGCCAGGCTGCCCTGAAAGGTCCTGTCCCGCATCAAAGCCCAGGAGGGAACACGACCACTGCCCCTCACCAGGCTCTGAAAACAGGAGGAAGACATGTGCCTTGGGTAAAGCCACGAACGCTTCAGGAGATGTTCTGGAGAACACTATATGACTTCATAGTTCTGTAACATACAGTACTGCCACCGCCAGTAGCAGGCCATAAGCTCTGTATTGAGTGTGCAAACCTCAGGACTAAGGCTGCCGGGTCTTGCTCAGCCTGAACTGCAACTTCACCTGCCTGCAGTTTTCTTTTACTTGGTTCAACTGTAATACCAATTTCTCAGACCAGGTGTCTGTGGCTAATTTGTTCTACTTCTGTTTATCTTTGTGTGGTACAACACAGATTTAGACAGAATAACTGCTTGTTACTACTATTTATACAGAATGAGGTATTTATGACTCCAAAACGATGATGTCCTGTAAAGAAATATAAGCCTGATATGACAGCAGAGGCCTTGAGAAGTAGAAACACAGGATGCAACAAAAGAGTACAGGCACAAGCTGACAAGAGATGGGGCACAGGCTTGGCACTGGAGACTCCATGGTTATAAATAATTCACCAACAGTCAGTTAAAGACAAGCCAAATCTGTACAAATAGAGTAACAAAGAAAAAATAATATCCATAAAATGTACCATGTATAGTAAACTCAGATGTAACATGGAGCTGCAGACGAACAATGACAGAGCAAAGGGGTAATAGCATGTTAGCAAACACAAAAGTGACCCCAAGTGGATGCCAGAGTGCGTAAGAAGAAACCATCAACATGAACATCACTTTCCTCCCACAGGAGGACTCTGCACGCTGACTGCTCTCACCCCACTGCTACAGGAATGGAACTGCCGACTTCAGTACCCAGAGGAGCAGTGGAGGGGTGAGCGTAACACCAGGAAAATGCGCGGAAACTAGGAATCATGTGGATACCAATTTTAATTACATATTACATTATTATTTCTTTTTATTTCAAGAATTAGAACTGGACTAATAACAATTAGACCCTTAAAACTTCAGTTATATTAACAATAAATTCTTGGCTTGGCTTTACATAAAAAGTATACATCCACCTTGCTCATATACAAGATTTTCAGCTTAACAACTGGCTTAAGGAAAATAACCTCCATACCCACACTCATCTTTTCTTCAACAGGTTTAATAAAAATCACAATACTCACTGGTACTGAGATATTTTTTTCTGTTATATAACCCTGCCACACACAAATTTTAAATGGTATTACATACTGCCAACAGATACAGCTAGTATTTTTCTTAATATCAGTTTTACGAGGTAGTAACAACACAATTAATATATACTTTTTTTTTTAAAGGGCTGTTTTCTGAAGTATATTGCCAATTTTTAACTGCAGATCACCACAACATTTCAGATTATAAAAAAAGGGTTACTTACTTGTACTGCCTTGTGAGAATTAAACAAAGAGCTCGGTTTCCATACAGAAGATGGTTTGCAGGACTTAAAAAAAAAATTGGAAAAATTAGTAACGTATATTACTTTTGAAAATCTTAAGGGGGAACAAAATAATTAAGTTTTCACAGTAATTGTCTGCAAGCACTCTAGCACCAGCAATTATATACAAGTTTCCTTGAATAGTCGCATTAATTTAAAAGTTGTCACTGAGAATATTAGTTTTAATTATGTAACAATTTGTAACATGTGGGACCACTAATGCAATTTCCAATTAATTCAAATCACTCTCAGCCTACTTTAAATCTCTCTCTGGTTTAGGGAATTTTCTTTCTTTTTTTGTTTGGTTTTTTTTGTTTTGTTTTTTTTTTTAAACTCCTTCCAAGTCACTAGGCTCTGACAAACGTGCCAAAGCACACCTCAAATGGTGCAAAATTATGGCTAGAATGTTCCCTACAGTCTGAGCTCTGTTAAAAAAAATAGAAAAAAAAAAAAAAGGGAGAGAGAGAGACACAACCCCAAAGCATGCAAAAGCCAAAAAAACAGGCAAATAGAGCGTGAAGCATGAAAAAGCTAGCTGGACTGTCACATACATCCCATTTTGTTTTGTTCTGGAATTCCTAATTTTGAAGACCTAATTAAATCAAACATCCCATGAACACTTCTGGATCACTGGGTCTACAACTTTTTCATAACCCCTCTGCCTGACTGGGCAGACTAAGCAGCAGTTCTAAAGAGCTAAAGCATTGCCCGCAACGTACCTAATGGAGAATCATAGAATGGTTTGGGTTGGAAGGGACCTTAAAGTTCATCTAGTTCCAACCCACTAGACCACGTTACTCAAAGCCCCATCCAGCCTGGCCTTGAATACTTCCAGGGATAGGAGAGAATGACGTGGAAATCCGTGTATGTAATCCAGCAACCAGTTGAAAGGAAGCCAAGGGAGGATGCAGCTAATTAAGGAAGGAGTGTGATGATGGAGCTGATGAATGTCATCTCACAGTGGGAGAACGAGAAAGGGAAGACAGCACGCAGAGACGATAAAGAAGGACTGCCTAGCTGCTAGACATCACTGAGCTATCCTTCACCTTCCAGCAGGATCTTAAGTACAAAAAACAACTTCTGACAAATAGCTGTAACAACAGCTTAGCTTTACAGCTCCTGGAAACCATAAGACTTCCTTTGCCCTTTCCAAAACATGGGATTTCTTTTGCTCTTTCACCGAGCAAAAGCCTTCTCCAGCCTGATCCGCCATCTCAGATACACTCACTTGAACAAAGTAAGCCTACCCAACTTTTCAAGGAGCCTAAAATCAGCTTGAATTTGGGATTGAAACGTATGTATAAATAAAAGTTTGCACAACCAATTTTTTATGAAAGGCGTGACTTTATGAATTTCACCATATTTCATAGACATCAGAACTTGAGAAAGCAGCATTTGCATGACTATAGCACAAGCAGCAGTTAAACCAAACCAGCATTCTGTACCTAGTTCACGTTACATGAGGACTTCAGGAAGGGAGTAAATGCTCTATATGCAAAGGACATAAATTCTCATTTAATCTTTGTCTCCCTGCCCCTTTCAAGAGCCCAGGAAGCTGAAGCCTTTCAGCAAGTGACTTTTTCTACGTCTTGTTTAATTTCTTTCCAAAGGAAATTAAGCCCGTCACAGACAGAGTTGCCAAGAGCAGATATTTAAAAAAAAAATAGTCTGTTCTTGTTCACTAGTTCTGCATCATAGCTGAGATGATAAATATTTGCAACAGTTGGTCATTCTGTCCTGCTGGAAGAACATTTACTAGGGATGATACCAAAAATGGCTGTTCACACCAAACAACTTATTTCCTTTCAGTTTTACTATATTACAATTGTCATTTTAGACCAGCTTTAAACCCTAACAAGACTTTTGGGACAGTAAAAGTGCAAACAACCGCTAGTAACAGGAAATAAAATAGAACAAGAAATGTGTTATGTAGCTTTTTTTTTTTTTTTTTAAAAAAAGGTATCGTTTGGCCTCTAAGTAGAGCGGCTCATGCAAAACTATACAAAATCAGGACAAATCTGAATATGCTGAATACATATGATATAACACAATCTAGTTAACCAGTTTAGTTCTTACCAAAACTCTATGGCTTTAGTGTATGACATTATAGCATGATCGAAGTTTCCTTGGGAAAACTCCTCATTTCCTTTCTGTTTCATAGATTCACTGTTCTGTGAAATCAAGAAAAAACAATTCGCCAACCACTGTAATTAAACTCAGTTGCAATGAGAAGTAAATAAAACATTCAACAAGAGGCAGCTAAGTGTTTATGCTTGTAAAAGCAGGTTACGTATGCACTATTAGTTGTAATTAAATACTTTTAATTAATTGCAATTAATAAGCTTCAAAGTGTACAAATGAAAATGTTATGCAGACAAGAATACAATGAACAATAATTAAAAAGCAGGACTAACTCAGAAGGTCTCCTGAGCTCCGTAATAGAGTTGTCATCAAAAGCATGTGTCAAATAGCAAAGCAGGCAGAGTACAGCACAGCTCAGCCAGTTCCCTACTGAGTGCCTTTCAGCACAGCTCCTGAACTACAGAATTGTAGCAAGGAAGACACAGGAATTAACCAGACTCTTGTAAAAAAAACCACCCAAACATCTACACTAAAGGAACACATGGCAAAGAATTTGAGAGCATCTTATTTCTGTGTTAGAAGTATCAAGTTGAACAATCTTCTATCAATAATAACTGCATTTCCTTGAGGGTTTTTTTGGGGATGAAGAGGGGAACGCTCTCCGATGTACACCAGCACCATAAGCAACTAATTTTCTGTTTATTATGCCAGGATCTCTCAAGGTAACTATTTATGTCAGGAAAATTACTCACTCACACTTTTGAAATCTTTGATCATTTGGTCACTTTATCTTTGATCATTAAAAAAAACCACAAAAAATAACAACAAAAAAGGAAAAGCACAAACACATTCTGGTATCTTCTCTCACCTTCCTACAGTTTTCACAGGTCACAGCTTTAAATTCTTCAACTAAATTACAATCTTCCAAAGCAACTTTAGTAATATAACGTTTGCCTGTAGACAAAATTCAGAAAAATATAGTGGGTGAAGAAGTTACCAAAGACTAGAAGTAGGGTTTATCTTCCGCTGCTAAGAATCATGCTCTGTTTTCTGACTGGAAGCAAAATTTGACATACCAACTAAATAACAAATTAAGCAACAGAAGTGTTCAAAAGAAAAGAATTATTTATTATTGTGTAAGCCCAAAATAACTGGTTGCAGATCACCAAACATTTAAGCACTTGCCTAATTTCAAGTAATAAAGTGAAATTCAATTGTATTTTAAAGAAATTTGCATTTAAAAGATTTGTAAAGATTTGGGTGTTAAAGAATTCTACTTCAGTACTTAACTATAAAAAGATTCTTCTCCTCACATGGAAATTCGATTTCTACCACCCTGTTACTTACTGCAACAGCTGAGTTAGAATGTGTACATGCAAAAAGACAGACCAGAGTATAAGCCATTTAACACACATCAAAAACAGCAGGCCTGGGAGCTTTTTGTAATTTCAGTAGAAGTTCTGCTGCTAGTCCGGATACCTTACGCTAACTCCCATGAGCTGCCTAAGTTGATTTTTGAAATATGAATAACATCTCAATTAATATTTTGACAAAACCCACTGACAAATATTTAACAGAAAGACTCAAATAATATTTCAGGCAACCTTCAACTTAACCCTAAGTTAAAGGAATAAAGGACACACATACAGCCCATAGTGGACACTAAAGTGAAAAAGCTTTCTGACGATCTGTTCTGAAAGAGCACGTGCACTGTAAATATGACCCACGTACACAAATTCAAGGAAGAACTGGCTGGTTCAAGCAAGCAAAAAACAAGGAAAAAAAATGCACATCACCACCACCCCTATTTTTCCTTTCTTCCAGTCACTTCCAGATTAATGACACACATACAAACATTACTTTCTTCACCATTGTTTCTTCAAAAGTGTTCATACTTACATTCAACAAAGAAAATTTCAAGATAGATCCAGCCAAAATCACCGAGTTTCTCCAGCCTCTGCAGAATACTGACATCACCTGTGTATCTGACCCAATCAAGTGCATCCCCAATATCAAAGACACCCTATTTCAATTGAAGGAAAGGAAAATAAAAAAAAAAAGTGGTAACTAATTCTACACAAAGCAAAGTCTTAAAACAAAACCAACAACCACCACACAAACCAACAGCTCTGGCAATATAGTGGAAGCATTCCATGTAAATGTAACAAACGATACTACAGTAGCACTTATGCTATGCACTTGTCCCCGATTTGGTAGCCTTTGAAATAGGCAACAGCTCAGAAATATAAATATCTGGATGACTCGAGCACAGCATAATACAGCATATTTACAAAATGAAAACAGTCATTCTTTCAACAGGAGACAGGGGAGCCATTCGAACTATAGAATTTGATTTAGAAACTTTTTGTTGATGACTGCACACAAAATTGCTTCAGTGTGAAGTGACAAGCCTGATTAAAAAAACGCAACATTCTCCAGGCTGTTAGACATGCAGGCCAGGGCTAAGACTTTATTCTGTAAATCATGACTTTCCTTCTATTCAAACTAAATTTAAATTGTTTGAGCCACAGAGCTTTATTTGAAGGAGAGGATTAAGTGAAGAATGCCCGTTGCCTGGGATACTCCCGCATTATCTGGGCCTACAGATTTTGAAAAATAATTTAAAAACCCCACATAACTAAGAAAAATATCACTAAAATTACAGGAACTGGGTTACCCAGCAGTAACATACAGTTGTACCTATTCTGCTTCTCCTATTGCTACTATCAGCTATGATATCGTCTTCTAACTTCAATGCGTTTGCAGTTAACCTACAGAAGGCAGCAGAAACTTAAAAAGTGGGGAAAAAAGTAACAAACACAGGAAAACTAAGAACGTTCACAGTCCAAAGTTTAGAAGCTGAAAAGCGTAATGAGTATAGTTCTACTGTACACTGAATTTGATAATGAAGATGGATCAGCAGGTTTCCAAACCACACTTTTACTCAGGCATTCACAGTCCTTCAGAATGAGTCAGCAGCACTATTTGAGAATCTCATAAAAGATTTCCAACCTGTCTCCAAAGAGGAACACTCTTGCATCATTACAGTAATCAAGCTTAGCCCTACTTGTAGCC
Organism: Chroicocephalus ridibundus; assembly: GCF_963924245.1. Classification (NCBI taxonomy): domain Eukaryota; kingdom Metazoa; phylum Chordata; class Aves; order Charadriiformes; family Laridae; genus Chroicocephalus; species Chroicocephalus ridibundus. The sequence goes on from NC_086284.1 coordinate 101,947,156, forward strand.
CTTTAGCCCCATCATACAGCTTTGCCAATGCTAGTAAGAGGCCACAGGCTTCGTACAGAGTTTGCACTGCCATTGAATTGTCAGGCTTATTCTGAGCTTGTCCTGACCTGCTTAAAGCTCTGCTTTAACTTGGTTTTAACTGTAACACCAATTTTCTTCTGAACAAGTGGCTACGACTAATTCAGTTTACTTTTGTATGGTACAACAATAGCTTTCACATAGACAGTAGTAACAAGTATTTAATGATGCTATGACTGACATGAGGCAGCACAGAGAAATGCAAGCCAAATATGATAGAGCATAGGCCATGAAAAATGGAGACACATAATGCAATTTAGAGGAATATAGGCACAGGACCGTAAGTGATGGGGCACAAGCTGACATGGGAGAACCAATGGCTATAAACAAGTGGTCAAAAAAAAAATAAAATAATAGAGCTGGACAAAATTGGGCAAAAGCAGTTTCTAACATATATAAAACATACTATGCATATGTAACTTGAACCTGCAGACCAATGGCAATAAAGAGCAGGGTATAAAAGTGCATTACCAAACACAAAAAATGAACCTAAGTGAATGAACCTAATGAAACTAATTAGATGAACCTAATGAACCTTCCTTGAATGAGGAAGAAGAAAACATCAACAGCAGGCCTTGCAATAAAACACTCCAGGTAGGGATAACTATACCCCCCACCACACACATGCAAACACCAGACAGAAGCCATTCACTTTAGGATCCCAAGGAGCAGTACAAGAGTGAGCACAACACCTGGAAAAGGGTCAGATACTAGGAAGAGTGTATATTACAATTTTAACTGTATTATCATTAAAGAGGTTTTCTGCTTAGTCATATTCATTTCTTCATTTTCTTCCCTCTTCTGCAAGAATTAATTCTGGAAGATTTCAATTATATTAACAACAACTTCTTGTCTTTACAAGGAATAAGCCTTCAGCAAGAAGTGGCAGATCTGTGAGACAGCAACAAGGAAAGCCACCAGCAGGTACCAAAGTTGATACTGGAGGGCTGACCTGGGCTCCAGCTGCACAATCTAAACCCACCTACCACACTGCAGTAGTAACCTCCAAGAGAAACCATTTATTTGCAGCATGTGAACTACCCCCAAAGTTCTCACTCATTTTGGTCTTCTTACACAAATGATATTTATTTCACAGTTCCTGTCACACACAGATTTCACGTGGTAGCTCAGAGTCACAACAACTGGCAACCCCAGTCCTATCTATTACATGTTTTGAAAACATTTCAAAAACTACACGCACGATTTATTCATGCAAGCATTTTAAAATTTTGGATATTTTGTTTGTATTCATGCACAAAGAAGCATTCTATTTAAAACAATGAGAGATACTTACATTTTCTATTCTGCTGCCAATTCTCAGTATGCCACCAATAAAGGGTGGAACATTCTGGAAGAGGGATAGAAAACAAATAAAAACCAATTTATTAAGATCTGATAACTTTAGTTTCTATCTGCTCAGGTTCAACTCAACAACATTTTCTGTTCTGCTTGAATGCAGTATCATTTGGACAGTGTCTCTGGTCCATTTCAAAGTTTCAGGAAATACTCTTGTATTCAGTAGCAAATCCCCTACCATTTGTGTTGAAAAATAAATAAATCTTCATGTGGAAATAGAGAATGCATGGGTGCTATGACAGCTGGTTATGGAAGTCAGCCGCTTTAACCACTTCTGCAGTTGTCTATATACCAAAGAACCAGCTGATACATCTAATGAAAAAATCCAAAAGGACACTACTTCCTCTCCTGAGATCTTACGCTCCTCCAAATAAATTTTACTATTGGATATCCAATCTTTTACATGGAGGAGCTGATACAGGCTGAGGAAGTAAGAGGGAAGCAGAGGTAAACAGGAGAATGGGAATATACACAGACCCTCTCATATAAAGAACGAATGGGAGACTACCAGAGGAGGAAACAGCACATAGAACCCATCACATGAAACAAAGTGGAAAAACTGCAGAGACATCCTGAAGTACAGGGAGGTGAAAACAGAGCATTCAGATAGCCTGAAGGAGGAAGCAGCAAAAAGAGCATAAGGAAGTATGAATCCACAAGATCAATATATTACATGAATACCTAATCACAGAAAGTCATGTAACAGTAAGGTGGACTGGAAAAGCGTAGCTTGGGGTTGAGCACAGAATTTCAACAAACCAAATTTTTTTAGAACATGTCATACCTAAATTAAAAAAAAAAATAATTAAAAATCTCTTCCCTTCAGCTGCTGAGAATATTTCTTATATCATTCTCTCCTCTGCACTGTTATGTTTCTATTTTAAGACAGCAACCATAGCAAATTTTAAATATAATTTGTTGAATGAGGGCGAAAAAAAGAATTTAACTTGTTCATCAGGAAACAGTGTTATTTTTCTCACTGATGTGATTCTCTTTCTTAACAATTTACCAGGGCTCCAGTTAATTATATTATTGACTCTGCAAATATTTAGTAAGTTATCCCAGCTGTAGTAAAGCCTATGACATGCTTTCTTTCTAGAAAGCTGCAACTCAACTATCAGATGATTTATTCAGTTCAGCAAAAGGAAATGTCTAATTTAAGATAAAATGCCAAGCTGCATAAGCTACAGAATTAATTAACCTCTTATACATGAAATCTTACACAAAGTTAAAATATAATACTTACAACAACTTTTTTAATTAAATCAACAAGGTCTTCCAAAACCTCTAAATCACAGAGTCTCTTCCAATTCCGGTCTAAAAACTGTGAACTGCTTAAAAACAGAACAAGTTATTATTTTGAAAAATAACACTGTGTTACATGGACTTAATTACCAATATTTATGACAATTAGATCTAAGCAAGAGCATGATTACAAACTCAAATTAAGCCCTTCGGGGCCGGGGGGGAGGGGCCAGAACAGAGCTGCAAAGCTTTTGGTACTTTTGAAATGTAAGGCATAAGGAACTATGCTTTCTAAGCTCAACCAGTTTAGCCCACTGGTAAAAACATTCCTGCAGACAGTTTAACCACTACTGAAAGTGTACGATGGTCTTTCACAGGTAACAAAAAAGAAATGTAAAAGCTGATGAAATCACATCAAGAACACGATTGCTTACCTCCAGCCAGCTACCAAAGAATTACTTTCACTTTTGAAAAAGAAATGTAAATGCTGATGAAATCACATCAAGAACACAATTGCTTACCTCCAGCCAGCTACCAAAGAATTACTTTCAGTTTTGAAAAGAAGAGGCCACAAGATGCGTATTTTAATAATGTTGCAATATTCTCTTAATATATCAACCGGCTGACTGCACCACACTTCACAGGGATCAACATCTTCAAGAAAACAGTTAGGAATTAAGACTACACAATTCAGGCATTACAAGTAATCAAAGTCTAAATAAACATTCAAACACATCAGTTATTTCCATACTGTATTCCTAAATACTATCTAACCAAAACAAGACAACTTGAACACTCTAAATACATCTGTCAAGTTGAGGTTTTTTATAAATTGAAGGGGAAGAGGGATTTTATATGGAGGTAAGAATAGGGACCTGCCCGCATGCTTCACTTTCCTTGCTCAACTCAAGGAATTGCCTGTGTTCTGAATTGTACTGCTATAATACATTATATAAATGAATAAATGCAGCCTGCTTCTAATGAGGGGCCCAACAAAGGCTCTGGCTATAAAGGATGCTACTTTCAAGATAAAACATGAGCCTCTTCTAACTGTACCCACTTATTTTCTACAATAAATCCACAGTAGTGTGGCACATAGCAATGTGGTACGAAAAGATCAGATCATCTTTTTTCTCCAGAGGCCATTATGTGTGGGATACATAGCTCTTTCAAAAACAAATCCATTTCCCTCAGAGACTGTCTTTAAAAGATAAAGATCCTTATTAGACTATTGAGGTGGCATCGAGTACTCTCAGAGCAGAAGCAGTATTATCTGAGAGGCTGAATATATGCAAAAATTCAATTTACACAGACGGCTGTGTTCATCTGAGTTTGCTACATATTACAGGTTTCCATTTGTATAGTGAATACAGTTTTGAAGAACTCGATATACTGTTGAGCCACCTACTTTTCTGCACCTATTTAAAAATGTTTTTAAATATTATAACAGCAAAACTTTACCTACAGAGGTAGGTGTCTTTAAACATATACAGCAAAAACACAGCTACAATTAAAACATAGGTAATTAATACAAGCCTTCAATCTCCATCCTCGTAACTTAATTTACTGCATGTGTGTACGTATTATTGACTATTTACACTCTTCTCACAAATGTATAGCGGTCTTCTGCATGTTACATTAGGACCAAAATATGAGAATTCCTCCAGTGTAAAAGAACATACCAACACTTCTGCTCAGAAATAATAGTTTTCTACTTATTCAGACAAAATAAGGGAAAAAGTGAAATAGTAAAAGATCCAACCACAGCACAAAAAGGGAATTAGAAAGTCATGTAATATTGGTTTAGTTTACATACCTGTTTTAGGCTTATTCTGCGATCGCTGTATAAACACTCCATGACCCTAAAGATAAACACATTTTTCAACATTGCACATCTTGCAAATGTGCTGCACTAACTAAAGCGACGATTACTTAACTGTTTCTAAATATTAAACCAATATAAACTGTTTACACCAGGGGAAGGGAGGAATGGAAGTGATTTTTATGTTCTGTCACCAATTCCTTTTCTCAAGAAAAGGTAATTATTGCACATATTTAGACCAGTATAAAAGATGGTCTATGGTTATACCTTCACAAGCAAGCAGCATAATCAGATAGGAAACAAATCCATAGAGCAAAGAATTCGGTACTGAGCAGGTTACTTTCCCATTATATGCTCTTCAAGTTGTTTTCATTTGCATTGGTTCAAATCAAGTCCCATAGACAGAACACTCATTCATGGTTGATGCACATTACCTATACTCTTAAAAGCACCTTCTAGATCAGTTTCACCCCAATGAATCCCACTAGCACACTCCAAGACCTCTTCAAAACATAAGCCAAAATACGAAAGACTGGGACAATCAGGATATTTGCTTCAAAAGCTTTCTCCTGATCCAAACTAAAATACTAATGTAGACGCATTAATTAACAAAATTAATTAATAATTAACCAAAATTATTTAGTTAACTGTTACTGACTGTAATTATTTAGTAATTAACTAAAATATTAATGCATACACCATGGATCTAGACAGGAAAATTATTTCTATGTACCTACTCATTCTGAACAGAAGCTTTTCATAAAACATTAATAATACTCATTCAATGCTCACCAGCGCCTCGTTATCTTCTAAAACCAATCTGAGGTGGGTGAATTTCCCATGCTTTTTCCCCCCATCCCATCTCCCCAAGAATAAAATACTATTGGTATTCCCCATTCTCCCACATCTTTCTGCAGTTCTGCCAGTGATTTTCTTAGGAAAACAGGAAAACTTAAAGTCTGCAGTATTTTGCAGTACCAAACAAACAACTCTTTAGGATCCGATCTTTATAACTTACATTAAGCACAGCCAAAAGCAAACAAACCAAACAACACAAACAGGGAAAAAAGCACGTTTACTGGAGTTATCAAACTCAATAGTTTAGTTGCTGTCTTATGAAAAAGAAATATTTACCTGCATAACCATTAAAAAAATATCCATCGATTAATAGTTATGAAGGGATGGGAAAACTTTTAAAAGTTTAAACAATACATTAAATCACACTAGAATAGTATTCTAAAAATTAGTTATTCAAAATCAGGTACTAGGCAGTAATGTAATGTTCAAGAACACCTATGGAAACATGTTTAAGAAGAAAACACAGGTTTCCGAAAAATAATAATTAAGTTTTGACAGTTAGGGCATGTATATTTAAGTAAATAAATATATATCAAAATAAGTGTAATGAGTGGTTGATCTACTACTTCATGGCAGCATACTGTCTGTATCAATACTTTAATGGGTTTAAAACACAGTACTACATATGAGGTTCTTCAGATGAAGAACAAATGACTTTGTTCTGTTTTACAGATCCCTACAAAGTCTATCATTTTAACAAACGTTATATACGTGTCATTCAATAAATACTATGTATCATCTCCATGTATTGCTGTATTATCATTTCAAAGAAATGCAAAGCTTTTTCTGAATGTGAGTAGAGAAAAGTATAAAAACAAACTAATCAGCTAAAGCATGTTTCATAGAGTTTCTTTAAGAGACCTTTATTCTTTCAGTGGCAGACTTTCTGGAAATACTAGCATGCTGTGCAACGATGACTTACTAACTTGACATAAGGCGATGACAAGCAATCCCATGATTTCACCCGAAGGAGCGTTTCTGAACTATTACAACATTACATGTAAATCAAGGCTTAGTCTCAAAAATAACATCTACATATTTAACAGACCAGGACACTTAATAACAAAGAGGAAAAAAATTAATGATTATTTCATGATCAGTTAATCTTGAAAGATGACTCAACGTCTCCCTTCACACCACAGCATGGATTTTGCTACAATATTTAAAAACAAAACAAACTGCACACACTCCCTCACACACACCCTCCAAATAGCAAGCCCGAGGTGTTATAAGCAAATATGAAAACCAAGATTTAGCACTTGCACAGAATCAAGGGCTTTCTTTCCATAGCACAGCACACACATCACCTTAAGGAATAAAATGCCTAGTATCTTATGCTAACTTAACTGTAAAAGTACTTTATTTTGTCTATAGTACACACAAAACCCAAATCTTTATCAATATAAACAATTTCCAATGGGACTCGCTACTCTACTGGCAACGGTCCCTTGTAAAGATACAGCTTTACAAATAAGAAATTAAGTTTACCTGTACTTTTTATTTCTGCAGAGGAAGAGGAATAGCAGGCCACCTAGTTAGTATTTGGCAGCAGCAACACTTAGGATAAATAACTCATAAGTGAGCTCTCCAAGCAGCAGAAAGATTAAGTACCACTGTGTTTTCTAAGACTCCTTAAGCATAGTAAGAAGGGGAAAATAGAAGTCAAGGAAAGTATTCTTAGAAATATTAAAACAGAATAATGCCACAGTTTATTTGATAAAAGCAACAACTAAATAAGCAGAGGCCTTATTGGGCACAAAGACGTAGGAAGAAAAATGTAAGAGATGACAAGAACAAAGAACAGATGAATGCTCTGCAGTTAATTTGCAGACTTGAACTTTCATGAACCAAGTCACGATTGCTTTGCAATTAAAGGAACTGAATCTGTCACTCTGTATATCATCCCAAGCATGGCCTGGATACATGGCCAACAGGTTGGTCAAGTTCTGTTAACAGGACCCATGTACCACTGTCTAGTTTCACATACTTGTATATGCATTCAGTAAAGCTTGCCTGATAGGGAATACACAATCTCTGTGCTCTACCCCAGTTTAGTACTTTTGCAAATGAGTAACATACAGTGGTATAAGGTATCTTTGCATCAGTTTGAATTAATCAACACTAGCAATTACTCTGTAGATCAGATCTGGGTACAAACCCCACCTGAACATCTTGTAAGTTTCTCATCGAGTTTCAAACCTACTTACCAATTCGCAGCAAGATTTATCACCAGCATAAAAAGCCAAGGCTGCAAACTCGGATTCGGATATAGGTTCACCCATGGTACATGATCCTGAAAGAAAAGGATTATGAGAAATACATGGCCGGGGGGGGGGGGGGGGGGAGAGGGGCGGGGGCAAGCGACAAATAACGTGCTTTACAGGACTTAAAAGGATCACAACATTAAATTACGCTTCGCAAGACTCTCGTGGAAGATTATTTTTACATGGCATGGATTAATCTTGAAAACAGTAACGTAAAGCAACAGTTAGAAGCTAGCTACATCCTCTAACTCTGTAAGGGTCTTCTGACAGCACCCCACCGCACTAGCTCACACCTGACAGGCAGGAGAGGGAAAGGCGGTTTCCACCAGCCGGCTCGGGCTGGGGACAGCATCTCAGGAATGATTACCACATCCCCGGGGGAGGGGAGTTAAACACCCCGCCCGCTCCGCCGGATGGCGGAGCGGGCGGGGTGTTTAACTCCCCTCCCCCGGGGCAGCCCCGTCTGACAGAACCAGGGGCTCACCCACCACCCAGGCCCCGCGTCCCTCTCCTCTGGCCCGGCAGCTCGCCCAGAGGCGAGGCGGGGGCCGACCGGGCCCCCCGCTGCCGCCCGACCCCGGAAGCCCCGAGGCTCGGCACCGACGTGTCGCAGCCCGGCGTTTCCCCGGGCCCGCCGTCCCTTCCCTCCCTCACTCACCGGCCCCCACCTCCGCCGCGCTCCCCTCCAAGCTCCGCAGGGCCGAGGCGGCTCCCACCCCTCTCCTCTCAGAGAGCTCCTCCCGCCACCACCGGGCCCTGGCCACCGCCTGACGTCGAGGGAACGAGCCAACGGGCGGCGAGGGACCGGCGCTCTCCGCCCCCTGCCAACTCGCAGCCTCTACGCATGCGCCCGCTGGGCAGGGATTGGGGCCCGGAGCCGGCGGGGAGGCCACGGTTCTCCGGCTTTGCGCATGTGCGACCTGGCGGGGAGGAGGACGCGCGGTACCGGGGGGGCGACGGAGTGCCTCCGCCTTTTTCCTTCTCCTCCTCCTCCTCCTGCTGCTGTGAGGGGTGATCTGGGTGTGGTTTCCTCCCCTAGCCTAGGCCGTGATATCGAAAGGAAGGAGGCAAAGCGGCTTCGCTGGGCTGGGCGAGGGGGCGGGAGGGGGTCGGTCGGTCGGTCGGTAGGTAGGTAGGTAGGTAGGTAGCTAGGTAGCACCATGGCTCCTGCGTGTCCGTTGAAGGAGGAGTGAAACGGCCGCCGCTCGCGCACAACCGCCGCTCCCCCCCGCTTCCCGCCCCCGGCTGTGAGGAGACGGCGGCGCGTGCCTGTGGGGTCTGGCGTCCCGCGGCCGGCAATACCGGGGTGTTCTGAGAGGAAAAATTACCGGGGTGTTCTGAGAGGAAAAATTACCGGGGAACCTCGAATAGCTTAGAGGTTTACTGTTCCTTCCCACTTCCTCGACACCCACCTCGCCCCGCTCCCGCCCCCATCCCCCCCCGAAGTTAAAGGGAAGAGACCGGTATGGTTGAAAACTCTCCATCCCCATTGCCAGAAAGGGCAATATATGGATTTGCCCTTTTTTTAGGATCGTGGTTCGGCTTTAGTAAGTATACCGGGTATTGAATACTTCACCGAAAAGTGTTGCTTTGCTTACGAGAAATGTAATTCTGATAAGACCATCTGAGAAAGGCCAAACTTGTATTACATCACCTATTGTAAGGGTGCGTGATGAAGGACTAAGTGAGCATTACTTGCCAGACCTGTCAGTTGTCGCAAAGATCTGTCATTGCCTTTTGTGATTTCCTCATGTTCTGTCTGTCTTTAACCTTATTATGGGGTCTTTAATAGTATTATGGAGTCAAATCATTTTAAAAAATTCTCTGCATTCTTATTTTAATAACTTTTTTACTTGAATTGCATATATTGTCACTATTCAGTAACCACTGTAGGTGGTAGTAGTGCAACCTCCCCCACCCAAATACTGGGGAAAAAAAATAATCAAGTAAATGGGGTCAACAGCAATGGAAAATTGTTAGGGTTATGTCAGCATTTCTTTACTGATGTGACAGGCGCTTTAGCATTTCACTGGAATATCTTGCATGCCCACACAGGGCCAAGGCTTGAGAGGGTGAGGACGCTTTTTCAACACAACAAAACGTTCTGCAAGTATACTGTAGTCAAATAATAAACCAGGATCCTACTGTAAGTCTTTCTCACCCTTAGAAAGTAGGTAGAAATGAAAGTAAGTTGGTTTCTGTGCCTCTCACAGGAAGCCACTGCAGTTCCGTAACTTCTGTCACTGTTTGGCTACTAACCTGTTCACCTGAAGTTTTGTTAAACCTTTCTGTGGATTTGTTGTTTGGGAGCAAAATTTCTTAGTACCAGTTTTGTTGACATGAAAATTACTAACTTGCCAAGAATCAGAAAGTATTCCCAGTAACTCTTTCTGAACAGTTCTATCCAAGCACTGCAGTTCTACCAACTTTTCTTTCAATAAAATGACCCACTCTGTGATCATTCTACTTTATGCATTTTGCATTCAGAGTCACTTGGCATCCTTTTACTGAGGGTTTTTTTGTTCTACAGTTCAAGATGAAAGAAATTCTTGTCTGTCTACATAGGAAATCAGACTAAATGTTAAAGCAAATATAAAAAGACATTGCCCCTATATTGGGCGGGTTTTGTGTCTCAGGCACATTCAACAATGTTTTGGTAGAGTTATTTTGGTTTAAAAAATGTAAAAGCAAATATTGTCTCAGTGTGTGTATCAGAAGTGAAGTATTGCTTTAAAATTTAGAAAGGAAGTCTAAAACAGTATCAGTTGTACTATTATGACTTTTTAATTCTTTTGTGCAGTGTTGTATCTTATCTGGGCATATGTTCCTGAGACTTGGCTGTTTTCATTGGGACTAACATATTGGCCTCAAAAGTACGTTCAACCAATTAAACTCTTTAGCCTGAATATGTGTAAGTATAGGACACGCTTAATTATTTTCAAATAACATAACTTTTTTTTAAATAGTGGCCTTGTATATAATCCGGTTTTTCCTGATGATAAGGGACTGTAATCTTTGTGAAGCATTTTTTTTATGTAGATAAGTAGCAATAATAAAAAAATTTCCACTGTGTAATGAAAGAAATAATATTTAAATGTTTTATGATAAATTTGACGTTTTTGGGAAGTTTGGTGATGAAAATACAGTAAACTATAAATTGTAACTAAAAAAACCAAAAACCTTCTGTAAGGACTCTATTTGATGGCTTTTACCAAACTAGATGCAGTGACTCTGCAGTCAGTAATCTTCTTGTGAGGGACCAGGGTCCATATTCAGAGGTTCTCTTTCTTTTCCTCCTGGCTAAGTTTGTGCTAGATACAATAATCACCGCTACATTAAAAATGTTATGTCATTAGGCATTTGTCATTATGATATGTAAACTTTTAAATCTTTTTCCTCAGATACTGGGCAGTTGCTTTGCCAGTGTACCTACTAGTTGCTATAGGAATTGGTTATATATTACTTTTTGGTATTAACATGATGAGTACAGCTCCACTTAACTCCACAGATACCGTTACAGGTAATTTTATTGGTGTTTTTTTAACATTTTGATACTTAACTGATAATTTCTGTAAATACATACAGCCATACGTAATATAAATCAAATTTTAAGCATTTAAATATTTTGATCTAGAAAAGGAGTTCTTGGAAGTGCTGAAGTACTAGAGTGAAAAGATAGCCGTGAGCCTGACTCTTCCCTCTTTGCCATCTTATGGCAGTGGTTTCCAACTAGTAGACCGTACTTTCTTAGTAAAACAGACCACATTAGAAGAACAGGGGTTAGGCGTATGAAGATCTCCCAGGCATGCACCTTGCATTACAGAACAGTGAAGAGTGTGAGGGAAAGAAGGGCGTGAGTACCTACCTGGCAGTGGCAGAAGTGGGAAGGCATGCAGCAGTCAAAGGATTGCAAAGGAGGATGTTGCAGCATTGAGGACTGATCATATATATGAGTGATTCCCTGTCTAAAAAAACAGTTCTTCAGTTTTTCTCTCAGCTTCTGCATAGCCTTTGCTCCTGCCAAGGAGACACATTTTAGTTATTCACAATATTCTCCAGACAGCTGCACCTTCCTCCACATGAGGAATTCCACCACTATTTGCAGGTGGCCATTTTTGTTAGAAAAAATGCAGACTGTAAAATTTGTCAAGAACATTACCTATTGCTAAGACTGTTGAAGTTGCATCATTTTAACAAACTATGTACATAGTATTACATTACACTGAACTGCAAAGGAAAAAAAATCAGTCAGGACTGTAGTTCAAGCGGATTACTCCAACACTTCCATCAAGAACTGCCATTTAGTCATCCCTATGTTCCTGGCCACTCATTCACACTCTCATGTCACGCTGTCTTTGGTGTGAGCCCAAGAATTTGTGCGGCTGTATGGCAGGTGGGATGGGGGACCTCCTCTGTTTGAAAAACAAAGTTCTTTTTCAGAGGGAGCAGTTCCATAATTGTGCACCTGTAAAAATGTTTATGCTGCTACAGGAATGGGTGCTGTGTGATGATGGCCAAGATAAAGGGAGGGTGGACAGCATCTTTTAGCGGAAATCCTAGTACAAAGTGTTCAAACTAGACTGAGCTATTCACTGTGGGGTTTTTTATTTGGTTGGTTGTTCTTTTGATGTTTAGGTAGTTATGATTTAATGTCATACAGCATCTTAAACCAAGCAAAATCCCAGACAGTGATTTCAACAGGAGGGTAGAGTTGGTTTCTACAGGGGCTCTGCTAATATATGTTGATACCAAGCCTTTCAGATGAACATGTCATTGTACCTCAGCAAGATGGGGGTTTCAGCATCGCTTACAGTAGATAAATTTACACAGTGTTGCATTATATAACACTTCTTGAAAGAAAAAAGATCTTTACTACATGAAATGTTCTCATTATCTCCTGTAGATAACTTTGCAAAAAAGCAGCAACAGAAGAAATTTCAAGAAGAAGCAATTCCAGCATTGAGGGATATTCCCATCAGTGAAGTAAACAGAATGTTTTTCCTTCCTGAAAAAGGAATCTGCAACAGCAGATAGTCATTATTAAGATCTGTTTGAATAAAGGATTAATAAAACTGTTGCATAAGGAAAATCAAAACCTCTCCAAACTTAAAAAAACCCCACTCTTTCTGCTTGTAGAACAAAGCTGCCTCTTTTTTTTTCTGAATTTGTAATTAAATATGTGTTAACATGTTTGATTGAGATGGCTTGATTTTGTTATTATGCATGCGCCTTAATAACCTGTATTGGTATGAGAATTATGCCACATTAATTTATCTAACCATTCTTGTGAGTTTAAAATAGCTTTCTATTACTTGTAGATTTCTGCTTGTAATTTACCTCTGAGAGTGAAAGAAATAGCTTTTGGACATGGCTTAATTCTATTTCCCTTTGAATTCAGGGAGAGAAAATGTGTTCCACTAGTCAAATGCTTCAGGATCTTTTTTTTTGTTTTTTTTGTTTTTTTTACAAGGTACGTTAATTTGAAGTGTCAATGCATTGTAAATATATAGTTTTCATTTGTAAATATTAATAAAATGTATCTAATTTTTACTTATTAAAGTTAGCCATTTTTATGTAGTTTTATGATATTTGTCCTGGGTAAAGGTGTATAGTGGTCCATTTTTCTTTACACAATTCTTAAGAAAATGTTGATTTTTTTTTTTTTTATTTTTTTTTCTCCCAAATTGGTGGGCTTATTGAAGTACCAAGGTTACCATCAATAAGGAAGGAGGGTTGTGACAATTTTCTGAAACAAGTCTTGAAACAACTTTTTTTTTTTTTTTTTTTTTTTTTTAAATCATTCTTAAGACTACTGAAAACTAGGTTCAAGGAGATTTCTGGAAATACAGGAACTGACAGGGTCCATCTTAGAGTCTAGGTTATAGCACAAAGCAAAATAACCTGTTATGGCACTGGTTCTGATGTTTCTTAAATGGTGAATTTTCTTTCATGTATGTATTACTGAGCAGAGACACAATTCTTATCTCCTTTCTTCCAAGAGTCACAAACCCAGTTATTTCCAGTAGTCAAGGTTATTTTGTTTGGTTATAAAGACTGGTGAATAGAGCCTCGTTGTTTGTTAGGTCTATAAGCCAACTTCTGACCAGCAGAGAATTTAGCTAAAAACATCGCTATTTCATTAAAAGACGATAAGAAATTTTTGGAAATTTGTGTGAAGAATCTTATGCCAGTTCTTTAGAAGTTGGTCAAAACAACCATCAGCTGTGGGAAGTCCTAAGACTTCAATCTAGTATGAATATGAAATTTGCAGTTTGTTGGTCTTCTGGTCTTTAGTAGTTTGCTATTTTTTCCACCTGCATTTGAAGAAAAAACCCACAAAACATGCCAGTAGGAGAAAAATACCTTCTTAATGAAGGAAAAATGCTTTTCAACTTTTCACTCTGAAATAGTAGGTTTTAGGCATATTGTTTGGAGGCATTTCATAAGACTGAGTATTTGCACCTAAGCCTAATTACTGTAAATTAGTACGATGTTTATTTGTTTGATACTTCTAGACTTCTTTGTGAAGTTTTGTTTTTCAGTTTGCCCCCAAGTGCTGCTGTTTCCCCCTCCTGCCACGTTTTTGCCTTTCTGTTATTTTTAATTTACATGCTCAAACACCCATACGTAGGGTGAATTCAAGTTTTTATGATCAACAGACATGAAGATGTATTTACTCTTTTGTCAGTTCTCTAATCCCACTGTAGATACTGAAGTATTGACTGTAATCTTTTTTTCTGTGTAATTTCCACCTGTGTTCTACGTTCATTTTGCTTTCTGAGGAAGCAATTTCGTTTTTAATTCTAAATTGACACCAAGTGAAGGCCACGTTTCTGGTATCGTTTGATGTAAGGATTAATTTAGTCCCCTGTTAAGGATACCCAAATCCCTTCAGGATAAAGAAAAGCTACTGAAAAACGCCCTCAAGCCCTGAAAGCACACAAATTAAAGGGCCGTAAACCTTGGACAAAGATTGTATCAGTGATGAATCTGCCATTTCATTTAACTGCAGACCTCACGATTATGGGAAAACTAACAGAGGCACCTAAGTGAGTAGGCAAACTGGGGCCATCTGTTTAAGTAAAACTTGCAGGGACGAAACTCAATCTTTGCTTTTCTGTCACTATTGTGTAGCGGTGCTTCAAAGACGCTGTAGTGACCTTTTCTTCAACTTGGGAGTAATGTTTGACACTTCAGAAATTGCCTCTGTGATCAAAATAAAACCAGGTAACGCAGTGTATGTGGGCTAATAGAGGTATTGTAGGGAATTGCAGGTCATTTCACAGTCTTGCCTATGACTGCGATTAAGGAAAAGATGTGCAACTCTGCCAGCAAAGAGAACTCTGCCTTTGTAAATACACAGCACGCTTACAGCTGTTAGTTATTTAGTGGGATTTATATATGTTTTGCCATAGATATTATTCAGAAAAAAAACGTAAATGGTTGAACTGTGTTGCTAGTGGTGCCTTTCTTTACAATAAACATACCTGTTCAAAGGCTGGATATCAGGTATCCATTCTTCTCAGAGAGTGAGGAAAAACTAAATAAATAAAGGCAAAAACATAAATTTGCCCCCATTTTCACCCTGTGACTTATTGATGGCGTATTGTTATAGCACAACCGGTAGTAACCAGTAAAGTTAGACTGCATTGTCCCTGCTGAAATAGACCAACTGGTGAAACTTCAGCCGTGCTTTTTAGTGCACCTTCTAGGATTCTTCTGCAGTTTTTATCATCTTGGAGACAGATGGTATTTTACAAATTTTCCTATAAATGTAATCTTGTAAGACAGGTTCCCCCCAAATGGCATTTGAACGAATGTGGGTGTAAACATGTCATAAAAAGATAACAAAGGTGTACTGTTTAAAATGAAAGGTTGTACGCCACAGGAAATAATAGAGTTGTGGTTGCCAAATTTGTGTAAGGGCGGTAAAGTACGTCTCTCTTAGAATCATAGAATCACAGAATGGTTCGGGTTAGAAGGGACCTTAAAGACCATCTAGTTCCAACCCCCTGCCCTGGGCAGGGACACCTCCCACTAGACCAGGCTGCTCAAAGCCCCATCCAGCCTGTCCTTGAACACTTCCAGGGATGGGGAGTCCACAACTGCCCTGGGAAACCTGTTCCCGTGTCTCTTTCCATCTTCGCTGTAAAGGGAAGGGTAGTAACAACACAGGCACTGTGTTTATGATGTTGAAGTTGAGAAGTACTGAAAGGGAAACTTTGGGACCAGAGAGTCATGCAACTGATACAAAAAGGGAAGCTATCTTGGATTTTAGTCTTTTGCATTGCACTGTATTGAATGCCATAAGCTTCAATACAGCTTGGAGGCTTCAGCACAAATGTATGCAGATGAAGCAGCAGAAGAGCTAAATTCTTTGTGTATCCACATGATTTCATTTTTGATGTAAGCATTAACAGAAGTATTTTGCCACTTTAATTTAAATTAACAGGGAGCCTTAGTGAAAGAGGTAAATGCTCTGTTGTGAAGTTCAAAGGTATAAAGGATTAAAATATGCAGGCACATATGAGCAAAAAGTTAGCACAATTTTGTGTGTGTGTTTACTGTTCCTACAGATAGGATGACTGAAATAAGAAAATGAAAGAAAAAGAAACGAGGCATCTCGCGTGTTATTTCAGTTTGTAGGCATGAGAGTGATGTCCTTGCAGGAAGCAATGCTGAGTGAAAACACTTGTTTCAGCAGTAGTAAAATGGAGTTGTCTTCCTCCTTGAGATACACAGGTATACTTTTGCTGTTACCTAAAGCATTCTGAAATGTACAGGCCATCTTAAAAATATTTTGAGCATACTAGGGAATGCTGTCAGCTTGATTTGATTGACGATCTTAAAATATCGTTGTTTGTGACGGGGGTGTGTGTGTAGAATAGGCTGAAAGATGAGTAACAAATTATATTAGTCTACATTTTTTAATGGCAGAAATTCAGTAAGTACAAGCAAAGACTCTCTCATATAAGTCAGAAAGCTGTAATATTAAATGTTTACACTGTTGCTGCAGACAACATTTCCGTAAAGTTTGAAATTGGCCTAAATCAGGAGGGCTCATGTTGCCTGCAAGGCACGTAGTGTGCCTGCAGCTTTTCTGCGAGTGGGAGCAGGGAAAATGTATGCATGCTTTAGTTCCACAGTCTAGATCTCTTTCTGGTACTCCGGTTGTTCATGGGTACACCTCTGTGCTAGGTGGTCTATAAACATTAAAAATTCAACTCTACCACCAACGTCAAATAAAGCGTATGCAAGGAAGGATGGTGGTAAAGTAATACTAATAGGTTTTGTTGTTCTTTTTAGTGGGCCTTAAGACACTATAAGTTAAATGAGGAAAAGTTAGGCCGAAAAGATAACCTTAATGAAGAGAAGAGATTGTAACTGTAGAAACAGTGAACTTTCCACCTCTGACAAAAATTGAATATGAGAATGGAGGTAATGGTGAGGTAGCCTAAATAGTGTTCGACTCTTCTTCCTCTTCTCCCCTGCTCCAGCTTCTGTCCCAGGAAGGTGTTAACAAATCAATGCCTTGTCTCTATCTGTAGCAATTCAGTTTTATAAGAGTGATAAGAAGCTACGAGATCTTTGCCCTAGTACAGTGTTTCTCTTATGCTTAATTCACATCCATGCCAAAGCTCCCACCTAGAGGTACAATGAGAAACTCACCACTAAAGCTCTTCTGAAAAAGACTTTTCAAATAGTTGATTTCTTTACCAGGCAGTTTGTGTGAACTTCAGTTTCATTTGTGGGTGTAAATGATAAAGTATTTCTGACTCACAAGCAGAATAGTTAATAAATGATTTTGTGTAAATACGTTTTGTTCCATAATGTACCTTTTCCGTGGGCACTTGAGTCTGAGTGACTAAAATGTTTAATGCAAAATCCTGCTTGCTGCTGCACTGTTAGATTTCCGGTCAGCTCTAAACCAACTGAGATGAATGGGGTTTTTTTGTATCTCTACCTCTATTCATGAATTGAACCGTATTCTGAGGAGAAAGTTTTGGAAGCATTTAGTCTTGTTCTGCGGGTTTCCAGAACAAAGAGAGATTTGGAGGGACTGCCAAAGTAAATTTTGTTGGTATGCTGTGCAGTTTATGTATCAGCTTAATTCTCAGCCTTTTGCTAAAAGCAGGTGATAGATTAATCCAGTCTGGAAATCAGCATTTTATGGGGTGTAATTAAATGGTAGATGTTTCAGTGAATTCGATGGATTTTGTCTCCAGAGCTCATAAAACTGCTATTGTGAAGACTGCCTTTTCTCGGTTGTGGCAATTTAGTCCTGCTACTGTTGTCATTCTCTCAGTATAAATGTAGCTTAGAAAAAACCAGAACAGGTCTTTTTCTCTTTATCCAAATTATTACTGCATCATATTTGGAAAGAACACTCAACAAACTTTAATGTCATGCAAGGATATGCTTCCCATGGATATACGTATCCTTCAAGAGCTTGTCTTAAAAGAGTTTAGAAGTAGAATTCTGTTTTATGAACATACTTTAATTTTGATTTTTCACAAGCGTACACACAGTAGTGTCTACAAAATTGTAGACACTGTCTAGATACCTCTCCAGCATTCATGTACCAATGGAACATTAGCTTGTTCTTTTACTGTCATAATTTTAAACAATGGAAATCGAAAGGTAGCATTTGCTGGAAATGTTACAGCTGTTGAACCTCTAAGGGAAGTTCTGTGGAACAGAAATCCTGAGCCAATGTTTTAATCTGTAAAATACTGTTTCTAATCTTGTCTTTGAAGTAGTAAACTTGTGATAAACTCATTCTTTGGGGATGCTTTGTTATCTTTTTCCTGTAAATGATGGATGATTCTAAGGTCACTGAAAACTTAGCAAGGTCAAATCACAGATGAGGTAACAAACTAGAACAGAAAACTGAAAGTTAGCTGCAGTTGGTTAAGAGAGATACTATATTAGTTCACTTTTAGTCTTCTCTTAATTATTAACAAACTGGTAAGAAATCTCAATGCATATTTTATTTAAGTGTGCAAATAAGGGTATGTTGATATTGTAACATGAAAAGACAGTCAGTTATTTGACAAAAAGAATGTTGTCTTGACAGAAAAAGGGTAATACAGTTTTGGCTTTCTCTAATGACTGTAGTTAAATATTGCCAATCAGGTAAATAGTACAGTCATATTCCCTTAATTTGAAAATGGAATTTGACAATACAGGGGAAACCAAATGGAATGTCTCTCAGCAGAGTCTGAGAAATCGAATCAGTTTAGGCCAATACAATGTTGTCAGACTTCAGCAGCTGTGCAAGATGATTTGTTTTGATATTTCTAACAGCCTTTGGTAAGACTCTCATCCATTATCCAATTGTATTTTTCCAATATTGGTGTCTGTTGTGCTGTCTTGAAGAACACACTTCTGTTCCAGAGGTGTGGATTTCTAACAGCACTTGCTTATGTCATTAAATCTGCATCTGATGCATCCAGGATGTAGCACATTTACAAGTATTAAAATGGCTGTTTTGTGGGAGACCAAAGATAAAAATAGCTGATATCCTGCCTCCAACACTGGCTAAGAGTGCCTGCCATAACAGTAAGAGCAAAGATTAGGGCAAAAAGCTAGTAATGTTTTCCCAGAATGCTTCCCCAGCCTGCGACGATATGAAACTTCTAAGCCAGATCTTGTATCTCTGCATTTTTCTTAAGAAAATCTTTCATTTACTTTTTGTAAGTAGGTAAACTCTTAGTTTCAACAACATCACAGCGTAATCACGAGTTGGGTTAAGTGCTTCCTTTTGTTTTAAACTCGCTGCTCACTATTTTCATTTGATGTGCAATCATTCTCTGCCATCTCCAAGCCACTCAAGATGTTAAAGACTGTGTTTATATACTCAGTCATGTCTTCCAGGCTGAAAAGTTCTGATCTGTTTTGTTGTTTGTGTAATCTGTATACTCGATCATCCTCCCTCCCCGCCCCACCCCCGGCTTTATTGCATTAATTTAAGTACAAATATAATTTTCTAGGGTACATCAGATTATGGCTCACATTCTGGGTAGTTGATCTGCATTTTTTCAGTGCCCGCTTGTCCGTGATTTCCAAACCTTCAGCATTTGTCTAAAACGGCTCATCTTTTCTGCCTAGGAATGTTTTTCATGGAGCTACCATCCCACTTGGTTTGCTGTAGGTCTGGAAATTCTGGACAAGTTCAAAATGTTCAGATTCTGCCTGGACACATTACCAGGAAACTTGGAATAAGATGCCCCATCCAGTATTGATGTGGTAGTTCTGTTAGTATGTATGGCTACTGTCTACACTCTATCTGTTCTCTTGTGTTGTTTTACTAGTTACCCCATCTGTAGCTCCTACCTGCCAAAGGTTCTTTGCCAACACTCCTGAAA
Organism: Chroicocephalus ridibundus; assembly: GCF_963924245.1. NCBI lineage: Eukaryota > Metazoa > Chordata > Aves > Charadriiformes > Laridae > Chroicocephalus > Chroicocephalus ridibundus. The sequence goes on from NC_086284.1 coordinate 101,967,147, forward strand.
AATAGTTAGTACACTGAAACCGATGCTTTCCATTTCTCAAAGTATTCAGTAGACTTCACCAACCAAAAATCAACTCAGAACCTGGTGGTGGTCTGGTATGCTGCTGCCAGAAAGTCCAGGAGGCTTTTTCACACATCTGAGTGAGCCACTTGCCACTCCAGACTGGTTGACTACCAGCTGGTGAGAGTATGGGACAGGATAACAAAGCTGCACGCAAATGGAGTGAGTGCCTGGAAGATGATGTGTTGATGCGGAGGACTGGTTATTAACCCCAGACGCAGATCTTCAAAAGCTCTGTCTTTCCAAAAACAGGGTAACTTCTGCTGGTCATCCAGGATGCAGTTACTACGTTTTCAGATAGAGCTTTTGAAGATTCACGTCTGGAGTCAATAACCAGTCCTCAGTGTCAATACATAGTCCCACCCATGCCAGTCCCTCCAGCTCAAAACCTCTTCGTAATGCAGGAAGATCAGTCTCAGTTGCAACTGAAGCTGACCTCCATTTATGTCACGCGGTCCTGCAGATATTGGTTCCTCATTGCTTTCCTGCAATAATAGCAACACCAGCTCTTGCGGGGCATCTGTGTCCACAAGCACGCGCTGGTTTCATCTGATACTTTTCTAAAGAGTAACCACAGTCCACTGCTGGGCATCTGCAGGGCAGGCAGAGAAGCTGTAAAGGAGGAGGAAGTAGTAACAGGCAACGTGGTCTCAATAGGAAGGTAAGAACTAGCAAGGAAGAACCTACAGAGTGTTCCTTTTGCATAATGGATCCTTAAATGGTGACAATATCTGTGTGAGGCAAATGGCTCTTCAGCGTAGTGTGTGTGTTAGGGAGCACTGTGCTGTGTGGGGATTGCGTGGTAACCACCGTTTTCATAGGGGATGGAGATGGTTCCCTCAACATGTCCCTCCAGATTCCAGTAATCCTCAATGAGGGCCTGAGCAATTGAGCACTAACCGGGTTGGTTTGTGTCATAGCACAGAGAAAAAAGGCAGCACACAGAGGTGTCTTAAAAGGTGAGAAAAAGCCCTGCTCAGGACTCGAAGGTAAGGGCAGAACTCCAAAATTTGAGCGTGAACTGAGCTGAGCATTGATGGAGACTAGAGCTTCTTGCAAGGAAGAAGTTGAGGCTTAATGTACAGTAATTTGACCATTGTAGGCAATACGTCATCACTGACCTTTTAAATCTTGTATGCTTTTCTGTTTGTTTATTCTACAGGCTGAACAACAATGAAGCTGCAGCATAAATAATTTTAGTAAATAATCTTGTGAGAAAAGTGAAAGACCTTTAAAATGTCTGTATTTTAGTTCCATATGTTGGGAAGTGAAGATGTGGAGATGACAAATGAGTGAAATCTAAAAACTGAATTTTCATGTGTCACACCAGTGTTTACAATTTAACTAGTTCTTGTAATTCCATATATTATAGGATGCTGTCTCCTTGTGCGAATTTAATTTATCAGTCCACTTTCTAGTTTGTGAATGGAGATTTTTAAAAAATCTTCCATTCTAGTATGTTCATTCATTTCCTAATTTGCTAGACTTACGCTATCACTTTGACAGTACGTCGTACTAAGAGGAAGACCTGACAGACACTTTAGGTGATTCTTACAACAGTCTGACCTTATCTACACCACCAACAGTAGTGTAGAAAAGGTCAAGACTCTTGGATTCTGCCTTTGCCTTGTCTCTGGGGAAACTATGGCAGTTCTGGTTAGAGATAAGATACTTGAAGGATAGTAATTCTGAAACATAGTGGGGCCAAATAGCTAATCTTTGAGCTAATTAAAAAATTCTGGCATAGCAAGACAAGTACTGGCAAACTCTCTGAGCATACAAAATTTATGCAGACAAAAGGTTAACCAGAACAGATTATACCAATTTTCTGAATGAAATAAACTGTACTGAAAAAGCAGTTTTTGCTAGTGGAATAACAGTGTTGGAATATAAGTGTCTACATTGTACATAACACAAAGGTGCTTATGCAAATTGGTAACTTAAGTCTTCCTGAACATCAATTTAAAAGAAATATCAAGGTAGTAAGATACATATTCAAACCCCACTAGATGGGAATCTAGTCAGGTATATTAAAATCATAGATTCAAGTGTACTAGAAATGAGATTTTAATATCGTAGTGAAGACAAAAAGGTAGCACATAATGCATGTTTTAATGTGTCCTTAAATTAAATCATAGTTTTTAATCAAGGCTGACTTGTTTTTTGACTGACAAAAAGGCACTTTTCTGATTACAGGGGGGAAATACGATAATAACAGAATGACAGGACCCCAGAAAATATCACAACTGACATTTAGAACTTGTCTTGACAGGGAGTTATACTGGAAATGGATTAGGCCAATCTGGCATACATCATTTAATAAACATGCCCCATGGAGCTAATAAGCAATAGTCTTTGCATTTTAAGTAATTTCTAGCTTAAATTCAAACATTGTGTTTCAAAGCCTTTGGGTTATTTGGGGGCTGTATATTATATTATTTTACTTCATAATCAATACTATTTTCGTTTTATCAGGACTGCAATGTAAAAAACAGTGAGTAACTAAGTACAGTGTTCTTCATGTTCCTAATCCATGTTACTTAAGCCAACTTGATTTAAACCTTATAATTTTTTGTTCAGCTTCAGGGTTTCATTTAAAAGTCTCTCAAAACACAAAAGGATTTCCTCTTCATTTCCAGTTGCATTGACTCATTTTTCTTGGTAAGATAGTTATAAATAGTTCTCTTTTGAGCTTTGATGTATTTCTTTGATCAGTCAGATGTTAGTCCATACGTTTCTGACAGTTCTTTTTTTATCTCTTGATTTTTTAATTTTTATTTTGCTTTTGTTGAAGGCTGACCACTGTTCATTATTAGGCTGAACTGATTTCTTCTTCATCTTCCTCAGAGTCTGTGTCATCATTGTAGAAGTGAATTGTAGCTTGTACTGGAAAACTCGCCAGAACCTTCTCTCCGATGTTATTGAGAAACTTTTGGGATTTGGACTTGGGTAAATAGAGTCTAATAAGAAAACATATTTTGAGATAAAAAGTAAAACTGTGCAATGCTTTCCCAGCTAAGCTAGCTTGAGTATTAAAACCTATTTTTATCTTTATTTGGAGAGAGAAAAATCCTAGGGTTCCTTGTCTTTTAAAATAAAAGTTGCTAACTAAAAGGTACTGTTGATTTTAAGTTACCTCAGTTGCTTTGGGCATATTGTGCATTGGATTTATCTAGGGTCCCACCCTGATAAACTGTTGGCAGAGCAATGATGCGTGCTTAAGATGGTTTAGTTTGGGTTTTAGCACAGTTTAGAATGGAAGTGTCCCATGCAGCTCGGGGGAAGTTTGAGGAATGTTCTGGGATTCTGGAATTAAGATTAAGACACCAAGTTAAGATTGGGGTGGGTTGCCTGTTGCACAGAGGTTAATCTTAGTGGATTTTATGTCTCCAGGTGGAGGAGGAGGAGGAGTATACTCTGGGAGAGATTTATTTCAAAATTTATATTGTTTTGTATTGAAATCATAAATGTCTCAGTTTACATTTCAGGTTTTCACCAGCTTTCCCACTAAAGCAAAACTCCTGTGTTTTTGTTTGCATATGTATGTACCTGTCTTCCTCTTGGGTCCACTTTGGACAGTTTGCAATTGAATTTGACAGTGATAAAGGTGACGCAGAATTTAAGCTTCTTCAACTTTTATAAAAACAAGTGCTTGTGAAGAAGAGGGATATTCCATTAATTTTCCTCCTCTACACAAAAGTCCAAACTAGGAGTTTCTACGTCATTAAGCCTTGAAGCATCCAAATGTTGGTGAAAACCCTTATAAATCCCCCAAGCATAGGAAAATCTTTACCTGGAATTCAACTTTTATTCAAGAGCAAATTTAAGCAACCTCAAGGCACAGATCTGTAACAAGTCACATTCCATTAGCAGCTGTTCACATTAATTATTTGGGCTTTGTGGGCTTGTTATTGTATCAATAAATACAAATATAAATTAGATGAGGCAGAAGAGCATTGTTTCTTTTAAGATCACTTTTTTCTTCTTTTCATTATTTCTCATATTGTTTCAGGTTCTGTTCAGCCTGGGCATCTTTCCTTGTGGAGGGATAAAAATTGTGGAGTATGGTGAGTAGCTAAACTGCATTACTAAAAAGATACTCCAGAGTCAAACTGATACTTCTCCTGAGAAGGAATATGTCTTGTCTTGGAAGATGTCACTTTTCCTGTATGAAGTGATAGGATTTCACTCACCTCACTGGATGTTGAAACCCCAGGGCTCCTTTTGATCTAAACTTTACTAGTTGACCATCCAGTTCTGACTGTAAAGAGACACATTTGTTATTTAGAATAGGCTAAAAATGAAGATTTCACTATTTTTTTTTACAGGTAAAGGTAAAATTCTACAGTAATGTCGCTTTGTTTGCTGTGCTGCATGTTGTTTTATTCTGACTAAGTGTACTTCAGAGAATATACGTGCCCACAGTCTGCCAATAGCTGCACATTTAACAAAGCATTTGAACTTGTCCATTTTTGAGCCATAAAGCCATGAAGCTGTACACTTTGCTTAAGTTCTTACGGAATATCTATAGCGACTAGTGGGCTACAGCACCAAATGGAAGTTCAGTGATTGTCAAAAAAAAGGATTTTCAATCAGTTTAAAGGATTGGGAGGTTAGGGTTTTATAAAATACCTCTTCAACCACACTAACCAGCAGTTTGGATTTGGAATGTTCAAGTCAGCAAGCTTAATTGTAATCAAAGATCACACAAGCGTGTTGAAAGTCCAAACAGTAAAATCAAGAGACAACTGGCATCTCGTATTTCTATGCAAACCGTGATAAAAAGTACGTATTCTTGATACAACAGCGTAGTTAACAAAAATACATCTTAAATATAAAAATTAAATTTATCACAGAATAAATTCCTTCAAATTAAGGTCAATAAAAAACCCCAATAATTTGCAAATGTTAATGATACAAATCCTGTTAGGATGGTGCATAAAATAGGAAGATTTAGGTTTGCTATGATAGAACTTCTAGAGACCAGAAGCTAGAAACCATGCCCTCTGCTACACACAGACAAAGATGACTTCTGCCACTGTCAGAGCAATTCATCTGTCTTTCTGAGGAAGGAGGTTTCAGCATGGATATTTTAGTGGGCCCCCAAAAGCCCTTGGGCTACAGACTGAGCAAGGGGTCCTATCACGTTCTTTCTGTACCTTTTATGTTGGCCTGTTTCTCTTGTACCTGCCTGTTTGTCCTGTAAGCCAAAATGATTTGTCTTCAGGCTGTTAGGGTTTTGTTGAGGTTTTTTGTGTTTAATCAGGAGACTCATTTACTTTGTTTCCACACTACCTAGTAAAATGGACTCCTGATCTGGATGAACATTCTAGATGTGATCATAATATCTGTGTTAAATACTGCATGTTATTTTTCTCCTTTCATATTTACATTAAAATTGAAATAGTCTTTTTTATCTTTATTGACCTGTATTTTATATTGTCTACTTTTTGGAATACATATCGAGTTTTAATAATTATACATGTAATAACATGTATTGATTAAACATACATTATATGCTTTTTTCTTTTCAGACTATAATACAGCATTTCTGAAAAGCAATTCTGATAAAAGCCAATTAATTGCAAAATTTAACTCAGTTTGTATACAGCTGAAAATGTTCAGTGTTAATTTGTATTATGTTGTAGATATGGCAATAGTAACTAAATTACTTTTCACGGCTTTTCTTCAGGCATAGATAATGACATATTTGAATTTAGGTAGTAGGAAAAGTGTTACTTTTTATATAAAGAAAAGTATATAACGTATAGGTAACTATTTGGTATATTGTAACACATGTTCCTGGTAATAGAAGTAAAATTATTAGTTTAAATTTTTTAACAGTACTTTTATTTTTTAGTGCTTAGCTCTGCATGTTTCAGTTTCTCAAGTTAGATTCTTATATGTATATTCCTAAACATTTTTTTTTGTTACATAGAGGATATTGAAACTTTTATTTGCTTCACTCTCCAGTGTTTGGAGTGTCTACCGATCTGTAAAGTATTGGCATTTGTATGTATACACTGCAGAAAATAAAAGTATCCAGCATGCAACTAACTAGCAAAAACATTGTGCTCAACCCATCTTGGAAGGCCTTCTGCTAGAAACCTCAGTATCTGCTGAAGAAGATAGCTCTTGCCTTCCATAGCTGTGGGATGTAGGTGTGTGTCAGTGAGCACCTCTTCCCACCTATGTACCACACAAAGTATCCAAGCATCTTTCCTCAGTTGTCATCACCCTGTTAAAAAGCATATGAAAGGGCTCCAAAAGCCCTCCTTCAGCCCTCATTAGGTCCCAAGCTACATCTAGAGTGCTGAAGCAGCGTGGATGGGTCATAAGGTGTGGATGAGAAGGATCTGAGAAGCCTCTGGCAGGAAGGAGAAATGTTAACAAAGTGAAACCAACTATTTCAGTTGTATTTGGCTTGAAACAATGCCAGGCTCTTAGCATCAGTGTGGTAAACTTCATATATGGTTTGTTTTTCTCACACAAGTGGGCAGAAGCCCAAGTGTGAATTAAAACTTTTAAGCTGGTTGAATAAAATTTTTTACAAAAACATAACATCACTAATAAATCACAACTTCCTGATTTCAGAAACCTTAGTTTCTTAAAATCATCACTGTAAGCACGTACTCTCATGGCAGTAAGACTCCTCTCATCCTTAGCAAATTTACAGGTGCCTCTGGCAAAGCCTGGAACGCTGCTGGGAAAGACTTTCTTCCTCAGACTTTCCCAAGGCACCTGCTGGGAGGAGTGTGGCACTCCCTCAGATCTGTACAGTTACAACCTCCATCTTCAGCAGACAAAAAGTACAAGGTAAAAAGGTGCTGCACATGTTAGAATATAGTAGAAATTGTGAGTATTTCAAGGTTTCCACTAAGGACAGTTGTTGTATTAACCTGCTGAGCCTTTGGTAAATAGGTGAAGATGCAACTGTGGATCAGATGCTGCAAAAACTCACACAGGTGCCTAAAACTAAGCACGGGAGTAGCACTATTTCAATATATTTTTTCAAGTTTGTAGCATCGGGACCTACGTTGAATGTGCTTCAATCTCTCTGTTTTTGTTCTTTGAGCCTAACAAATCTTCCTACATGAATAAGTAAAATTAATAATCACGGTACCTTTCAAAGGCACTTGTCAGTAAGAGCGACTTTAAAATCCAATTTTTGGTTGATTTCCTAGCTGGTTTAGCTACAGCAACATCCCTCCCAAAAAAACAATCAATAAAATTGTGCACCTGAAAGTATATTTTTTAGATTTCAACTCATTTTCCCTCAAGCCCCCTCTATATACAAAATATCACATACACACTAGGCCTGGAAATTTCAAACTGAGGATATTCTTATTTTTATCATTAAGCAAATAAAAACTGCTGTTAAACTAAGGGTTGTTTTGAGTAAGCAGTGCTCTCTGCAGCTCTTTGAGAACTGATAATGATTCTATATCTGATACAAAATTAGAGATACTCTTAACCATTGTCATGAACAGACCACTGTAATTTGAACTGTATTTTCTAACACTGAAGAAATGTTTTAAAGAACAAGTTATTAGATGACCAAGCCTCACTTCCTGTGTTCAAATAGTTTAAATTTCTGCACCTGTTTTCTGTAAGGATTATTTTCTCCAGAATTTGGTCTCACCATTTGTTGATTCTCTGTCATCTCACCGTCTCTTGCTGTGAGCACCCAGGGCCTCCATAAAGCAGGGCTGCTGAAAGATTAAGATAGAATAGCGCTCCCACTGTTAATTCTTTGGCGTAATATCCATACAGTACAGCTCCTTTTGTTAGATTGTGCTGGTATCTTTTGAAATAACATGATTTTTTTTCCAACACATTTTGATTTGATAAATCTGATTTCTATGGCAATATTAGTCTGTCTTCTGTCTACGATCTGATTAAACAAACTAGACAATGGCTTGCACGTTTTTAACTAAGGTGTCATTTTCCTTTAAGATTTCACAACAAGTGACTGCATTGAACTCCAAATGATGATGTAATTAATACTGAAATCTTTTAATTTATGCAGCACTGCTATGAAATAAAAAGTAACCCACCCTCTCTGACAGTATGTCTAAATACAGACTCCGTGTCGTCATTGAGTGGCTGGTTATTTGTTGAGTAAGCAACTCCAGCATTAAACTGACATGGGCAATCTGATCTAATTAGCTTAAGAGAGCATATGCAGTGGTGGATGCTATGTCTGCCTTTTGTTTGGTGAGGGGGACTACAATTATGGGTGCTCGTTCTAACAGTACTTTCCATCTCTGCCACTGTGTAACAGATCCATACAGACTGGGAAATAGGAAAGTGCTTTCAGATATAAAAGGTAAAAAAACTTAAAAAAAAATATTGGTTATCACAACCTTAATTTTCATTTACTTCCATTTATAAGTAAGTTCTGAAATATTTGAATGAAAAGGATAAAATATTGGCAAAACGAATAAAACACCTGTTCCTACTGAAATGTTTTCAGAAACATATTTTGCCCTTTACTTCTGAAGTTGAAAATTGTTTTCCGTTGTCTAATCCAATGAGGAAATCGTTACACTCAAATGATACTTACAGTTGGAGTTTTGAAAGGAAGGCTGCTGAAAAAAAGTCTCCTTGCACCTGCCTTACCTCTCTGGGGGCTCCCTCGGCTGGGGCGGGTGCCGCTGCTGTCGCCGGGTGCCCTGGGAGTGATGGCAGATGGGACCCGCTGCAGCCTGGAGCGGGAGACCCACAGCTGCACCCTCCATGGCATTTGATGGTCTAAAGCCTGTAGCAGGCTGGGCGCTTGCCTGGGCCTTTCAGCCCCTCCTTTATCTTAACTCCCAAAGAATACTTACCTAAAACAAACAAGGCCTCAGGTAAAAGGAGAGAAACGTCCTTAATGAGATTTCTTTTGACTCCACCAAACAGTTCACAGCTAGGGCTCTCAGGTTGGCAGGCTGTCCTGGGGAGAGCACTGCTAGGGGAAACAGAGAAACAGAGGCTTTTTGTTAAGTTTGATTAGCAAATCACATGGAAAATAATTTGCGCCCCTTATCTTTCTGTTGCTGTTTTACAAACTACATATTTACTCTATATGAAATATATGATGTAAGTACTCTTTTTGCACGGTTTGGGAAAACTCATCAACATCCTGTCCTAAGAAAGTATAATACAGACTCAAAGAGAATTTTAAATGTAAAATAATTTTTTTAATGACTGAAGTCTTTTCCCTGTCCTAACTTTAGAAGTGAAAAAGATAACCAAAATGCAGTGAAGGTGAGAGGGTTTAAAGACAGGCCTAGTGACTTCCTCAGGACTATAGGGATGTTCCTTTAATTTGATTGCTATTTGATGGAAGAAAGTTTATGCCAAGAAAGATTACTTTGTCTATCAAAGAATAACAGTTATCAATGCCATTGTTTGGAGGAATCTTTCATTTCAAATTATGCAATATATGCTTTAAGTCTACAAATACTGAATAGAAGCAGACTTCTTCCAAGCTTTCTTCCCACTGTTTTCATTTGTAGCGTGCATTACTCATAGCCTGTTACATTGTACAAAAACAATTTATTACCTTGTGGGTGACATTATCTGATTTTCATTGTTATGGTTCTTTGCTACAGTTCACTTTGTTTCCTTTATTTCCAAACTACTGCAGAGATGGAAGAGGATTATAAGAACGTAAGCTGAATTCTCTTTCCACAGGTGCTGTTTACACACAGACATCAAAGGGAACAGATTCAGCTCCCAAATATAATTGGTTTCTACTGTGAACTTTCTTCCCAGAGAGAGAAAAATAATTAAATAATTTTGTTTACGGAACATGGAACACCCATTAATTATTTAGTACGAATTAGGTCCCTTCTAGCAGACTTAGCTGAAGAAACCATCAAAACAGTCTGTTCTAGAGGACAGTGAAAATTCTCAGTGGGAGTCAGATCCCTCCGAGATAAGCCTTGTGGCTCTTTTGCAAGTTGTGATCCAGCTGGAGGTAGCACAGCAAGAAGGAGCTGGTCTCACTGGGTATAATCCCTTGAGAGACATAATTTTCCCCTGAAATTGTTCTGTATTAGAAGACATTATATAGGTACCTTTGCATGTGTGGTTTTTGTGCATTCTACTGATTTTGCATAAATTTAAGTGTCTTTTTTCCGACAGGGAGGAGCTTAGGTCAGATTTGAAAGTCAGACTGATTTTCCTACATTGATGCAAGTTGTGTGGTTGTCTTAGCTACCTGGGGCTCCTAAGACTTCCAAAAGTTATAGCATAACTCAGGTTCTGGTGTTTTTGAAGTAGTTTTCAGTAACAATTTCCAGGATTTGATTTCTTGAGATCCAATTCTTACATTTACATTAATTTCTCCTGTTCTTTAAAACATCCCTTCTTGCTGTGATAAGCAGACAGTTTAAACTCAAAGGCCAAAGCCACTAAATGCTGTTCTGGGAATCACTGATGATATGCTATAGAGGACTCAGTCTAAATCTCCTTCCTCCCATGTTTAAATGCTGTGTAATATTTGTAAATTTGTAACTAAGCAAATAATACAATACCTCAAAGAAGAAAATATATGTACAGTCTAATAACTTTAAACATTATGTATGAAAATTAATGCAATTATTAGAATGAAGAATATAGTGAATAATATTCAAAGAACAGACTATATATTAAATAGCTGCATGGGTCCTGAGAAAAAATGGCAAACTTCTTAAGTAACTTAAATTGTAATTAAATATCTTGCTGAATTACAGTGTTAAATACACATATATAATTTCATTGGATTAGTTTTATTTAGACGTAATTTAATTTGATATTTGAAAGGGAAGTGTGCATTACACAACTGAAGTCTGTGGTCCTGATCTTGCAATCAGATCCGTATGTGAGGATAATTGATTTATACCTCTGGATAGAATCTGCCAACATGGATATTAGTGCAGGATCAAAGCCTAAACTACTGAAGTATAGCTCTCCAGAAGATGAAAAGTTACCATCAAGTAAATCTGTTGATAAAGCCCTGCAAGACCAAATTTATTACAAAATTATTGAAAATATAATTTTGTTAATGAAGCTATAATGTAATCTAATATAATTACATGTAACAGTGTAGAAAAAATATAAGTTAATATTACATTATTTTACTAATTAACTGAAGCACACAACTTTAACTAGTATTTTCATGGAAATCATTAGCTAAATTCAGGTTGCAGATCTGTGGAAAATGGTTTGTTCCAATAAAATATAGGTAGCTGTAATAGTGTATGATTTCTAGTTTCTAAAAAAAAAAAAGGCATCAGTCCAGTCATAGCTGTCTAATTTTAAGAACTATATTACTTTTTGCAGTGTACTTCGTTTTCGTACAAGATGCTGTATTTGGTGAAAAGCACTTCACAGAATCAGAAAACACCGATTCTGTTATAGATGCTCATACATTTTTCCCAGAAGCCAGGAGTTTTTTTCAGACTTCTGATACTACATGAAAATAACTTTGACAGACCTGATTCTGACTTTTAGAGATAAATGAGCTGTAAGATAATTATTTTGTGTTAATTGGAAGAGGTTTTTTATCTTTGTGGGAAACCTGTTTTACTCCGTTTTCTCGTGAAAGCACTTCTGCATTTGCAAGAATAGTGTTCAATATAAATTGGTATAGTCAAGGAAACAGGACAGATCTGCAGCATTTATAGTTTTGAATAATATCTAGTATTAAACATGACACAGGCGCTTGTAGCCACTAATAGCAAACCTCCTCAAAGAGAAATTGTTGAAGACCTTTTAGGGAACACGAGGAGGAAACGGAGCCATTCACAAAGCACAGCAAGGCCAGTCTCGTAATACTGCTTTAAAGTTAAAAAAAGAGACACTCGTCTGCGCTGAGGTTACATGGCAGAGCTGGCTCCCTGTTCTGAGTGGCCTCCTTTGGGAGCCCTCCTCATGGACTGTTTGAAGAGGTAAGGGAGATTTACCCCCCACTAGACTGAAGCTGGCCTTTCCCTCCCATTGCCAGGGGGTGGGATTCTCTGAGCTTGTGGGCAGAAAGTGAAAATTTAACCTATTCACTTTCTTCAGGGTTTTTCACATTCTCTTTAAACGATTTCATGTCTCTATCTGGGCATTCTGCATCTCGCAACATCTTTCTGTAATCTTTTCTCTATGAGAAAACCCCAAGTGTTCTGGGAAGTCTGAAGGCTAATATTACTCACTGATTCTTTCCACGGCTTCCTTCCACCCTCCTGTAAGGAGGAACTGATTGACATAGTTATTTTAGAATACCAATTTTAGTAAATTTCCTGGTGCATACAAGGCCTTGGCTTCACAATAATAAAAAAAGAATGTTTCCCAATCTAAAATTCTTAACCTTTTAATCAGTGTTTATCATTATTAAGTCTAAGCTACACTATAATAGAAAACAGAAAACCTACAGCAACTTTACGGCTTCAAATTTATTCTGAGAATGTGTAGTAACTTGTCTTAAAATGGTGACTGGTTTTGCCTGTATACTGTTCTGCTTTAAATTCCTTTGCATCATGCAGTTTTGATTCAGTTTTCTCATTTACTTATAAACTTTTCCAGGCTTAGGGAACCTTAAAAAAAAAAAAGGGATCAAAATGCAGTTAACTTCATTTGATGCCACTGCAGGATTAGGCGAAGCATGTTCCTCATTGTGCAAAGGTTATATAAACAGCTGTGTTTTGCAGTGTGCTCTGAAGGTCAGCAATGCATGTGCTGTTGAACTATTACAGAGAAAGTGAATTCCAAACTTGAGAGCTTTCTTTGGAGGTTGTGTATTTTTCTTGTTTTCTTTCTTTTGATGTGCCTGGGTAAGTATTTTGACTTCCCGCATAAGATAAAGTCACACAAAGAACCAGTGTGTAATGCCAAGTTAGGACCACTGGAGGCTTTGTTCCTCCCTCTGTAGAAGAGGTACAGGCTATAGCAGCAGCACAAGGCTGGTATTTCTTAAGCTTGAGATGGAGAAGGAGAATTATTTAAATTATTTGACCCTCCAACTGAAACTCACCTGTTTCTGCCATGTGTTGTGGAAAAGAAAATTGTCAGTGATTCCTACCATTTTGAATGAGCTTCTGCTACGGGTGCAGATTTAAAGAATTAAAAATGTCTGTCATAGTACTGATGGTGGTTTTTTCCATATTGATGCCCGTTTCAAAATGCGCAGGGCCAACTTGTTCCTTGTTTATCTACAATGTCAGTGTGTTGTTGCTGGAGATCCATTTAGGAAATTGTTCTTTTAGAATACCTATTTTAGTAAATTTCCAAGTGCATACAAGGCCTTGAGTTCAGAATAATAAAAAAGAACATCCCTTCACGCCCTGTTCAGGAAATGATTGTCACGTATCTGTCAGCTACAACTGTTTAATGTTGGTGTCGGCTTCTTTGTTCTAGTGTTTTTTCATTTTTCCTCTTGCCTTTTTTTCCCCTTCTCTTTTCACTCTAAGTATCTATTTCACCCACTAAATACCTGCTAGGATCAGACTGATGTATGTATTCTTTTCACAGAGCTCCATGTTATGACTGCCTTCCACATAAAATATAAAAATTATTAAATAACTTTTGTGCATAGACGTACCACAGGAATAAGGGATGCCTTGTATGAGTTCTTTTGCATCTTCTGTAGTAGCAAATGATGTTTGCAGCACACATGGCACAAGCAAATCCTAGAGTTTTATTCCCTCACTCAGCCCCGCCAAGCCCTGACCTCATCTTTCTTGTTCTGTGAATCAAACGAATTGGCTGAAATCAAATGCATCTGTTTGTGACCGCTTTGCCCTCTGGTGGCTATGCTGAAACAGGTATGGGACCTGGAGACTGGTGTCTTCATCCGGTTTTGTGACGGAGGCGATACTGCTCCTCTAGGCTACCCCGCACCCTGAAATAAGGTCATGTGGCAGAGTGGAGCCATTTCTGAGGAAGATGAGATCCTTCCCTGTTGCTGCACGGAAACAAGCGATGAATACTTTGTCCCTCACTGTTTTGCCTGACAGGTATATACATTTCCATGACCCATAGCAGCAAGGTCACCTGTAGCTGACAAGATACCAAACTGATCTTTATACTGGAAACGTGAACTCAGCTCCCTGCGTTGCATGCGTAGATGGCACCACGGGTGACACATAGCCGAACGGCAGGTCCTGTGACCCATCCCATGACACTGAGCCACCGCATTCACCCAAAACCGTTGTCCATCGGGTCGGGGTTGGCTTTGGAGAGCAGAAGCTGCAGGATGCCCTTAGGAGCCGGGGCGGGAGGACACAGGCCTCTGCTCCTCACCTCACCGCCCCTCGTGTGTGACAACTAACGCGGCGGAGAGAACTCCCAGCCTGGACCTTTTTGATTTTTTTTTTTCCTCTTTAAACGTCGTTTCAAAGCATAGTTTTGTGTTTTCTGCCTCACCAGGTGCCCCCTGCCGCCAGCGCGAGCCGCCGGTGTCGCTGCGCGAGCCGCACCTCGAGGAGCGCCCACAACCGGCTCCGCGCAAACCCTCACCGCGCCCCCCCCCCCCGGCCCCGGGCTCGGAAAGGGCGGGGCGCCGCGCGCGCCAGGCCGCCCAAGCCAATCAGAGCGGCCGGTCGGCTCGCCCAACCGGCTCGCCCCTTTCTCTTTGGCGCGGGCGGCGCGGGGCGGGGGGGGAGCTCCCCCCTGCTCGGCCGTTGGGATCGTGCCGGGGCGTGTCCGGGGCGTGGCGGGGGCGGGGGGCGCGCGCGCCATGCTGATCACGCTCTGCTACCTCTACCTCTGGGCACGCTGGGGGCCGCGCTCGGCCGCGCTCATCCGCCGCACCGTCCGCCGCCTCCACCGCTCCCGCTGCTCCTTTACTTTCTGCCGCTGCGCCGGGCCCGCGGCTCGGCAGCCGCCGCCGTCGTCCCCTTCCCACGAGGAGCAGGTCTGCCTCAGGATAGGGAACAAAGTCTTTTTCACGGACGAGACGCAGGTACCGCCCCGAGCCCTGGGGCTGAGGCCTGGGAGGTGCTTCGCCCGGCGGTGCCCCGGACCGGGAAGAAGCCGTGCCGGGAGCGGCCTCCCGTGTTACCGTGGCAACGGCCAGCCGCCTTCTCCGCCGGCTGCCGGCCGAACTGCGCGGCTGCCGCCTCTCCTTCCCCACCCCCTCTCCCCTACCCCAGCGGCTCCCGGGCACGCCTCCCGCGGCCGGGGTGGGGGGGTGGAGCAGGGGGGAGGCGGCGGTGGCGGCGGCCGCCGTTGTGGGCTGAGGTGGCGGGTCCCGGAGGGAAAGGGGAGCGGCGGTTGCGGGGCCCGGGGTTGCGCCTTCTCTTGGCGGCGTGTGACAGCGAGCTTGTCAGCGGCGGGCTGGGAGTTGTGACTGAAAAAAATAACGGGTGCCGCTTCCCAGGCCTGTCACAGCCCTGCTTTGTAAGGTTTAGGTAAGACCCAGGTAGAAAATCTTCCTGCAGTTGTAGTTACTTACCTCTTTTTCAGTACTATAGCTTGTTGGCTTAGGGAGGGGGCTGAGGAGTATTTTTTACTACATGCGTGTAAAGTGCAGCTTTGTAATTGCAACTATGGCAATAGGAGAACTTGATAGTATTTCCGTATTAGTAACGTACTTTTAACACATATAAAGCTTTGGTCTAAAAATATTTGCCATGTCTGTTCATTCAGGACTTGTGTCAGGGATTTAAAAGGCAGCTGAATCTGTAATGGAGTCTGAATTGAGCTTTTGATTAGGGAGAACTGCATGCTTCTCCCGATACAAAACATTGCTTCGAGTAAGGAGAATGACAAGAAAAACGCAATCTGTGAAAATCACTTTTTTTTCAAATGGACAGTGGGAGAAGGGGGTAGGGTGAGGCTGTGGTACCCCATGACAGTGGAAAAATACCGTGCCTCAAAAAGTTTCGGGTTTGGAAGTGGAACTTCTCTGCCCCCCCCCCCCAGTGATCTGAATTATTTAAATTAATGTTGGGTTTGTCTAAACTTGTAACGAAAGACTAGACTTCATATGGATAAGAATCTTCTTGATAGCTCCATTTTGCTGATGTTTATATGCATGTTTGGAAATTATTTCAGTTGTCACACATTTTACTTAAATGGACATTACTGAAACCCATTTATGAAATGCGGTTGGCTAGGTGCTGCTCTTCAAGAAGCAGAGAAGCTTTCATAAATGTGGTGGGTAAAGAGGATATTCACAGTGCAGTGAAAATATGATCACAAATGCTAATGGAGTTTGTTCAAAACCAATCATTTTGCTGTCTAATAAGCAGATTATTTCATATTTCAAAGCAATGGTGACAATCTCATCATCTCTCACAGGCAAGTTAAGTACTTTATTCACATTTTGATAAAGATCTTAAAACCAAAAAGAAATAATCGTACATGTGTTTAGAGGAGTTCTGCCTCAATTTGCCTGGATTATTGTTTTGTAAATCATATTTCAACTAATTTATGGTGTTCTTTGCTCCACTTATGCCCATTTCTGAAACAGCTTCTCCTTGGTTCTTGCACAGTAAGCACATTTTTTTCTGGCTGCAATGTTATGCATGCAGACTGACTTTATAAGCTTGTCAGTTTATTTGTGTTTATTGGGAGTTGAGAAGCCCTCTAGGGAACTGTAGTTTGGCTTGAAGTTTGGCATAAAGTCAGCTCTGTTATTCAAAATATATTTGTTTCTTAAAAATATGTATTGGATGTTACTAGTTGCATTTGAGTCTCAGAATCCCCATGGAAGATGCCTGCCATGTCGCACCTTTGTAGTGTGTCATGTAAGGGCTCTGACCTGTCTGCATTAAAGATAGAGGCAGCATCGCTGTGGAGCTCTCTGCATCATCTGTTAACACTGTGAAAAGGAAAAGGTTAACTAGCATGCTTTTATGGCTTCTAGAAAGCTAGCTGAGCAGGCTAGAAAGCTTGCTTTTGGAGTGGGTATTAACTGCCTCTGGCCTGCAATCAGTAAATTCCTTAAGATAAGATACCAGCAAGCTGTAAACAGTAACCTGTAAAGTTTTTTATTTGATCTTTAATCCAATTGGATGCTTAAGATAATGTAAAGCTTCATGAGTTCAGTTCACTTTCCTGTGGAAGGTAGCAATGTTTATTGTTGCAGCTTCTTGCTGAGTGAAGCTGGTTGGATTGGCAAGCTATCACCATAGACTTAATATTGTGCAGTTTCATTTTAGATGTGGAGTGATCCATACTAAATGTGTACTATAGGGAAATTCTGTTATGTTTCCACATAAACTTACTGAAGGTGTGCAAAGCACGTGTTTCTAGTATAGTGGTAGCAAAATATTTGTTTATAATATTTGACAGTTTTAAAATATGTCAGAAAAAATAAGTTCAAAGCTGATGTAGTATGATATGGGAACAGATTATGTATTGAGAAGCTTTTAGGTTCTTAAAAGTGTACTTTGGTCTACTGATTACAGCTATTAAGCTTTATTTGCTCATTTGTGAGGACAAAAGAGGGAACCATTTTTATAATTTAATGAAGAAAATGTTTGTCCAATGGTCTGCTAAGTGGATAGACTATCTTATGGACAAGTTTATTTTGAATGAGTTATTTCTTTAAACTTAGAGTTACATACTGAATGAGTAATTTTGGTGCAAATTCACAAGGACTTACTATATTAAAAAAAAAGTACCTTCTCCTTTTATTTCAAATAATTTTTAAAGATTTTTCAAATAACTTTTTAAAGAATTTGTCCTGAGGTTGTACTCATCCATAAAATATAACTGCCTTTATATAACTGGCTTTACAAAGGAAGTCCTGAAACTTTGTAAATTAGGTCTAAAAATTAGACCTGTGTGGTATATAGTTATGGCTCACAGGTTGGTTGGTCTTTTGGCATATGGGTGTAGAGACAGTGTATATGGTTCATCAGTGGGGTCAGATGTTTCCTGGAGAATTGTTACCCGACTAGAATGAATTCCACCCGGACTACGGTCCAGTTAGAGGGGCTGTGGTGACCGACCAGGCACGTTGTGTGACTGCTTTCTCAGTCCCTGCCAAGTAGCAGACAGTACCCTTCAGCCACCAGAACTGACGCAACAGGGCCATGGGTCTGTGTGGTCAGGGGAGAAGAGAGAAGGAATGAAGAGGCAGGGTGAACTGCAGTGTGAATGGGAGAGGAGGATGAGATTGAGGGAGGGATGTTGCCAGTGGCCCACAACAGTCACAGTGCCAATGGCACAGTGGTCTTGTGGCCCACTCGTGCATTCCTCCTGTATAGCTGAAAGCTGGAGTCTGAATTGGCTTAAAAGCTTGAGTTGTCACTTTTAGTTTTACCTTTGCAATGTTCCTGCTTAATGGTTCAGACCTTTACCCCTTGAGTAAAGTGTGAAATGGTAGAGACCCTTCATGTAAGGCAGAAGGGTCAGATTCAAATTTAGGCTGGGCATAATTTGAGAAAGAATTATTAAATCAGACCCTTGCTATACAGATTTATTTTTCTTTCCTGTCTCTTTCAGTTCCTTGAGGACTTAAACAGATGGAGTCTAGTTCTCATTTCTCCTTTTATTTATCCTGATAAATTACTTCAAGCAGAACATATAGCTTTTGTGACAGAAAGCGTTTCAGCTCAGACAGATAACTTGCAGAAAGTACCTGGCTCTTCAAAAGAGGTAAGTAGTTCTCTTTGTTTCTTGCGTAGAAAGCAGTATAATGGGTCATTTGGTGGGTGTAAATCTAAAACACTTGAAGGAAAGCAAATCAATGGCAGGTAGATTTTTGTATGTTTATAATGTTATTTGGAATATAAAAGGTAATCTCTTCATTAAAATCAATCACTGTTAATACTCTAGTTCAGTTTTATGCTTCAAATAGACCCATAGACATTCTACTGAGATTTTTTTAGTAGCACAATTCTCTGGCTGTGGATGGGAACTGCAGAATTCCGCCATGGCTTGGATAAGACATGTGTGGTTAGCTATGCTGAATAGGAAAAAAAAAAATGCTTGAGCCGACACACTAAGGCAGATCAGACGTCTGTTCAGCCCCGCATCCTGTCTCTGACACTAGCTGAAACAAGTGCCTCAGTTAAGAATATACAATGCAAGCAAATGTTAAGATTTCTCAAAAGTTCCTCAAGCCTCCAGCCAAGTGGTTGTGAAAAGCTGTAATTGAAATAGCAGTCTCTCTTGGGAGCTTCCTTTCATTGTGATTTATGAGTACAAGTTAAAGTATTATACATTTGAATAATTTTGTCAGTCTGCAGAACTAAGTCCAAAATCAAGCTTTTAATCTCTTTGCTTTTCTATAAAATGCAGTGGGGGTATGGCAATATTTCGTGGTTGGAATTTTATAGATTGTGTTTGCCTTTCAATGCGTAATACTTACAAAACATTTTTGAGAAATCCAAGGATATAAGCTAGTACTGAAATCCTTATGGCAAGCATACTTACAAAATGTCCTAGATACTTAGAAGTCAAAAAAGTGCCTTCTCCACTATCATATTGAAAGTGCAAAGATAATGGATTTAAAAGATGACATTCTAAAGCTTGAAATACTGAATTTATAGCATCTCTAAGCAGATGATGCATAAAAATAGTATCCAGACCCTATCAAAATTTACTATGAACTTGAGATAACGTCTCTCTCTTCCATAAATTTTGTTGGTTTTATAACTTTTTTCCTCACCTGAGGAACGATTGCTGTCTAGGTGTCTCAGCTTGGATGCAGGTCTGAAGGGGGAGAAAGGTTGTAACCCAGAGTGAAAGATAACCTACCTTGCAGGGAGGAAAAATCTTCTAAGCCATACAGATTGTCATAGTTCCTTCGTAAGACAGTCAGTTGTTGTGTGCGCTGTATGCTCTCCATAGTAAAGAGGACAGAACGGACCTCATTCTCTACTGGAAAAAGGAGAAATGGAAAGATGCACATGCTAGGATATCTCTGGGTAGGCAGTAATAAAATATATGGCCTGGTCTCTGGGGTACCATAAAGTTGGCAGAGCTGTCCCATTAAACAGGATATGCCACAAGCTAGGATCACAACCTGGGGACAGTTGATAAGGTGCCTTCCTGAATGGCCCCCGTGTAGCATCCTAAAGGACCATCTGTCATCCTTGCTTTTTGGCGTCAGGTTTCAAGCTCCTTTTTGGAGTTTAAGGAAACCTGTCACATACACAGGTGCTTGTGGCCTGTTCGTTTTCCTGGATGAGGAACATATATTTTCCAGGCCACTTGTTCTAGGAGATGATCCAGGAGTCCTTTGCTGGAGTGAACATTGAGAGCAGAGTGGTTGGTAAATAGGCTTATCTAACTTGAGTGCAGGAACAGGAGGTCAGACTGGAAGTGGGAACAATTCCAGACTTAGTACCTTCACCTTCCATGGAGGCCTCTCAATTCTAGAACAGAGCATGCTTTTGGAGCATGTTAGCCTTTGCCCTCCAGAGGAATGATGTCCAGGTGAAGTGCTGCATCAGGCAAAATCATTATCTCCATGAAGATCAGAGTGTGAGGACTGGAGGCACTGAAAGCTTGTTGAGAACTCAGACCTGTTCTGTTGAAGCCACCTGACCCTACTTCCACTGGCCTCGTGTTTGCTTGGAGCACACAGGAAGTAGCCACATTAGCTGGTTTGTAAATGTTTTTATTGCTTTTAATGTAAGACTGTGGAATCCATCCAGGTGGGCCCTGCTTCTAGGAGATAAACTAGATAGGATGCCTGCTGTGCTCTCTCCCTTGTCTCAGAGTGCACCTGAGGAGTGCTGGGCTGACTCAGACAGAAGGCTGAGACTTTTCTTTTTTTCTTTTCTTTTTTTTTTTTTTTGTAGGAGAGAGGTCCACAGAAACGTCTGCATTGAAGCTCTAGTTTATTGTTCTTTTGGGGTTTATTGTTTGGCAGAGTTTTTTAATCTTGGTTTTATTTGCGTTTTCTTTTAAAATGGAAAATGTTTGCATTCTTATGTAGACATTAATAATTAATTTATCAAGCTCAAAAGCAATAGTCCAGGCAAAAGACCAAAACTAAAGAGGAAAAGGATTGCTGTTTATTTTATTTGTTTTTCTTCTGTGTACGTGTCACTTCCAGTGAAGTGCTTTTAATTCTGCTACCTCTGGCAGACTGCTGTCGACATAGACAGGGGCTGTAAGAACAGATTGCTTCTGTGACCTATGAGAATTTCTAGATAGAGATGCCATTCTTTGTAGGGCTATCAGTGATCTGTGATTGGTTTCTGTTGAAACTGAGGTGGACCCAGAAAGCAGGAGTATAAATAATTTCTCATCTTTTAGTAAGAGCTGGCCTTTCATTCTATACTGTAACAGAATTTTGATGAAGATTTCTAGTCATAGCTGGAAAGCTTAGCCTGTTTGAAAATATTCTGTGAAGATTTTGTTCTGTTGTGAAGCAAATGGATTGTTGTGTGAGCAGGATTACAGTTCATATGTCTTGGCAACAGCCTTACTTTGTGAGGTTCTTTTGCATATTCACGTTATTTGCACTATTCAGCAATAACTTCTTTTTACTTGTTAGCATGTCTAATGTTTTACTGTGTGCCAGGAGAAAAAAAACTCAAGAGCATCAATGTACCCTCCTCACAGTTTCTAGGTGACGTGTGGTGTTACCTCCTTGTGGCTCTTCTCTGGGTAAGAAAAGATATCTCAATATGGTGTGAGTCTCTTAGCCTCCACCATAGAGAGTAACCTGAAGTAATATGCTGAGGAAAATAGAGGAGGAGGTTGGTATCCTGTATCATAAATGTATCTGCCATGTTTGTTACAGGTGACCATGAGTTGCCAACAGTTAGCAGCAGGCCCTTAGAGTTTTACACCTTATGGCTGCAACTGGAGACTTCCATTCCAGCTGTGGATGTGTTACCAGTAGGCTAAACACAGTTGGGAATACCTTCCATCTGGAAAGTGGTGGTGTTGTCCAGGACATCGCTCAAGGCAGTTGGGGCAATTCTGGCTGACTTAGTCACAGTCTTCCCCAGTGACAGTGGGGTGTAGTCTGACTGATGCTCCAACTACAGTGATTCAAATCTATCAGGGTCTGGTATGTCTGTTCTTCCAGAAGGAGACTTTGTTCTGTTTCAGAACTGGTCAGCACCAGTGTGTTCAGAAATATATCCTGTAACTTTGGAACTGGTATTTCTTTGTGCTACAGAGTCACGGAGACGACATTTTAGGTCCTGGAGGTAGAAACTCACTGTTGTTGCTTTTACCAGTGAGTGGTCATTATGTCCAGGAGTCCAGGACCTGAGTGATACACCTGTCATGAATTTGAGGGCTGGCTGTCACCAGCTTTGTGGTCTGGTGTGGCTGGTTTGAAGCTATTGCTTACTTTTGTGTTAAAGGGTTGGAGTTCAACCCATAAATTAAAGCATGCAGCTGATCTTGTGGTAAACACGCTGCCCACACACTGCTATGTTTTTCTGTTTTTGAAACTGAGTTTGTTCACTAGGCGTTAGTATAGGTGAAGTATCAGAAGATACCTAGCCAGTTTTCTTGTTAGGTATCCGAAGGCCACCAATATGAATATGGACTGGATGGTCTCATTTGGGTTGTGCTAATCAGAGACTGTCTTTAAGAATGACTTAGGCGATGCAACCATTAAGGTTGTATGAAATCTGAGTTTCTTTCTTGTTGTTCCCTTGGGACGTACTGTAAAGTCAGAAGCTGGAAATATATATTTTGGATACTATATAAACCACTTAACTGCAGTAGATAAAAAGGTAAATTGAGCTGATAGTCTAATGAAGTTATGAGCAAGTAAAATATCCAAGGGCTCACTCTCATTTGGTGCATTCAAAAGAAGTGTTTTTTCTTACTGTGTTTAATCAGTATGTTATATCTTGTGTGTAGTGATAAAAGGGTGAACTTCATGAAAGTGGTTTGGTGATGACAGTGTCAAAGTGTTGGAGTTGCTGTGTCGGAATTGGGCTTTGTCTCCCAGTATTTGGGACATATTATGTGGCAAAGGCTAATTCTTTTTTTAGGTCATGAAAACAGATGGTGCTTCCTTGTCCCTAAAAATGCCCTCATAGGAGAACAATTGGGTTTTGTATTCTAGAAAGGATAAAGGCTGTGGTATCATTCACACGACTTTTACTGAAATTGGGTGCCTCATTTGGTTTTCACTTTCAGAATTGACTCTTAAATCACTGTGTATATCAATTGTCTGAATATTGTTTTGTTAGGTACTATTGTTTTATAAACATAAGGTTTAAAATGGTCCTTTTCAGTTAAGAGTCAGTATACAGATATGTAGTCTTTATTAATGTGCCTGCCTTTCAGAAGGAAACCAAAACTCTTTTCACTTTTCCTCCACTTGTGGCTTTTATTTGTTCTCCAAGAAAATACAGCTGTGTAGTTTGGGTTTAACAAACCTTATTGAAGAAAACAAACTCAACTGTCTCACTTTTCATAATGTTTCTTTTCTGGAGAATGGAATTTTTGATGTAAGTAAGCAGCTTAAATCTTCCGTGTTTAGTTAATGTTTCTGATAGTCAGTGTGTACTTTTATCAAACCCTAGTAGTTTATTTTTGCTTTTTTTATCAGCATTCATTTTAGAATTTGTACTGAAAGCCATGCCTTGGAAATAAAGAAAAATAGAATTTTATTTATAGAACATGATAATGCTCTCCTGCCAATTTGTGTGTTTCTTGAAGCTTTTATAGCCTTGATGTTTGAGAAAGATGTACTCTCAATTTGCTTTCAACACTCAGTGTTGTTGTTGTTTTGTTTACTTCTCTCAGGACTGAATCTTGTTGCAGGTATTGCTTGCTACATGACCCTTCCTCAGTAGGTTCTTTTGGTTGTGTTCAGTCTCATACATTGACCTTTGTAGTCATAAAGGGTGCACTTGTGTGTGAAAGGAGCTGTCAACTGAAAGCCTTCTCTAGTTGAGATGTGTTATTTCATGATACTATTAATTGTAGTAGTTGTTTTAAACACATCAGGCATCACAGAAGCAAGCCTTCAAAGTGATTCTGCCAGTTTAGTATTCTATAATTGTAATATCTACACATTATTTTATTATTTTTTTAAAGTACTTTCTTTAACATTACTTCCAGTCCTTGGCTGTGCCAGTTGTGCAGTTTTGGTTTGATAATGTCCCTCTGTTGGCTCTTCCTATTGTTTCGCTGCTTTTTAATAGCAGAATAGCAGTTTTTATTTGCAGTTCATCTTGCAGACTCATAATACTGTTGTTTTTTTGATATTTTTCTGTAACCTTTTCACACTGAAAAACATGCATGTGCTTTATTCTAGATTGTGAAGTGGTCAGACTATTGTTCACCATTGGCCTATAAACCTGGTGAGCCTTATAAGTTAATTGCTGAAGCAAGCGTAGATAATTTCAGTAGCCTTGGAATAGCATTCATGGAAGACAGGCTTCAAATGGATAATGGAATGGTGCCACACAAGATTGTTTGTAAGTATCTTCACGAATTGTTTTTAGTGGTAGAACATGTTTGGTTTATGGCTATTTTAGGACTATGTGTATAGTCTTTATAACTACATAAAACCCCATGCTTTTATTTTGGCACAATGTTTCCATCCTGTTGTCATTCTAGGCAGTTCATTACTGTAGCAGTATTGTATTTTATACTGAATACTGTCAAATACAGAGATCCGTGAAAAGCTAGACCACTTTTTTGAGTGAGTTTCTCTCTTTAGAGAACATCTTACAAATGCAACAACAGAAGAAACAGAAAAATGGTTCAAAAGATATTTGGAATAAACCCCTCACTTCTTTAATGCCTCATAAGCTACTGCCAATAATTAACCTTAGTATGAAGAGACCTCTTGACTATCCAATATGTCTGAATGTATAAATGTCAGAAAAGTGAAGTTAGACAAGTCTTGTCTGTTAGATTAACTAATCTATTTGAAAAAACAATACAGAAGGTTTTAGGCAAATGTTTTCTTTTTTCAGATTTTAAACGAAAGTGTATTCAATGCTAAACATAGGTTGAGAACAATTGTTGTAACTTGAACATCTTAATCCTTTAAATCACTGAGAGAGGAGCTCATAGATGCTTCCTAAACAGGGAGAGGGATAACCAGGGGAACGAGGGTGGTGTCATTGCTAATTGAATTTTGAAATTGTGGTGTATGGTTTATTTCTTTGGGGGGTGATTTTAATGATATCAAAACTATGAGCCATTGCATTCTCGTTAATTTAATAGTTTCAGCTAAGGCAGGGAGGTTCATGGCTAATCCCACAGAGAGAAGGAAGTAGTCATGATTGCACTTGTAACACCATTCTTAAATAGAATTGTCTGGGCTATGGGAATTCCAAGCTTCACCTCTTTTTCCTGCATGAGATTTGAACTTCTTTTTTCCAGCACTGTTCTAAAAGGGACATAATATGTAGTCTGTTGGGTATTGTAGAGTAGTGGGCTCTTGGGGAAGTAGAGCCACACTTTTTTTTTTGTTCAGCAACAGTCTAATTTCTTCCTGCCTAGCTGCATCTTCTCAGCTATGTTGATAAAACTGTGGGTCACATAGAATAATTTGGGCTACAAAAAAAAGCTTCCCTGCCCCCTCCCCTCTCCCCTCAGACCCCCAGAGAAAAAAGGGGGTTAAACGGGGTTGGTGGTTTTTTTGTTTGTTTTCTTGTGTTTGGTGGTGGTTTTTTTTAGTTTGTTTATTTGTTTGGGTTTTTTTATGTAGATCATAGTTCATTGGCAGAAGTCAGGGAATGGCAAAATCAAGAACAGCTAGCTAGGGTGCAAGAGGGTAGGAATATGCTCACAAATGTGAAATTCTGTCTCTTGGTGCTGTTCTGTAAAAATGCTCACACAAGAAGGGAATGCAAGCTGTGAGAGTGCCCCGAGAGTATTTTACTTTTCAGAATGTTTTCTGGATCATTTTACTTCAGGTACTGTGTGCATGTTAGAACTGCTCCAGGAGAACAGGCTGATTGAGGCTGTTCATGGAATTGCATATAGACTGGTAGCTGTGAAATTCTCCTAGGATGTGAAAAAATCTTGCTTGAAATTTCTGCTCCAAGCTAGGCAAAGGGGATATAGTTTCAAGGGAATGCAGGTGTTGTTAAGCGAAGAAAGTGGTTGAACTTGGATCTGGTGTATTGTGTGCCAGTTGACTATTTTGTTAGTCAAGTTTCTCACTGACTTTCTATGTGAAATGAGAAACAAAAACATAGTCATTTTATTTGGCCTAGTGCGAGTGGAGAGGGATTCAGTAAAATTTTGTAGACTTTGATTTGAAATATTTTCATTGCTCAGCAGCTAAAAAAAAAATAACCCTAAGAAGAGTATTTTTAATCTCCTCTTTCTGAGTTTGCTCTGCAAGTTTCATGCTGACAATAATCCTCTTTGCTCTTCTTTTCTCACTTTTATCTGCCAATTTTTTTTTTTTAATCTTTGCATTTCCATCCTTTTTGAGGGGAGAAAGAGGAAGGTTTAACAATTCTTCCTATTTGCTATTTTTCCGTTGGATTCTTAGCTCCCAAGTGTTGCTGTTGATGGGTATTTCTGCAGACTGGAAGCAGTTCAGATTTTTTTTTATTCCCTTTTACTTGTGCCAAACTTTTATCTGCAGGCTTCAGCAATGTGAGAGATATGGTTCGATGTCTCCATCTTACCCAATATAATCACTCTATTAGCTTATTTCAAAATAGTTTGTTGCAAAATAGCAGCAAACAATTTTCCACCTTGCCCTCCTTAGGAGACGAGTATTTTTCCAAAGGTACTTCCCTTGCTTCATTTTGTCCTTTGCTGGGGACAGAGGGACAGGAAAAATAACAAGCTGACAAGGTGATGCATTTATGAGAACTTCCTTACCTTCTCACCCATAGGCTGTTGTTCTGTTAAGAACACATCTGCATTATGTACAGTACCTGTCATGTTTTACTTTTGTGGAAATACTTTTGCACTCACAATAAATGTTAGTTTGTTTAAATGTGCCTTGTAAACATCAAGTGTTGTCCACTCAGTCAGACTTTCCTGAAACAAAGAGTCATTAGAGTAAATTACTTGTCTTATGAGTGCAAATTTATTATGTTTGGGGGAGGATGGGTTAGGATTTGGTGTGTAGAACAAGTGAAATTCTTGCTATTATAGATGATTTATACTGAAATTAAATCTGAATCCCACTCTAGTAGTGATAGTCATATCTCTCTTAATATCAGTTTGATAACCCCATTTTTTTTATTCTTTAACTCTTCCAGCTGTCCATTTACAGGAATCTACTCTGAAGGAGTTGGCGCAGGTGGCACCATCTGTAAAAGAGCAAAGTACAAGCAGTATGCAAATGGATGAAACTGCTACTTCTGGGACTACTGTTAAAGCAGGAGTAGGTGAGTCTGCAGGACAAGGTGAAGGGGAGAAATCCAAGCTAGAGAAAGAAAGTGACCATGAAGATGAATCCAACAGTCTGTCTGACAAGGAGATAGGTTCTGGAGACCATCATCACTTGCATCTTTCCAGTTGTCATGAATGCCTGCAACTTGAAAACAGTACCATTGAATCGGTCAGATTTGCCTCTGCAGAAAACATTCCAGAACTTTCTGATGATTGCAATAGCAAACTGGAAGAGAAGAATGATGACTGTCTAGCAAGAGGAATAAAGAGAGTAAACCTTGCTGGAAAGCCCCCTAATGTATTGATTTATCTTGGCTCTGAAACTGCAAAAGTGGAATTTGAACAGGTAAAATCAATCCTTCAGGAATGCATTGATGCTGACAGCTATACCATCTACCAGCTCCGTGAGGAGCAAGTTCTGAAAGATCCATGGATTGATAATTCACTGCTGTTGATCATTGCCACAGAGGAGCCTATTTCTGAGGAGAACCACAAAAAATTTATGAAGTTTTTATCTACAGGTGGAAAGATTCTAGGGTTTTCTTCATCTTTTACATTTGATGGCATACAAATAAAGAGAAAAAACAAACTGAAGAAGACTGTTCATGAATTAGTGGTCTCTAAAATGGACAGCACTGAAATTAAGTTAAATCTTTTGGTCAGTGGCTGTATTTTTGAGGAAGTGATGAAGGAAGATACCAGCAAAGTGAAGACATTGAGTCGATTAAATAATGCTGATAAAGATATAGTTATTGTTCGTCTGACTTATGGAGACAGCGGAGGAGAAGCCATTCTTTCTCAGGTACTGTGTATGCAGGAGCATTCATTTGCTCCTTGCTACATGATGTTGTGGTATGCTAAAAAAAGTTCACTTGTTCCCATTGCATGCTCTTTGGGATGCTTGTCAAGGGGAGGTATAGATGGTTGTCTTGGTACAAAGACTCCAAATGCAGAACGGTTTTCACTTGATCCTCAGGAATCTTAAAGAATGATAGAAAATTGTCACTGCCATTCCACTTCCATGTTTTCACCACATAGCCGTGCACATGTAGATCATGCAAGATCACAGTGAGTAGCAGAGAGCAGACTTGCATAGTAAGCAAACATCTTCAAGAGCAGAGCTATCCTTTTGTGCCTGCTAGAAGTTTTGCAGTGATGCAAGTGTGCATTTTGCAGATTTTTGAGAGGTGGGAACAGGAAGACCAGAGTTGTTGGTGGACTCGAGGTGAAAGCTTATACTGACAAGATAAAAAAGAGACATCCTTACAGAAATATGAACTATGGTGAAACAGAGTCAGGAGAGGATGTAAAATAAACCTTGCAAGAAACTCAAAAGACATCTCTTAAGGTTTAAGGTTAAGGTAGCCAGCACTTCTGGAAATTTAACCAGTGAATGAGAGTCCCAGCCTCTGTTGTTGCATACCTTGTCTAGGAAAAAAGTGCTGTACAATTTTTGCTTAAGCAAGTAACTACACAATAAGGGTTAGTCTCTGACTGCACTGAAATACTACTGTTGATTTAGGTCTGTTGGTTCTTTTTTTGCTGGTGTCACTACCATTTTCTCAGTTACATTCTGTTTATATCTTAGTGTTGTGAATGAAGCAAACCATTTCATGGTTTCCTTAGCAGTGTTTTGATTAAGGCTAATTTCTGGATGGATGTTAGGTTCATGATGTTGGCCTTCCTGTTCTGTCACTTAAAAATGCCCTTGATTCAACTGGAATGCATTTTTTCTATTTACAATCAAAATTAAAATTTTAAAACTTGTTTTTTGTTTTCTGAAAGTGTGTATGTTTTCAGTCAGTAATATACACTCCTAATTTTTTTTTGGGGGGGGGGGAGGGAGGAGAGCATCTAGTCTACGGCAAACTTGCTTTTTTGTTTCTCAGGTCTTCCTTCAGGCTTTAAACTTTTAAATGTTCAACATTCTGCACCTAACAAATAGCTCGGAGCATGTCAGGGACAGAAGTTGGACAGTATAGTATGTGTCAGAATCTTATTCATTCCACTTAAGAATAATATCCCAACAAATAGATACTTCTCCAGTGTTATGGTATTGTGATCTCTGTTTAAAACCAACAGATAAACAAAACCAAACCAACAGCCAAACAAAACCCACACCCCCTAAAGAAATTAAATAACAGATAAGTTTGAGTATTCATAATTTTTTTTGTTATTGTTACTCTCTGTCTTCTTGGGTAATGGGTGAGGAAGCTTCCATGGCTGTGTTAAAGGTAAATGTCGGTCACTGATTATTTGAATATTCACAGGTATCTTGCTAAAGTTTTGAGTGCTGGAAAGGTTGATAAGAGGTACCATTAAGTTTATAAAAGAAGCGTGTGCCCCAGAAGTATGCATGTACCTGGGTGTATAACCTATGCTATGACAGAGAGACTGCAGCCACTTCTTACTAAGACTTTTAAAGTGAGCCTGGAGGCAACTTGCACATTTTGAGTTAGCTGCAGTAGGAGCAGAGGTAAACATTTTCTTTTTCGCATGGCTGTTCACAATTATATTGCTTCCCTTTCTCTGCCTTTGCTTTCAAGCAGCACATGGAGGAAAGCATGATGAGGAATATAATTGAGACACAGCTGAACAAACTTTATGCAAGATTCTAGGACCTATTTTCTACCACTATTTAAGTTATAGGAGAACTTTCTCAGGAGCCCAGAGCACTCAAATTTAACTGCTTGTGTATCAGGTAGCATATACTCTTCTAGCGATTACGTAATTCAGAAATATTCATCGGGTTTCTTAGAAGTGTTTTGTCTCTTACCAGTTTATCAGATTAAATCTGCTAGTTTTTTGGAAACTCTATAAACATAGTAGCATGTTTATAGCTTTCTGTAGGAAGCTTTGCCACCCATGTGTTGTATGCTTGTACTAGAAAATTGATTAGATACTGTTGCTATCCATTTCTGCAAGTTCCATGGTAAAACCTGCTTTGCTGTACCCTTTAAATTGACACTTCTGCTGTAGTAAAACTTAATACTGCAGAGGTTTTCCCTAGAAAAAAGGCACTACAGTATAGCTTCAAAAATCAGATTAAAAGGATTAGTGTGTCATTTTATAATTTTAAATGACTTCCAGTCTCTATTTGAAAAGTCTTATTGTTTTCTCTTCAGGGGACTGACAGTGACATCAGCCATTAAATATTCTGTCACAGACTTATTGTTTCCCTTTTTTCTGTACTCTTCTGTTTCTCCCCCTCCTCATTTTAGCATATTTCCCTGAATCTCAATGAAGTAGAACATATATGAAAGATGAAGAACACTTCTCCAATTTCGCATATTTGAATGATAAACAAAGATAATAGCTTGTGATTTTCATGAAACGAATGTGCATGTAGTAGGGTACAAAGGCTTCTAAATATCTTGGAATACTTATGTAAAAAACAAAACAAACAAAAAGCCACAAAAAAATGCCACAAAACCCCAAACCAATAAAGAGGTCTAGAAGGGATTTATTTATTTTTTTTCTTCTGTGTTTCATTTCTACTTTTAAGCATCTGCTTCAGCCCTGAGAAGTGATTCTCTACAAAGTGGTATTCTAGGGTTCTTAGTTCTATTTCAGACAGAAGCATTTCTGTATCTGCACTGATTGCAACTTCATACATGTGACATAGTAGGGACTTGCTCAGACGGAGTTCTACATATTTTGTGCAACCTCTGATAAAGCTCTTTCAATGTTAGTGTACTTCTGCTCTTGTACAAGCCAGAATTTGACCACTATTGCTGTTGATTCTAGGTTACTAGCAGAAGGAGAAGTTTAAGTTAGTAAGTAGAAGTTTGAACAAGTCCTTCAGGAGAAGGCTAATTTATTAAGAAGGGATATTTTGTGTAAGTTTCAGAGAAAATTGTAGCGTACTGACAACTGTGATCCCTGAATTGGAAACTATAAATATATAGGTATTCCCTAGTTAATTAGCATGATAAAGCATTACTTGTAGATATGATGAAGACATGATAAACTCTTAAATTGCACTAGTAACGCTGGATAGTTCAGCAACCACAGTCAGGACAAAGCTACTTTTGGAACTGTTGTGCTTATCTCTCTCTGCCACACTAAAATGTGTACTACCAACAAAATATTTTTTTTTATTCCCTTTGCACATATCCTTCCAGGCACACTTGGAATTGGATATCAATTCTATGGATGTCCAAACTGAAGAGGATTTCAATTTGCTTAAGATAAGCAATACCAAGAGATATGAAGTTCTCAAGGAGATCCTGATGTCACTTGGCCTGAGTTGTGAATTAAGTGAAATTCCTATGTTAACACCTATATACCTCCTCTCTTCTGATGAGGTAAGGCTTCTGCTTACATTTCAGATAGTTGAAATTTAGCTTAGAAGACAAATTCAGTGTTCACTTAAATACATCTTGTTTCTTATGTGGTATTTTTGTTTGGAGAGGCTTACATATGTATTACAGGTAAGCAAAAAGTTTCATTTCTGCTCTGTTGCTATTTTGTTACCTCCTAGTAGTAGTTTTGAATTCAAGCGTGGGGAAATTGTACAGGGTTAACTCTTAAAATATATTTTCTATATTTAAGAACTTTTATGCTTATTTGCATGCTTCTGCAATATTGAAACACAAGGCTGTGGTAAGCTACAGAAAGAACTGATTGAAAAGCCAGGATTTGTTTTTATTTTAAAATGAGGTAGAAAGTTCTGTACAGGCTGTCAACAAAAGATGAAACCCATGGTGTGTCAGACCAAAACTGAAAGACCTGAGTGAATAGGGAAGAGTGTGTGATTACACAATGAAGAGCTTTATTCCTGAGGATGTTGTAATGTTTCCTGGAAATAGAATAGCTTCTTGTAACTCAAATAATCAGCTGACTATTCTGAACTCTTCAATTTGAGACATTGCTATGGAGAACTGTGAAGAATATATAAAGCATTAATTTTAACTTTTAAACATGACTTCAAATACACGAGAACCATATTGTATTGATCTGAAGGGGTGAAGCAGTAGGTGATTAAAAAGGAATACAGGCTACTCAGGCTCTTTGAGGTGGTTGTTTCCAACCCATATAGCACTGTCACTACTTGCTTTTAGCATGCTTGTCTGATTCCTGTTCCTTTTCTGTATCAGTAGCACAGAAATGAGATGTCTGTCGGAACTCAACTATAGAAACTTGTCCTTGGATGCCTGTTTCCAGCAGTATCTTATATAACACCCTTTCTTGGCTACAGGATCAATCA
This sequence comes from Chroicocephalus ridibundus, assembly GCF_963924245.1. Classification (NCBI taxonomy): domain Eukaryota; kingdom Metazoa; phylum Chordata; class Aves; order Charadriiformes; family Laridae; genus Chroicocephalus; species Chroicocephalus ridibundus. The sequence goes on from NC_086284.1 coordinate 101,999,635, forward strand.
GTAAACAGGGTGACATGTTACAGCTGAACGTTTTAAAATAACTTGGCTGATATTTTAGATTTAGATTTTACTTTTCAAAATACTGTTCATTAATCTGGAAGGTGGCTGTGCTAAGTATTGCACACCTTATAGATTGGGAATATGTGAAACATGACTTAATTGTATGGCAGGCAGGTCAGTAGCAGATCCAGAAAAACTGACTAAAATACTCTTAATAGGTGTATCTGTAAATACAAATCTGTGTTTGTTTTCTATGTGTCTGGAGATGCTGCCAAAACTTTCTACTGGTGCATTAAGTAATGCCCTCATATAGCAACTTGGATTGGATGTAACAGTTGATCAAAATTGGGCAAAATGCAGAGGTGGTTGTTTGGTTTTTTTTTTTTTTTTATTACCCCGGATTGATTGTGTGCCAAACCCTGCCAGATCCATCTCTACTTTACAGTGGTGAAAAAACTATTGGAAGCCCTTCTATCCAGCCATCTGCGTGAAGCAAGGCTGTTTACCAGCACTAGGTCAGGTCAGCCATGCCCTTTGGTTGAATCTTGAAAACCTCCAAGGGTGCTTGTTACAACCTGTCTGTGCAATCTATTCCAGTGCTGTTGTACCATTCTAGTGAATTTTTTTCCTGATGCCCATCCTGAACCTCTCAAGCTGCAGTTTATGGCTGTTCATGGTTTATTATATTACCCGGTACTACTGAGGAGCATTTGGCTCTGTCATTCTTTTAACTCTCGTAAGTGGTTGCAGGTTGTTTTTTAAATCACTCCTTAGCCTTTTCTTTGACAAACTGAATGAACCCAGCTTCTTCATCCTCTTCCTATGGCTGTGTTGCATACCCCTAACCCCTTTGTGGTTGCTTTCGAAGGAATCCTATCTAGCAATTCCTTGCATAAGCTAAAGTCTGCTTTCTCAAGACCAAACTGCTGTTTCTCTTCTCAGCCTTCCTCCAGATCTTGGATTCTCGTGGTTGCTACAGCCAATGCTGCTGGTGGTGACCAAATTTGAAATGAGTTCTTCCCTGTCTGTGAGCAGTAAATACATAAGAATTGATTATCTCTTTGTGTGACAGATGTGGAAACAAAACTAAAAGCCATTCAGCCCTTCTCACTAATGCTAAATGTGCTCTATAGAGAAGATTAGGACCTTACTGAACTCTTCCTTTTTTTGTTCTTTTCCTTCACTCTTTTTTGATGATTGTTTCTTTCCTATGCACTTGCAATTTTCAAACATACCGTGAATAAAAAAATTTAGCTAATTTCTGTCCAAACTTGCCATCTAGTGGCATATTACAGGTTGCAGGCCATTTATTAAATATATTTTTGCAATGTGTACTGTATACTTTAAGTTTATACTAAAATTAGTTTTCTAATGTTGTTTTTCCACAGGATTTTTTAAATGACAGTTTTCCTGTGCTTACGTGTGTAGTAATTGTTTCAATGTCTTATGGCTTAGTCATGACATACTTCCAGAATATTCTGTGAAAGGAAGTTGCAACTTGTGTGTAAAAACTACCGTTAATAATGAAGAGATAGCATATTAAAATAAATAAGGAGTATGTAATAGTTGAGCTTTCTAACGTTGTTTTTCTCCGTATGTCATGTTTTACATAGGTCTTTGTACTTTCCTAGAGAGCAAGGACATACCAGAAATGTATCTGGCAGGTGAATAATTTGAGGAATTACTTAAACGTGTTTAAGATCAGAATGACTACTGGAAACAGAGATGGAGGAAAACTGTCTTGCAAGCTTTAGTACTCACTAACTTCCTTCCTTTTTTGGGTCACTATTTGTATGGATAGCTTGTCCGGTACAGGTTACTGGGGGAGTATTGGATAGTGTATTCTTTCCCTGAGAGTTTATCCAAGTAATGCTAATTGACAGCAAGTGGGTTTTGGATGATTTTCTTATGCTTCCTTGTAATAAGAAATGCCATAATGAGTCAGCTGGTGATCAGGCAAGCTCAATGTCCTATTAGCAGTTGCCGGTACTAAATATTTAGGCAAAAATGGCAAATGCTGTTATCCTTGTTTCTAAGAGTTGGGAGTTCACTTATGATTCCCTCTCACAAACTGGAGGTTGCATCTGTACCGTTATGTTTAAAACCCACTGGTAGAACCAACCTGGTCAGATTTTTCTAGTTAATTTTAGAAACTACAAGCTCCTTTTGCTTATGTGGAAAAAGAAATAATTGATTTTGTTCTGCATTTTCTACTCTGCTAAGAAAAAATGTTGAATTTTTTTTTAATCTATTTTTAATTCTCTAAATTGAAAGTGCTAGTTTGGTCAGTTTTTTCTTTCTGGTCTGTAAACTTCAATTTGCAGTAGAGCTGTACCTTGTTCCATTTGATTTCCTTCGTTTCTCTTCCCCATCCGCCTTTCCTCCTTTATAATTTCAGAACTTTCATCAGTCCTGTTTTCTACTACATTATGGTAGAAAATAAAAGTTACTCAGCTTTATTATATGAATAAATAGCTTCTGCTGTCTTTTCCTGTCTGCCATTCCTGAATAATTTATCTTTTTGAATCATTGTTGCAATGCTCTTAATAATCTTATCAAATCTATTATGCTGATTGGTATCAATTTGATTATTAAGACTTCTAGATCTTCCTGTTTACTCTCTGATTTTTGGAAGGTGCCTTTTGTAATGTAATTTTTAGCTGCTTTTGAGGCTCGAGGCATGACAATTGGCTTTTTCTTTTTTTTTTTTTTTTTTTCTCCTTAGGATTCACATTTTGAAGTTTTGGTTTCCAGTTTATATGGTTATCATGTATCTTAAAAATCACGGTTTTACTACATGGATTAAAAAAAAGCCAATAAAATATGAGCAGAACTGGCATTAGCTTTCTGAAAATCAGTGTAACTGTAGAATTTGGGGAAACAATTTCTTTTAACTCCTTTAAAAAAAAAAAAAAAGACAGCTAATTCTGGGGAGAAGAATTGAATTTTGACTTTGTGTCCAGGATTTCATATATGTTATCTATTACTTTTTTTTTTAAGTTTATGTATAATAAAAACTGGGGGCTATTTTGATGTATGAAGAAATAAGCAAAGTTATAACTAACTTACATATAATTAAATTTGAAAGTAGTAACCTTTTCTTTGAAAAAAGACTTGGAAAGGCAGATGTTAATAATTCATGAGGAGTTCTGAACTTTGTAATGCACTTTTTGCTTTGGGATATGAAAAGAAAATTTTAGTTTAGGGTGCAATGTAGGAGACTTGGGAAGAAGTATTTAAACCTTGACAGTAATTAAGTTGAAAATTACACAATTAACATTTTATCACTCAAGAAAAATACATTAGGAACAGAATGGTCAAGCTTTTAAAAAAAGTGATATGTTGACTGTATATGGTTTAGCCAGACTAGGCTTATGCTGCTGGTACTGTTCTAAAACAGGTAGAGATTTCCAGCTGTGCTGTATTCAAGTTGTTGGAGGTTGTGCTAAATAGGCACTGAATCTCGTTTACTTTTAGCTGTTGAAAATCTTTCTAAACAGTGGAAATTAGATGACATTGTTACCACTGTTGGGATAACAAAACACTAGGTTAGTTCTCAGTAGAAAGTTAAAATGTTAGATTGAGATGTCAAACTAGAAAATATGATTTATTAAATTTGTGTGTGTGGTGCAGTTACTGCTGTGACTACCAGGAATCTGTGTCTCAGGGATTTTCAGTTTTACTCTTTTTTTTTTCTTTTTTTTCTTGTCTTTTTTCTTCTGTGTTTATTTTGTTCACCTGGCTTTTTCCTAAAATGTTGACAGGCTCTACCAGTCTGAAATTGAAATTCTGGTAATATTATGGTTTCAAATTCAAATAAAAGCTCTAATATCTGTATAATGGATGATAATGCCCATCTGTTAGGAGATCTAGATCTTACTATGTAGAATTATGCTAGTCAATCCTCAGCTAGTGCTTGCTGCTGTTGGTGTTGAATGATTGCTATGACATTGTGCACTTTTCATTCCTGATCTCCTTTCTTGTAAATAGAGTATAAGGTAGGGGGCCTGGAAAGTAACAGCACTTAAGGCAACTCTTTCATCATGAGACTTTTTACAGTAAGGCTTGCAAGTATGGTTTGCTTCAGATACACACATATGGACATTTTAAAATTCAGTTAACTGGGAACGTATTATGTTGATGCAGTGCTACAACGACAATGAAGGCAGTGTTTGAACCAAGAGCAATACAATATGAAAGGCAGGTTACTTGCTGGTTAAAGGTTTGGTTAAATCTACACAACTTGTTGGTGTTAAATGTAGTTTTAGAGACAAGTATTGATACTGAAAGGCAGTACCTTTTTCTCTTTCCTTGATCGGTGTAAAGCAGCTAAGCGAATTGTAGACTTGTACATTGTCGTAAAAAGAAAATTCTGTGTCACTGCGGTGCAGGGTGAAGTCAAAATGTTGAAACAAATGGTGAACACTGTAAGCCTGCTGTTTTGCACCCATATGTTCAGTGGCAGCTTCAAGCATAGAGATCTCAATTTTTTCTGCAGCTTTGCCTTTAAATGCTCAAATATTAACTCTTTTGCATTGCCATCTTAAAGGATAATTTTTCAGACATAAAGACTAGGATTGTATTATGTTGCCATAAGTTTCAGCATAACATCTTCTAGGTTTCAAAACAAGAATTCATTCCTTGAAGAATGAGAGAGATTTGTCAGAATAGTGATTATTTCCATTAGGAAGTATGTTACACCCACAGATTTGCTGATCTGAAGCCTCTTAAACTTCACTACTAACTTCTCAGGCTGTGTTAGGCTGAGTCACTTTTTTCAATATCTTCCAAATGGATGGTGGCCAAATGATGAAATATAATCAGTCTTCATTACTTTGGCTCAGCTAGTAACCATCTTTTAAATAGTGTGTTCTTCCAGAATAATAAACAGCCAATACAAACATATTGGCTGAAGGTTGAAGTTGGGGGTTTTAGCTCATGTTTATTGGAGGCAGAAAGAATAATTAAAAAGTATGATTGAACATACTTCTTGAATTACAAACTTTCCTTTAAAGGTCTCTTTGAGATACAGAATAGTGTGCTCACAAGGGTAATGCAGTGCGAAGACAACTTTGTGTGTTTGAATAACTCAGTACGCTGCAGCACAGTCAGAATTCAGTCGGACTAAGTTTACATGTCTGGAGCTGCAGTTTTGATTCTGTGATGGCATCAGCTGTTTTTAAATTCCTGGTCCATTATGTCAGCAAAGAGAGTATGAAGTTACTTTGTCCTGATTAAATCTTTCTTTGAGTTTGAGAAATCTGAACTCTCAGCTAACGCTATATAGAGCCTAGATTTCAGGGTACATTTTGAGACAATTGTTTCTGAAATATTTCCATGCATATTAATGTGTATTGTAGAACTTGAGAATCAACTGTGAAACTTCAGTGTTTTTTAAAAATTCCCAGTGCTAAAATCAGGTATAGTTATACTGAAGCTCCAAAGCTTTATTTCTGTTGCTGTGCAAGTTTTCATGCTTAAAAGTGAACCAAAAATGTAAAATGTACAAAATAGGAACTTGTTTATTTTCTCCTACCATCCACAAAGCATAAGCAGTGTCCCTGCCTTTTTAGCCAGTAGGACAAAAAGCAAGAGCCCTTTGTAAGTATTTATTCCAAAAGGGAGATTTACTGTAGCTCTGAAGTAACCCGAGAGCTGAGAAAAATGTTGAATGAAAAGCACACTCTGTGAGTGATCTGAAAGGATCCTGTTGATCACCGATAAAAAATTTCTCGCTAACACTTTTTTACTTTTGTTAACGTATTGTATGTGTTATTTCAAAAGGACAGTGCATTGTTGCCAGAAATCTTTGTACTTGAAAGCTTTTCCAGTTTGTCTCTTGGCTAGGAATGAAAATGTCTTTTATGGCAAAGTTGCTTCAGGAAAAAAAAAAAGTAGATACAGCAATGTAAATGCATCTGTACCAGTAAAAATGTGTATTTGCTGGAACAGCTTATTCTTTTTGGGAAATGGATTTAATGTATGCCATGTGTGGAACTCTTTTTGCTGTTAAAAGCTGTGTTTCTACTAGTTTGGTTAGGCAATGCAGTGCATTTGGCGAACAATTTGTGTTCTGACAGGTAGTATGCTTTTTCTCTTCCTTGGCTTTCTGAAGAATTTATCTGTGAAATAACCCAAGGACTGATAAGAGAGTACTATAAAGTATAAGTATTTGTAATTTAACTCCATGTGTTTGGGGTTTTTGTTTCCCATAATAAATTCGAAGTTATTTGTTGGCTTGCAAGGCTTTGAGTTGCACGTGCGGGGGGGTGTGTGTGTGTGAGTGAGTGTGCTTTTCTTTGTTTTGTATTCTTCCCTTTCCCTCCTCAAATTACCTCAAATTAACTTCTGTTTCTTTATAACAAAACTTTCAAACCCAGAGTGGTCACACTAATTGCAGACCAAAACTGTTTCAGTGTTGTCATTCATTGGAAAGCTCTCTGTATCAATGTCTGCATTCTAATAATAGTCCCTACTGTTTGCTGGTGTTTAAGTGAGTGATTCTGAAAGGAATGGCCCTCTGAGGTGGGATGGTTATTGACAGTCAGTAGCTGGGGTTTTGTTGTGGGTTTTTTTTTTTTTTTCTCCATCAGCATTCAAGATAATGAAGGTACATAGGGACTGTCTTCTGCATTGACACTTCAGAACTCCCTTGGCCAGAGGATAGCAGAAAGCCATTCTTCTGAGAGCTAATACCACCCTAACTGAGGTCTGAGCCCCTGGAGATTCCTGGTTTGTGCCCGCTTTCAGAGGCGAGAAGTTTCCCAGCTAAATCCTCCGCAGATTCAGCATGGAAAAAGGCCAGTGCTTAGGCTGCGTAGGGCTTTTTGGGTACCAGCTCCATGAGCACTGGGCATAAGAAGAGAGACCTCAATAGCATGGCAGAATCAATTGTAGAGATTTTAAGCTAATGTGTTTTACTTCAGACTTGTGAATGGCTAAGAGAATGATTATGTTCAGTTACTGTGGCTTACCAAGCACAGGGTAATTTCTTAATCTCTGGTAATTTAATGGAGTCACTGAGGGATGCTCCTCTCTTTTCTGTCCTTACCCTTTCTAGCATAGAGAGGAAGGATGATGTATGGGACTTGAGGGAAGGTGCAGCATGAGTGAGGATGGGTAGAAAGAGGAAGAGAAGAAAATCTGCAGATGGAAACCAAGATACTGGTTCTTGTTTCTCAGTGGTATTTCGTCTTGCACCTCAGTTCTGTAAAACTTGTCATACAGTCATGTAGTAGACAGAGGTGGAATAAGTATGTTTTAGTGCATCTTTCTTCGTTCTCCTTAGTCTTCTATTATTTTGCATACCTTTATTAGTGTAGTTGCCCAATAGATCTGCCAGTTCTTCAGTAAAACCTTTAAACTTTTGGGTTCCAACTGTTTGGTAGAGGTAAAAGCTTAAAAGAAGCTGAGTTTCTATAGCAAACTTTATAACATACAGTCCAGGACAGGATGCTTTTCAAAGCTAGCTATATGTCAAGGCAGCCTGTCAGTCTTGCCTGGCAATAAAGAGGTGGTAGTGGGACTGCCAGTCTGCCTGAACACTGCTCTTGACAGAAATGCCCACCCTCTTCTGCTCCCCACCCAGCTGTCAGGGCAAGAGGTAGTAAAGAGGCAGGAACTCTTGAGGGACTGAATGTGTCACTGTGAAAGGAGGAATGCGGTGTCACAGGGAAGTGACATAAGGGAGCTTGGAGATACAGGGTAGATGTGGTAGAGTGATAACCAGTTCTATGTATAGCTGCTATAGGTGATTTTTATGGGGAACTGCAATGATATGAACAGTAACAGATAACTGTAGGTTTACTGCCTGACACCTATGTTTTTCCCTGTAGTTGAAAGGGGTGATAAGAGTATGACAAGGGAAGCAGAACACTGCTCTTGGAGAAAGAACATCAGTGTTGTATTGAATGGGCTCCTTCCTCTCATAACACCTCCCCACCCCCAGATAACAGAGAGGGGCAGGGAAGGGCAGCGCTTTCTGAATTTTCAGGTCTCTGCTGTTGACTGGAGCCTTGCTGGTCTCACTGCCTGGAAACGGGAGCAGTCCTCCCTCTCCAGAGGCTGAAAGGAGTGTCTTTTCTTGGCTCTCTTCAGATACAAAGAACTTGCTTGAATCAGTGAGGGTCATTAAATTGATATCTTGCCTTGAAAATTGTTTTGTTCTTAAAAAAAAAACCCTTTTGCCTATGCTGCTGAGAAGCATTTAGTTGTCTCTGTTGAGAAAGGAGAGAGAGGGAAGAGGTGGTGTGGGAGATACTGGAAATAGTAATAGAAATAGTAATAGTAACTGTACGTAGAAGGCCTGGAGAAAAAGACGATGAGGGCTGTTGCACTTAAACTATGAGACGCGGTTACAATAAACTAGGCTTTCCTGGCTTTCTGCTCAGAGGCTGCATTTTTTAACCAATGTTATAGTGCAAAATGACTATGAAACTATAAATGTTTTTTTTTTACTAACTTTTGAGCCAAAATTAAAGTGTTCAATAGAGATTGTTTTTCCTGGGTACTAACTCAGTAGTCCAGGCTCAGGATCTGACTGACAGGTGAGCTTTGCTCTCGCTGGCTCCTGTAGGTATCAGAAGGCTAAATTACCTCTTAATTTGTTCACTCATGAAAGTTTCTTCAGAGATTTCCCTCGAGCTGTTTGGTGAAGAAAGGCTGGCACACTGCAGATGTTTTCAGTGCATTCACCAGCACTGTGAGACTCCGGTATTGATCAGCATACCTGCCCAGCTGAGCTATATTAGTCTTGGCATTATATTAAAATCACTGTGAATCTCTATTAAAAAATCTCAAAAGCTGGATGCAATCAATGGTGGCTTTTTTTTACAGCTCCTTTGATGAGGGAAGGTGTTTTACCACTAGGGGTCACTTATGAGCTGGATTTAGAGAACATGCAGTAAAGTAAAAAATAAGTGATGGAAAACATTTTATGCATAGGGTGTTGTATATAGTTTTGCATTGAAATATATTTGCATGTTTGCAGCGGCTGCCTTGTATAATATTTCGTCAATTTTAAAACTGCATTTTAAATTCCACAGGAATTGATGGTATGTAGTGTCAAAATACAGTAAAACATTTTCAATTAAGAAATCTTGATGGGAGATGAAGGGGACTGCAAATATGGAGCCAAGTAATTCCAGGTGCTTGCTAAAGCTACCTTCTGCTTTTCTGTTGTTTATCTTCAGGGAATATTTACCACGTATTTGGGGGATGGGGAAAGAGAAATCTGGCAAACATTCCCTTTATTTTACGCTTCTCTAGTTAAAAACGTGTTTTCCTTCTTGCACGATAGCAGCAAGCGTGCTGTTTATGTTAAACAACGATGAACCACATTTGTAGGCACATAATAATGAATAGCATACTTATGTTGCATTATGGTTTGTAAACAACTTTTTGACTATGTATTGATTCAATAAACATTTTTGACGACCATTTGGAAAATGCAAGAAGCTTTGAGGAATGAAAGAAAATATCTTGTTTATAGCAATCCCCATAAAAAGGGTCTTTATGCTGCTGTGAGAACTAAAAGTTAGTGCCTTTTGTACTGAGTAGCGTTTAATCTTATTGTAGAGCTAGCTCTGATATGAAATTATTATGTGCTGGCAACTGACCAAAGTGGAACTCATTGAAGTGTATTCTATCATGTTTCAAGGCTTGCTTCAAGTCAGTGTGCATGATACTTCGCAACCACTTTCTTCAGCAGGCATGTTCTTTCTGTACTGCAGAGAATGGATAATTTTATTATCCTTTCAGAATGGCTGATATAATATATATTTAAAACATTTGTGAGCTTGATGTTGACGTCTTCTGTTAACTTTTCACTCCTGAAATGATAGAGAATAGCGTTATGGTTGAGTACCCTTTCTTGAGTATAGGTCACTCAGCATAAAGCACTGCTAGCCAACGTGCGAGGCTAAGTTTTCTTAGTTTCAGTTTTTCTTGGAGTTTGTAATAGGAATCTAAATTGAAAAAGTAAAATCCACAGTGGCAGACTAATCCAAATTCATGTTGGCTCTGTGTCTAACACAGACACACATTCTATCTTAATGTGAAGGCTGTAATTAAAGTGACTGGTCTTGGATTTTGTTTCAGCACTCAAAAGTTGTAACTGATAAACCTTTTGGAGTCAGGGTTCAGAGTACTGCCTTTGAGCAGATGGGTGATTTTAGATAGCAAAAATCCATAACTTGTGACAAACGCTGTGGAGATCCGTGGCAATTTGGCATCCATTTGTTTAGTATGACCTCAGTGGTAAAGATCTGACAAAAGTGGAGTATTTCCAAACATAAAAAAGTTGAGATTCTCTGTCTGTCAGTGAGGCCTGTAGCTAATTTATGTAAGTAAGACTGGGAAAATGAGAACAGGCTTGGCATCAGCTGGAGTCCTGTGAGATGCTATCATGTTACCATTGCTCAGAAATGACGATACATTTCCACAATGAGAAATCATTATAAGCGTGATCTAACAATTTAATTTGTGCTTCTTTCGTATCTTTACTTTTAAACAAATGATGGCTAGATGAGATAAGATTATAAATTTTAATTCAAGGGAAAAGTTGAATAAAAATACGTAAACTGAGAGGAAATAAAAGTGATTCCTTATATTACTCTTCAAAAAAGATAAAACCACAAACTTCACCTGTTTTCAAAACAGTGCATTTACCACATTGGGTCCTTATGAATATATTTCTTTGACTCTTAACAATTCTTTGACAATTCACTTACACAATAATATTATCAGAAAAAAATTGTCCACAACACAAAGCTTATTGTTTATCAAGCTGAATTTATTCTGGAAAATTAAGATGGGAGTTTAATTAGAGTTATCATTAATTTAAAAGACATTCCAGTATTCTCGGAGTTTGTCATCAAAAAAGATGAAGACTGAAGAAAAAAAAAAAAAAACAAACCCCAAAACCAAACCAAAACCAAAAACCCCAAAACCACAAACATTTTCAAGTATGACTTGTGTGAGTAGTTGATAGGGAATGGGCTGACTTACAGATTCTGTTGTATTTATCATTTGACAGTTCATTTTAAGAAATGATTTGGGGGTTTTGACATGTTGAGGAAATCCTGAAATTCCAGGTGCAGTGAGAATGGAATTTGACGTGTGACTGTCTGGCTGACATTATGCAGTTCTTATAGTGAAAAGCTGGTTAAAGAACAGCTGTTAGCTTAAATCAGAGTTTGCTGTAGTTTCTACTACAACCTTTATGCGAAAACTTTTTTTTATTTGAGTTTTAGTCAGTCTTCACAACAAGTGGAATGTGTTCCAGTTTAGTAAATCACTGTACTTGGCAATTGTAGTGGTGACATTAATTACAAAGGATTTACATGAATATTGAAGCAAGGTTTTCTCATAAGAAAAAAAAAATAAATCAGAGTAAGTCTTGTTCTGTCCGTTTTCATGGTATGTGTACTTTTCTTCTGTCAGTAAAAGTATCCTCTGTAAATATGCTGTGTAGCCAAGTCCATCAGGGCAACCTGTATTCTTACAGTTACGTTTTACAGAGCCGTGCTTCACAGGCTTACATGATTTAGTTTTAAGAGTTTCACCTGGTCACCGTTTTATCTGTGCCAGCATTTCCTTGTGCAAACACTAGAGGATCTATAACTGTGGTAAGGTTCTGTACTATTACAATAATCTGTTCCATACTAGACAAGTATGGCACTATGTCTGTATGTAATTAAATATATATGTATATGTACACACTTGTATAAGAGTGTGTGTGTGTTAATATGCGTATCTTTAAAAAGTCTGTATATAATCTTATTGTATTAGCTATATTGGCAACCTCAAGTTTCAGAAATTAAATCATCTTCTTTCTTTACCCCTTCCTTAATAAATGCATGATATAGTAGAAATTATGAAAGTGACACAGTCCCAGAAAAGACAACTGGCCCTAGAGAACTCCAGCACTGAGAAAAGTTGAGATTGAGTTATTCATCTAGTGTGTAAATTGAAGCATGCTCCTTGACTGATGAGGGTAAGAACTTTTTTGAGAGAGAAAAACCTCAGGAGGAAGAGCTAGTGGATCTAGTTTGATACCAGATGAAAGAGAAGACAGGCACTGTGTGGGAGGAGAGAGGGGAATGGGGTAACAGCTGAAGACACAGAGGTAAGGGGCAAGACTTGACCATATAGAAACCAACTTGTGTTACTGCATTTTCTAGCATTCCCTACAGCTGCAAGTTATTATGATGCATATCTAAAAATTTTGGCTATAAAATCTGTGCTACTTTGGACTGATCATTTCACCAAGATGTAATTAACATTTGATTTTTGCAGCTTGCGTTATTGAGAATCACTTTACTTATCTAGTGTGTATTGTTTCTCAAGTGCGTTCTAAATTGTACAGTTGAACTTATTTAAGAAATATTTTAAGTACTTCAGAAAACACTTTAAAATATCCTTCTTAATTTATAAAAACTGAATAAATGTATGAATAAAATAATGGTTAAAGCCGAACGTTAGCAGGATTGAAGAGACTAGTGCGCTCTGTCCCTACTTGTTTTAATGTGGATTAGAATCCCTGCTGCAGTTTAAGTGTAGTAGTGTCATAATAAATTTCCAACTTTTTTACATGGTGACAACTAGGATTTGAAGACAGAGCAATAGATTATTTAATAATTTAAGTCTTTAGAAGTGGGTATACAGACTGCTGAGTCTCAAAACATTCTTCAGACAAACAACCTGCATCTAGATTTTTGTTCGGCTTCTTCCCCTTCAATATAGACTTACTAGAAAGTGAATACCATGTTTTAACAACTTCAGAGAGAGAATCTAAATAAAGATGAAGCAATTCTTATTTGCTAAGATAAAAATGTTAAGGGAATTTGTGGATACGGTGTGTATTATCGAATAGTATGCATATGTTTTCTTTTTTCTATTTGTCTTATCTTTTCGATGTTACACTTGCAACAAAGTAATTGGCCATTGTTCTCATTATAAAAATTGTTTATAAAAAATATATTCAGTTGGAGAAAGCGTATCACCATCTCTGCTTTAAAAAGCTATGTCTGGATGGTCTCTATCTGTTGTATATAGACAACTTTTAGGAATTGAGAAACATCTTAAGATCCTCTGAATTTTAAGATGGAGAGAACTATTTTGTGGGATCATGTCCCAGCATTTCCATGTAGTCAAAAATCAACGAAAATTAATTCCGGGAGATAGTTCTGAATTTCTTTTGCAAGGAAAAATAGTTGTTCTTTATGCGTAATTCTCAAGATTTAAGTTAAAAAAATACATATGGCATGTTTTGACTTTAGACCTCATTACACAAAATAAGCAATTATCCATGCATTTTTATGGTCTGGAAGATACACTTTTTTTCTTCCCGAAATGGAATTGTTGGTATTATGATTAGTTCATGTACCACAGCTACTTGACAGGAAGAGCAGCTGCAGAGATAAAAGTTGTTTAATTAGTTTGCAATTTTTTGACTGTGTTTTATGTGTTGGTATATTAGTACAATATATTAGCTGATGGAAAAGAAAATACAGTAGCTGAAAGCAAGTGCTTATTCTTATTTTTTGCTTCCTATAGAGAGAGGGGCACTTTCCCAAAGTTACCGTAAGCAGTATGAGCTGCAAATGGCCATAAATATTTGAGCTGCTTGTTTGAATTCCTGAGGTTTTGTTAGAAATACCTGAAAACAGTTAAAGTTGTACTATTGCCTTTAAAATACTTCTGTCATTATTTTAAATGAGAACAGTTGATATCAGGAACGTTTTGAACTGAGGTCAAAAGAGTACTTGTCTTTCGTGGGAGAATATTTCGTTGGAGCTGTGAGGCATATGCTCTTACGATGTAGATCCTTATGATGTAGATCGCTAGAAGAGGAGACATGCTTGCTGTATTCTTCACTTGTGCATCTGCTGCTGGCTACCGTTGGAGGGAAGGTACAGATTTAAAGGGGCATATTATATTGAAATCGTTGCTGCTTTGTCCTAGTGTTCATATCATTTGAGCAGCAGCAGCCTTTGACTGGAGCTGCCCCTTTCTGCTAAGCGTTAGTTATTTTGTCATTTGAAAGAGAAGTTCATCAGCTCTTGCAATTATAGGAAGATGTTCCTTCTGCCTAATTTAGCTGTAGGCAACATCTGGGTAGCAATAATGTTTAATTTGTTATTTCAGTCAAATGGTAGCTATGAATAGCTAGCAATGATAAGGATATCATTTTGTTATCTCTGCAGCAAGCATTTCCTTTTGGAGGTTGGACTGGACTTCGGTCTTCTCTAAATATTTTCAAGCTCTCTTCAATCCTACGTGATCCATTCTGTCTAATGATGGTCTCCAATTAGCAGTCCAGGAATTTCAAATTAGACATTTTTGAACTGCAATAAACATTACTACAGTTATTGCTATCCTTATTGCTCCGTACAAACCAACTTCATCTATTCAAGGATGTCTCTTGCTCTTAGTGGCATATGATAATTTGCTGGTAGAATGTTACTTTCACAGCCACTGTCATGTTCCTGATTTTATGTAATAATATTAGCGTGACAAACTGAAAGTACACATCAAACTCTAAACTCAAAATTAAATGATAATAGCTTTGCTCTCAGTGTCCTGCTTCCCTGGCTATTATGCTCAAGAAACAGAGACCCAAACTGTCTCTATTTCACCAAGGATAAATTAATCTCTAGGTGTCACAGCCTGAGTATACCAACTTTAGCTGTAGCCTGAGTTCATTAGTTTGTGTGGAACTATTCTGGAAATACGTTTTAAACTCTTTTATCACATTTTGGTACTGATTGAAGTAATCCCTGAAACTTTTTCCCTCAAGACAATTTGTGTTTGCAAGTTAACCCTCTGGTTTGGGAGTATTAATTAAGGACCTTCAACAGAAGTGGATCATATTTAATCAGTTAAAAGTTCATCTTTGGAGTGGATATTTGCAGAGCTCTTTTTCAGTCTTTCACTGCTTTTGCTTCATTCTGGCCAGGTTCTTGAATTCGGAAGTGTAGTCTAGGTAGAATGTTGTACTCTTAGTCTTCATTTCAGTAAGAGTCTATTGCCCAGACCTTGGCTATTTTTCTTTTTAGTATTACAACAGGGTTCAAAAGTTCCACTTCTACTACTTGCTATGGTCAGTCAGAAGCTAAGTATATGGCACAATAAAGCCATATGCCTTGGCAGCCAGAATCCTCTTTCACTCACTGGTTGCTGAGCTGAAATGAAAAATTACATTAAGTTCTACTGTTATTCCACTTAAAAACTTTTGTACTTTGTCAGAAGTTTAAGGCTTGCACTGCAGTTACAGCCTTTGCAATAGACTACATTTGTGCCCATATGCAGCAAGCATTTATTGTTTACATAGCTTCCAACAAGTATTTCCATAAAGTGGTATTTTGTTATCCCGTCCAGACTGCTACGCCCCAAGACATTTCCTTATCTGGGTTAATACTACATTTTAATGGGAAAAGTCTAAAAAATGAAACCATCATCTTTTTCAGGTGTGGTATTCTGTTGAGTCTTAAAATAATGCAAGAGCATGTTTCTGAGCATTGTGGTTAG
This sequence comes from Chroicocephalus ridibundus, assembly GCF_963924245.1. Lineage (NCBI taxonomy): Eukaryota > Metazoa > Chordata > Aves > Charadriiformes > Laridae > Chroicocephalus > Chroicocephalus ridibundus. The sequence goes on from NC_086284.1 coordinate 102,015,166, forward strand.
ATTTTATTAAATGAGGTCTGTTTGGGCTGCATTCTACTGGAAGTGTTACCATTTGCATTGACGAATATTGCAAAATTTTGTTTGACAGATTGGGTCTTCCCTCAACTCTTTAAACAGTAATAGAGCATAAATATTCCTAAGCACAGAAACAGGTGGTTATCCTCAGAGGCAAGTCAAGGGAATCCGAAGTCCTTCAGAATACAGAATGTGCGGTTGTCAAAAGTGCTTCTGACTGACTGTATTTGCTTCCATTGACCACTTCTTGTACACTGCCCCCGTCTCAAGTCTCTTCCTGTTTGCTTCTTGGAGTGCCTTGTTTCCCAAAGTCACTCCTAAAACCCTAAATGTCAGTCATAAGTTTCAAATTCTGCTGCGTTGTCTGCAGTACTGTAAGTTCTGTATGCCAAGCGTGGTCTTTTGGAGTAGAAGCTAGTGGTGTATATGACTTGACTAAAGTGAACTCAGCCCTGGAGTAGCTAAAGGGTTTGTCTAGATAAATGTTTCACCTCATCGGTGTGAGATCTCAGTATGTTGTATGCCCAACTTTAAAGGACAAATTAAATTTGTGGAGTTTTTTCCCATTTATCCTTCATAATTGCAGAAATGCTTTCAGATGGCTGCTCTCTAAGGAGGTTGGCTCTGAAGTTAGTTCTTGAAGCTGCCTGTGTATCAGGAGCCTTACAGCTATGGGTATGATTTGTTTACTATCTTCTTGTTTTTCCTCTGAGGAAAAATTTTTACCCATCTTGTTCTGAACAAGGTTTCAATCCCAGCAGAAGACAGCAAGTGTTAAATCTGAAAGGGCTGAAAAAGGGAGAGAAGAATGACAATGCAGTAGAAAACATGCAGCTAGGATAATTGAAATGTAGTTTGTATGATTCACTCTTAGAACCTAGCATTATAGTACATGGGTGTGAATACTGTGTTTTCCCCCATGTTTTGTAAGAAAAATTTATTAATTTGTGATAAACTGAATATTACTGAGGCTTCCTTCAGAGTTCTCAATTTGATACCTAAATTCTACATTGCTTTATATGAATATGACATATTTTTGAAGCAAGAAGCTTAACTTCTTGCTTCAAAAGCAAGGCTTTGCTTTTGAAGCCTTTTGTTTAGGCTCTGATAAATAAAAAGCATTCTTAAACTTTTTCTTTAAATAATCCCATGCTGTCATGCTCATGTGTTTTTTAGGATCCTTGATTCACAAGTAGATCTTAGTTACAGTGAAAGTTAGTAGTTGTTATCTTAATACCATTTTTTATTTTGGAATAGGTATACTAGAAATAACATACCAAGCATGTTCTTGCCATTATAGCATATAATTTGCAATAAATTCTTCTTTTCTGAGATGTTTCTTTTAGTATCTTTTTTTTTAAATTTATAAATTGTTATGTCAACCTGAATATATTTTAGAAATTATTATAAAATATGTGATACATGTTGAACATTAGCTGTGCAACTTCAGGGACGTAAGTTTATTGTAATCTCTGAGTTGTGGTACATGTTAAAATGTGTTGTGGTTCCATGCAAATATTTCACAGACATTTCTTTAGCTCAAAAAACCCTGCATTGTGACAGAATTGGGAGTTCTTGCTTAGAAGAGGCAAAAGTTAGGTTACAGCTGAAATCTCATCATTCAAGTTTAATTCATGTGCAGTGCTAAGAAGAGAATCTTTGGCTCCTGTTCTACTATTTCATATTCATGAACACTAAATTCACTCACATTTTGTGTATATAAACCTGTTGAAAGGCAAAACAAACCTGATGGAAAACCTTAGACTAAGAACTGTGTATTATCAGTGCTAAGAAAAAATATTTTCTTAGGTTTTATTTATTTAACTCATTCTACTAATAATTCCAAGATTTTCAACAAACAATTTTATCCTCCGTTTAAAAAAAAATAAAGTTCTGGTACCAAATAAAAATACTATTATGTTATAGCTGTTTAACAGAGCCAGTTTTACCAGCTGAATATATTGCATCTAATTTATTGCCCTATTAGCTGAGAACAAAATTCTTCTGTATTTTTTTTCCTAGTCAATACAGAATACTTTTCAGAGTAATTTAAAATAAATGTGTACAGCATTTAGAGCTAGATTTATATCTTAACTTATTCTTCTAAACATGACTTTGATTATTTTTGTTTTTAAACCCACTTTAATATGCATAATGTTCAGATTTTAGTGCAGAAGTGGAATGTCTTTTCCCTTCTCCCTGGTTTCTCTGTACTTATTTTTAGCACAGTTGCACATATGCTCAATTTACTGTACGCTTTTCTTCAAAAAAATAACAACAGCTTTGTTACAAAGTAGGTGTCATGAAGGATTAAATGGTCAAACTAATGTATCACACCTTTTTCTAGTAGGATAAATCAACACCTACTAGTCCTCTGATTTATCAGCGCTTTCATTGCAACGCTCATTTTTGTGAAGTGTTACGTAGTGATATTATGTCAAAAGTAGACCTTGTTCTTGTTGATCCTTTACCGTCAAAGTCAGCTTTATAGTTTGTTGCAGCAAACGTACCCCAATTACTGTGCTATGTTATGATACCCATTTACCTTGCATAGGTGGTCATATACTGTTTAATTTCTGAGATTAAGAGCTACAAACCACTAAATGAGATTTCGTCCTGTAATTTTTAGTATACTTTAGTTTAAACTAAAACTTTTTTATGGATTTTACTAAATTATGCTTAATATGAGGGGGTTTTGGTGCATACGTTCTTTCTTCCTTACTTTTTGTGTGTGTGTTCACATGCTTAACTGCAGTTATATGGTAACATGCGATTACAATTTTTTAAAGTACGCTTGGCTCAAAAGCTGGTTGAATTCAACCCTTTAGTGATTCTTGACAGAGGTGGGAATTCTGGAAGAAGTTTTGACATCTGAATATGGGCTATTGCATTCAAAAGTTTTTGAATGCAAATAAGGTTTGATTTTGACTTGGCAAATGCTTGCGAAAGATTTAATACACTTGGTGCTTAGTATGTCACATTGCTCTGCTACCTGCATCATAAAACCTGCAATTTTATTATTTTTTTTTTGGCAAAACTGATACTGAGCCTAAACCTTTTTTTTTCGACTTTTGTAAGCATGTTGATGACGCATTTGTAATGTATTAGAGGAGTACTTATTTTGTTGTAGTTATACGTGAATATGGAGCTAACTTACTTAGTGTTAATAAAATATTTTAGAATATTTTTAATACAACTCTATTATTATTATTTTTACCATAAAACACAGATTGACTTTTAAGTTACTTCTGTTTTTATTAGAAATCTTGCGAAGGTCTCAAAATCAGCACAAGCCACAGTAAATTAGTGCAACATTACAAAATACTGCTTCATCAAATTAAGGAGTTTTTCTTTAAGTAGACTTTTGGCCTTTCAGAATGGAATATGGTTCTGTTTCATATGTAATGTGCTTTTTTCATATGCATGGATGTCTTCAGGGTTTTTTTTTAAAGATACGCTTTTGGTTCTGGATGACGTTTAGCCTTTGACCCAGCCACTTTCTTACAATAAACAGTTTGTTGATGAGAGCAGCTGCTGGGAAGATTGCTTCCAGACTGTTCTGTTGCAGCTGAGTAAGAAAAGCAAAAGCCAGGATGCACCTTACAGTGTTGCTCTGCTCTCCTCCCTCTTCCGCTCGGCTCTGGTTTGTGTTGAGGACCCAGTGCAGCGCGGCCTTCTGTAGCCAGCCTTGTCCTGCGGCTGCGAAAGCTCTTACATAGTCAGGGACCGTAAATGGTAGTACTTTTATCAAAACTGAGAAATCAAAACAAATGTGTTCTGCTTAGAGCAGTACGCATTCACTCCTTTTTTTTTTTTTAATTGTTCCATCCTTTAAAGAATTTTTGATATGTTTTTTGCATATAACAATAAAGAAAACATGTGATTGCCTCATTTCCTGTATATTGTCTGCATGTGCCTTCTACCAACCTAATACCAAAGCGTAACACTGTGCTAAAAACAGAGAAAGCCCAATATAAAAATCTTGACATGAAGACCGTTTTTCCTTTTCATTGGTAGTTGATTACATTTTATTTTATTTTTAACCTTATTGACAGCATTCTTTTCTCTACAGAAGGTAACATCTGATATATTTTTCATTAGTCGGTGAATTCTGACCTGGGCCCTGCAGTCTGTTTTTAGAATGGACTGCTACACATTGGATAAATTAATTTTCTGCCCACATACGGTGCTTTTTAAAGCTAAATTTAATTTTGGATTCAAATTTAGGCACAGATTTATGAGCAGTTGCTGGACACGTAGACTGGGAATGGGGTTGAAATCTAAGATGCTTCATGTTCAAAGAAATGTAACTCCGATAAAAAGGATAAGGATACCTTGCAACACTTTGTTAAAAGTCTTTCCCTTTTATGGACTAGGTATTCCACACATCAGTTGGCTGAATGGACGCACTTCTATATATGACTGTTTCTACTCTGCTTACTGCTGAGATGATGCACTGTGTAAATGTTGATGTAATGTAATACTTGTTTTTAAAAACATGCTGAAGTGTGGAGACAAAAATAAGGAACTTGGTCTCTGCAATGATCTTTTAGAAATTATTACCTTTTCTGTCTCTTTTGTGAAAGTGTATCGCAGACTAAAGAACTACCCAAACCACTAGAGACTCCTAAAAATCCAGTTGGTTGTGAATTAGAAAAAGCTACCAAACCCTGCCATCTTTCTAAATGCCCTTCCATATTTTATGCAGTCAGCTCATGTTTTTCACCGTATCTGGGTTTAAGAAATATCAAAAGATTATTAATAAACTGAAACAGATTTCCTAGTTATGTAGTATCCTGAGAATGCATAGCAAATATCAGCCAAGTAACTACAGAAGTTCATGAGAACATGAAATGAGAATGTACCTCGGTTGTACTACAATAAAATCTTTATGAAGTTCTTTGGGGGATGGGGGAGGGAGGGAGTGGAGCACTGGGATTTCTCTCCTTCCTAAGATTTTTATACTGTGAACTAAAACACGGAATCATGAAAATAATGGCTCTCTGCATGCTGAATAGAGTAAGATAGATGCACAGATTCTCCCCTGACTTAACCTAGAGGAGTGACCTCAGCTAAAATATGTCTTCCTGTTAATAAAATATGCAAAACAAATGAAAACATAGTAAGTAATCTGAAGATAGATTAAAAGCAGCCAGTGGGGCCATGGAGGGAAGCTATCTAGCTTGCTCAGTTTTTACCTGTTTCCTTGAACAAGGACTGAACTTTGAAATTAATTATAAGCAGGTAATATTAAAAGTTCTATATATGCTTTCTGAAAATGAATTCAAGTACTTTATGTATTTCAAATCAGATTTTGAATGTGTTGTAAATAGCCTTTGTGTGTTACAGTTTTGCTTATTTTCGCTTGTTTCAGTTGTTAGAAAATCCATCTTCAAGCTTATACTTGCTTAAGTCTGTAAGGGCAGCTATTCAGGACTGCAGGCGTTGTTGTGTGGTTTGGTAATTTTTTTACATATAAATGACATCTGAACAGTATGGAAATAATGATCATCAGTATCTAATGAAATCTCTTAACCTGGTTGTCTGGTTAGAGACACTGGCTCTGACACACATAAGTAATCCATCTGCTATCTACAGCTTTCCTAACTCCTGCTGAACTAGTAGATGGCCACTACACCTTAATTGCCAGTATTGTTTTCCTTGGAAGGGAAGAGCAGCCTCCCTCCCATCTCTGTGAGTGTTTCTATGGAAGAGGTTACAGCAGGCCTGTTCTTCATCCTCGTCTGTCAAGGCTGTGATCACCAAGAGATTATCTTCTTTTATCTTCTTTTTGTTTTAGTTTTTTTTTTCCTCCTTTCTTCAGCTTTTTCCTAAAGAGAAAGACATGGTACTGGGTTCCCTGCACCCCTTGTAAAAGAAAATAATACCTTTTAATGAATGGTTGTGGTACTAAACTTAATATTTATAAAATGTTTTTCAAAACCTCAGTAAAAGCTCATATATATATGCTAGGTAGGGTTTGAACGCAATAAGGATAGTATATAACTTCACATTTTTTCTGTATGTTTACAGTAAGGTTTTTTGGTGCTGCTTAATATTTATTTATTTATTTTTAGCATTTTTCTATATTGACTAAGCATGAAAATGGTTTTAAAATGGGGCTATGGTTGCGCTATGAAACTGTAATCTGCTTCAGATCTCAAAGTATGGCATTATTACAGGAAGTAAAAACACAGGCAGCATCAGAAAACCATTTTGTGTGCCTCATTAGTCAGAAATGTCTGCCAAAACCTTGCCCTCTTGTGCTAATAGCTGACTTTTCCTGCTGCCGGCCTCCTAAGTTGCTAGCATTCAGGGCTGGAGTTGCCACTGTAGATGTGTTTTTTGCTGGCGCCAGCCTACTGCTTACTACCACATTGGACTTCAGTTTGTTTCTATTGGATTCAAGAGATGCTATGGAAGCTCTCCAGTGGCTAATTTAGCACTTTTAAACTTGTAGGGCTGTTGAGCAAAGCTGTGTAATACAAGGAGGATATATTTTTTGTGTATATGTATATGCAAGTGTGTATTTTTTATATTCTAAAGTTGGAATCAGATTCCAAATACCGTGCACTCTTTATTAAAATGTGTTCTTTTTCCATCAGTGCTATTATAAAATTCATATGAAATATATACATTTAAGATCATACCTGAACCTAATCATACTCATTTGAAAACAGCCAATTCAGAAAAAACAAGCAGGTTAGCCATATTGAAGGTGTGATGTCTATAAATGTGGTTATGCTCCAAATGGGCTATTCATGTGCTTCTCTAAAAGACTGGTACTTTACGCCTGTGTGATCTACGCTTGTTTGCAGTTAATAAATGTATATATGTATGTGATTTAATGAATACATTAACTGATAATATATGAATCAATACATCAACTGCAAACTTTTTTTTCAAGTACAGTGAAGCAAAAATAGAGGGAGTTCATTGGGAACGATTACAACTTACGCAAAGGAAGGAGAAAAATTGTTAAATCATGTTGTAGCTATGTATCCAGAAAATTAATACTTAGCCTCACTTACTCAACAAGCAACAGCTAGAATAGAGTATTATATTATAGTCACAATATTGAGTCATCGGGTAGAGCATCAGTAGTTAAGACTTTCTCATTTTTCCTCCCAAGAAAGGAGAGAGCTGACTGATGTATAATGTTTGTTCGTGTTATGGTATTATATTTTTAGCTTTCATTAAGTTTTGCCTCCATGTTTTTAATAGAAACCAAATGAATTTAGGCTGTGACTGAATTTTGTCTCAACAAAGAGTTCCATTGATACAGAGTTTAAGATCTATCGTCACAGGGTTTGGTAGAAAAGAGCAGCTCCTGAATATGCCCAGTGAGAGAGATACTTGCATATATCTGTGTACATATATGAACATACGTATAAAAATAAGAAAATGCATCAAAACTATATATGTATGTAGAATGCAAGACTAAAAGCTTGGATTTGGGGTTATTGCGAACCATTATAACTGAAAGTTTATGTGCTTTGTGTGTAAGTCTCATTGGTTGATAGAGCCCAGGTGCAAATAAAATCTTCTCCATCAGGAGCTGTAATTTTCTGTTATTTTATGCTACAATAGTGAAGGGGTCCATATGCAACTGGTTTTCGTCTCTTATGTCTCCCTCTTTTCTCCTTCTTATTCGGTCTCAACTGCCAAGTAAGAGCTAGGAAGCAGTGAAACTAATGATTACGAAAATAAAAATAATTTTAAATGGCAAAAGAAAACTTCTGTTACATAGCAGTTTCTTCACGCACCTGACCAAACTTAGAATCATAGAAAGCAGATACTAAATCATAAACAAAATACAGCTTTTACTCTTTCTTCTTTACATTATAATTGCTATTTAAACTTTAGTTCAACAACATGCAACATCAGACCTCCAGTGCTTGATACAGTGACCCCTAATAAACCTTTGTGCTGATCAGTGGAGGTGCTGGGAGGGTGTGTAGTATGCAGTAGCTTAACTCTCTATTTCTATGAATTTTGTGAATTAACATCCACTGTATCTCCCTATCTGCTTGGAACAACTTTTCATTTAGTAAGACCTTCAGTCAGACAATCAAAATTCTGCTGGTTGATCGGTTTGTCCCTGGGGTCAGTGAGGCTGTCACTGCTTGGAAATTTCATATTTCTCCATGCTTCTGTCTGGGAGGATAAGTTGTGCTTTGGAGTGCTGGCGGAGGATTTCTCAGTGAGAAGTGGTGTGTAGTTCCTGTTGGTATAGTTCTTTTATGCTTTTGGTAGTTGGTTTTTTTACTATGCATTGACAATGTATTGGGCTTTTAGCATTTAAAATACGGATAGAAAAATTTTCTCGTTATAAATTTGTAGTTGGTTATTTTAACTATGAAAAGCTGATTAAGTGTCTTGTCACCAAGGTTTTTGTTTGAAATATCAAATATCTATCTTTCTTTAAGAAAGAAGGCAACATATTTGCTTTAGAGAATGTACATAAAAAACATGATTTGAAAAATGATCAGTTTTATAGGAAATTTAAATTTTGTCTGACTTCAGTTCTTCTATCCAAAACTGATGCACTAACGATGAATAACAATTTCAGAATATGTCTGTGCCACCCGAAATCAAGTGTAGTTATATTTACAAAGTACAGTACTGATTATATGCATAATACAGATTTTAGTACGATTGTATCTGTAAGTAGCTGCAGATATTGTTGTCGGTGCCTGAATATGTAACAGCTACAGGTTTTTTGATCGCGTACTCACTTAAAGCTTGTACCTGCATGTTTTAGGATTTTGATAATGGTCAGGGTAAGCAGTGGCCAGTAGTTTGGGTATTCCCTTACCTTGTGTTGGGTACCTTGCTTGACACACCTGATCTGGTCCCAGAGGTGTGGAAGGCCAGGAACCAACTCTTCATTTAAACGGCCACCAGAGGTTGCTGCAGAACGGCAGACGCAGCTGAGGACAGGTTTTGAATTCAAAGCTAAACCCTGAACTTAAGCAACAAATCGCACAGTTTAGGTTCTGACGTGATTATATTCCTTTCTAGTGGAGTTGAAGCAGAGGTTAACCCTGACTTCTTGTATAGTTTATTTCATTATACAAAAATGTACTTCTGTGTGCCAGTATAATTGTGGGGACTGAAATGCATTGGTTCAGCATCCGTGTGTCTGTAACTTTGTGTGAAGGAGGTTCTTATAGTGAAAATTGATTTTTCTAGCATGTACTTGGACAGTACTTGAAACTTTGCTTCATTAAAAATGCAAAACTATATTTTTTAGGAATTTTTAAAAATCAAATGCTGTTCTTGATTATGTATTACTTGAGTTTATGTTTTTGATCAGCTCAATAAATGTGTACATTATGGGAAAAATTAGCTTCATAATTATACATGTGTGGCAATTCTTAAATGGTTCGGTATGCGCTAGAAACAAGAAAATTAAATCAAGAAGTAAACCTTAAAACTAAGGGGAAAAATCACCTGAAAGAATATGCTCAAGAGGATAAATGGTAGGAATTGTGTGGCATATTTGTAATAATGTAACATCACACATAAATATAAGGTATTTCAGTTTTTTCAGAAAGTATGCTGTGGCAAAAGTACACCAGACTTTCTGACGCATAGTATTGAGCACTTTCATTCTTTGTTTAGAATGTAATAATACTTTAAGCACCTTTATTTTTTAACTTAATGTCTGTTTCTGTAAGTCTGTAAACCCATCCTTATGTGAGTTAAAATTATGTTTTTGCATCTAGGACTTGCACTCTCAATTATGCTAAGTGAATTTCTGTGTTTGGAAAGCAATGGGAAAATGCACTTTCTCATTAAGCACAGTTTCCATATACTTCCTCAAAGAATGAAAGCTATACTTTTTCTAAATATCAGCTACAGCTAATAAGTTACGGTGTGTGTGTGTAAAACAAGTAGGACAGTGTGTAAAGAATTTAGCAGCAGTCTGTCAAAGCTATGATACTACACTATGTGAAGATACAAGTGCTTCATGCAGATCAAGTCAAAAAAATGTTTATAAAACCTGTAATGCCACATCATCATTTATGATGCATATACAAAAAAAAAAAAGGAAAGAAAATATTTAAAGCATATTTTGTCCAAGAAGTTAGATGGAAAAAGAGTTGAGGTGGAGCTTTAGAAAACCAGGAAATGAGAAGTAATTTCTCTGTAACTAAAATTTAGCTACTGAGTCACTCTTAGATTGTCCTGGGGCTTAGAAACTAGTGCCTTATTGCATTTGGAAAGAGACTGTTCCTTTCTTCCTGTTATGCTCTGCTGCCTGTACTACAGGGCTGCAAACCAGTAAGTCTGCTGACATTCAGCATACAAAGAACGTCACACAAGAAGCAGTGTCCATGTGAAACTTGAGAATGTGTAGTTTCTGAGGATGGAAAATCTATAGAAAGGTGATAGGAACAGGACCGCTTCTCTCATTCCTTCTTAAGATATAACAATGAGATTTGGAAAATTGGAGTAATTCCTTGTATGGATAACTGTTTATAGGAAGTTTGCTCTTAATTTCAATTTGTGGATTTTAAAGAGTTGGGCTGGACCGCAGGGACATCTTGTTCAAGGGCAAGAGACCTAAGTCCTGTCTTCAGTACTCACATAGGAAACACTCGTATTCTGGTTCCCAGATATGGCAGTAATGGGAAGGAGGAGCATATATTTGGTTAGAAGCTTTTTATATAAAAGTCAAATGTCTTCCTCAAAAATTTGAGGGCAAGAATCTCTAGTACATTATTTTCAGTAGAATAGAATACACAATTTTTGTGGTTTCATATATCATATAAATGACCACATTGTCTCTACAAGGAGAGCTCTTCAAAATCCAAGCTACACACTTAACAAAAAGAAGTCCCAGCATCTGTGTTTCTGGGATGTTAACTTACGGTTTCTAAAGACATGGCAAATGTTTCATATCAAATCTCTCAAAATAAAATTAGATATCTCCAGAAAGAGTTCTATGAATGTGTTAACAGTTGTTTTCAGGGTGTCACCAGACAGGTAATAATCCAAATAATTAATCTCTTCATTTCACATTAAAAAAAAAAGAAGTATTCCTAAATAATCTGAAATAAAGGAGAGAAAAATCAAAGTTTTGTTATGTAGATATATAAAATTATGTATGTATGTACATGTTTATTTCACATTTAAAATCTTTTGCTCAGAAAAGTGTATGAGCTGTGCCATTGGCTGTGACAAGGACAACAGAGCATACATACCACTGCATTTCATACACTGGTAGTAGAATTTTCTTAGTTGTGTGCATTCTTGAGTTACATGCTTCTCTTCTAGCTAGCTAATTAACATCATCATCATTTATGTTAGCTGAAGGTATGAGCCCTTTTAGCAGGTATTCCACTGATAAATCAGTAAATGTTTTTCTTAGCTTTATCCTTCAAATTGAGTCTTAGCAATTGACTAAAGGGATTCCAGCAAAGAAACTTAGCATGTTGAAAAACCTGCATAATACAGATGAATGTATGCACCTTGATGCTTCAGAACCATGACAAACCCTGTTATAGGGAAAGATTAAGCCAAATTAAAGTGCAAAGGAGCGTGGTCTCAAGTCTTAGAAGAGAGTACCAAGCAGTCAGGCCAGGCTGGATTAGAAAAAGCAGAAGTTGTTGATCTTTGAAGAAATTAAGCTAATTTTCCTATTTTGAAGTAGAAGATGATTGCTTGAATAAAAATGTTCTCGGAAGAATGTTTGTATGTCTTCACATGTTGTGGTCTGTATTTCTATGCCTTATTTTATTTCCCTTGCCCACAGGAAATCCATCTTGCTTTTCTGAAATGGCTCGAGGGAAATGTAGATGCTGAAGGATTAAGAGCATCCAGCAAGGTGTCTCTTAAATTTGTTTCATCCTTGGAATCAAAAATTGAGATAACTCCACCTCTCGTGCCAGTCATCACTGCGATGGGAGGTTTCTCATCAGAACATTTCAGCCTGAAGACATATCAAGAGAATCTTCAAACAAAGAAACTTGGAAAGATCCTTCTTTTTACTGAAGTTACCACCACAACAATGGATCTTCTAGATGGGTAAGACAGTGATCTGGACCATACCAAATAAGCTTTCTGATCTGGAATTCACAATTATAGAAACATACAATGTTCAGAAAGAGACCTTTTTCTCTTTGGTTTATTTGTTGCCTACAAGCTAGCCAAAGTAAAAGAAAGCTGATTATCTTCTAGATAGCACACAAAATAGAGATCTTTGTGTTCACAGAATATTAACTGATAATGTATAAAATACTAAGCCATAAAGGGTGGGGACATCTGACAACTTTTTACTTGGTGGTGAAGTTTAATCATTCCTCTTGCAAAGCATGAATATCACCACAGGAAAGTTTAAGGTTTTAAATGTGCATATTTGGGAGATTATATGCATTTTCTGGTACAAGTTATTTTCTAAGCTAGTTATATGACAAAAGTGATACCAAATAGATTGTGGCCTTAATTTTAACATTGCTGTTTTCTCTCATTCCTTTTACTGAATATTTCACTAAAATGCTCTTTAGCGTTTGTTGTTTTTTTAAAACATCGATTAGGGTTATGCTAGACATTCTTTCATCATCACATAGATGACCCTTGTGAATGAGTTGTGGGATACCTTTGAGAGAGTAGTTCATTAGAGTTTTGAATGGGATTAAGCGATATGAAAATCACAGTTACTAAATCTTAGCTTGGAGTCTATGTACAAAGACTACACTGTTATGTTTCATGAAATAGTCTGATGGAAAAAACTGTCTTTGGGAAGTTGTTGATCTTCAGAACAGATTTTTCTATGTGTTTCTACCTGCAGCTATAACTTTTCTTGACAGCTACTTTTGAGTATTAGTGTTAATTTATCTGCAGAAATTGCAGATGAATTTTACTGTTGAAAACAACCTCAGTAATTTTGTTTCGAATTTTTTTTAATCAACATCATCAGTTAAATGATCTTGAATGTTATTGTAACTGATTAGCTAACCAGCAATAATAGCTTTAGCTCTCAGCTAGAGAGCCTACGTTGTGAGACTGATACAAGTTACAGAATATGCCTTCTTGCAAGTAATAAAGGTGATTTGGTTTAGAATATATGTGCACAAAATCTGTGAATGAGGATGCATTATAACCGTATTGAAGTAAATAATGTTCTCGTCTTACAGTTGATGATAGAATTTACAAATTATAAGTTGTGCAAAAATATTGCAATTTAGAGACAGTTTGAATCATATACAAATTTCTTTTAATTCTAAACTATTCTCTGTGTGTGCATATGTACTCATGTGCACACACATTAAAAAAATGTTGCTATGTAATTTTGCCACTCCCCTTCCCCCAGATCTACATCCTGTTCTTCAACAGATTTTGCAATGGCTTCTGGATGCAGACAGACATGCTAGTTCAATAAGAGGCCACAAAGAAAAGAGTTATTTTATTGAAGCATTTGTAGCATTTGCTTCATAATTTTTAGTATTCACAGCATGTTCAGCCTGTTGGATTGAAAGCAGAAGTACTGTGAAGAAACTGACAAAGTGATAATTTAATAAGTCAAGACCTTTCTTCTCTGACAGTTGTTTTTGGTGGTGGTTCTCAGTAACGTTATTCACACATCTCAGTAAGATGAGGTATATAATACAGAGTTACGTGAATTTATTTATATATCACAAGCTAAAGAGAATCATGTGTGGACAATTTATATAAGATGATATTATCAAGAAAGGCAAGAGAGCTGAGAGAAGTGGTCTTTGTTTTTCAATGACTGTGGAACCTTTACTTTCTTATTTCTAAAGTGCTGTACCAGCAGAGTGGTCAGCACTCAGGTTACTTTTTTTACATCAGGCAGTCCAAATGTAATGAAGTGTTTAGAGTCTTCAAGATTTTCCCCCTCATGATGCAGCTCAAGTAGTCAGTTTGCAGGTAAGATGTAAAGTGGAAGTCCTGGCTCTAAGTAGCCTACACTAGGAAGATGATCCTAATCAGATTATATTTTGAACAATTAAATTTATCTTGCAGAAAGACCTTTGTTTTAATAAGTTAAAATATTTGTCTTAAGTATTATGGTTGATGTTACGTAACTGCTTTATTGTCATGGATAATAGAATGGTGTAGTCCATGTGATTTGCAAGTCAACAAAGTACCTTGAGACTTCTCAGATGATAACATTTCATAAATCACTAGAAATTGATACAAATACCTATTAAGTACGTTTTATTGAAGAAAAAAAAGTTGTCAGGTTTTTAAGGTACTTCCAAATGAACCAATATGAATTTGTTAGGGTATGTCGTATGTCACTTTTTTCTAATTGCCAGTTCTGAATGAAAGGAAATAATATCTCAGGAAACAATAGTTTCTTTGCTTGAAGAAAAAGTAGGTACCTATTGATCATCTGTGATTCCCAGAAGAAGATTGCAATACCGTGTTTATGTAATCATATTTTGCAATGAGCACATATTACATGATAGATCTCTTAGGTCTCTCCAACTTTAGGAAGTTAGTGATGATCGAATACATGATGCAAACACCTCAAGAACTTAATTAGCGTGGTTAGAAGTAAATTTAGTTAGTAATATTTTTTTTGTTAGGAAATTATAAATAAATATGGCATTTAACTTTAGTGACTTTAGATTTTCTTATACCTTTCCCACCAGCTAAATGTCAGACTTTTGTCTCTCTTCCTTTCCACTTCCCCAAACCTTCATACCCCCCAAAAATTAAGAAGTGGAAGGAGAAAGTGGGCTGGAACTAATTTAATGGCTGAGCGACCTCACAGTAGAGAAACAGCCGGAGCCTAATAGGGGTCTTTGTCTGCATTTCCACCCTGGCTGGTAACGTGCCAGTCAAAAGTCAAGCAAGAGAAACAGGTGGAAACTATTAGACCTGTCATAAAGTTTGAAAAATTGATTCTGGAGGCTAAGTGAATAGATTAGACTTGACAGTGTTGTCCTAAAGATTCTAAGGGAAAATTCTGTAGTTTAATTTGGGATCCCTTGATTGTTCATTAGCTCTCCAGATGGCAGGTCTTGGCAGTTTGCCTATTAACGTACACACTGTATTATCACTGGTGTACATTTATATGTCCTAACAAGCATAGGTAACAAGCAAAGTGTGAATTCACCTGTAGGTATCTAAAATTAAGTGGCATTAGTCTAATTGTAAAATAAAGATTTGTTTAAATGACAGATAGTTTTAAATGATCAATATTGCTTTTATGATTTCATGTTAAAAACTATTGGAATAATTTGAGACTACTTTTAAAAGCGTTTCCATTTTTATTTCTTAAATTAAAATTTAAAATCCTTACCAAAGATTAGAAATTCCCTTGTTTTTTCTCTAAAAAGAAATTCTTTCTGCCAGTTTCATTTCAGAAACCTTGTCTTCAAAGATATTTATTCTAATGCCACCTGAACAGTTTAACCTCGCCAGAAGCAGTTCCACTTTTTCTCTCTACTCTCCTCAGAGCATTCTCAGAATTTCATGACTTAAGATGAAACCGTTATTTTTGAGGATGATCTGCCATAGTGATGCAAGTGTTACATTGTAGAGGCATGCTTATTAGACTCACAAGACCTGAGATTGATAAAGAAATATTTCTAGCACACTCTAATTGTCTGCAGTGGTTTCACAAGCATTTCATTAAAAAGTAATTAGATATACATTTCAGTTTTATTCTTTACGGGCACCTTATATCCTGTTTTCATGTTTTAGTTGGCAGAAGATTTGACTTATACATGATTAAGCCAGCCTGGGATATATTCTATATGAAATGCCATTGTGGATCCCTTTCCCCCAATATTTAAAAAGCACAAAATGCCATTGTTAGGGAGAGTTTGATATAAAAATGGTGAATTTTAGTGGAAATGAAATGCGGGATGAAGTTGCTTTCATAATTGCTGAATAGGATATTTAAATAAAACGTCATCTTAGAATAAACAATTTCCAAACAGTTGAAAGCTTTGACAAAGAAAATCCTTTACATTGTTGGTGCCCTTTCGGCTTTTCTTTATGCTTTTCTAGATTCGTATTGTTGAATTTTTAAAAATTGTACTACAGCTCTAATTTTTGAAAGTGATCATTAGGACTCATTTTGTTTTAAAACTCTTGTTTTAGTTCTATTCAAAAGTGTGTGCTGCTAATGCAGTTATGAGTTAGTGAAACGTAAGAGTAGCATATAGTTGAAGGAAATTGGAATGGCACTTCAGAGGCACAAGCAAATAAGCTGAGATTCACAAACTGTATTTTGCACTTAGTGATTTATTTATTTTTTTTCCAAATCCTTGTGACATTTTACTCTATGTAAACACAGTGGCCTCATGTTCAGTCATTCCATGCACCTTGGTGATCTCCCTTATTCTCTGTTTAAACCATATTTTTTAAAAAACAAATTAAAATCAGATAAGTTGTGGGGAGTGGGTTGAAATGTGGTTTGAAGATAGAAACTTGGCATTGACATAGCCTTTGCAAAATATGCCATACAGTCAACAGCGCTTGTTTTCATTCCGTCGTCAGGTGTACCTGTTTAAAGCCTGCCCTCTCAGATACTTGCCTCAGAATTCCACTAGGACTGTAACTGCAAGTCAGAATTATTGTTCTTACAGCTATTGGCTCAACTTGATCGACTGTTTTCTTAAAAACTATGAAAATTGTTTACTACTTTTAATATTTTAGCTAGCCGTGTCTCCTAATCTAGGCTCAGGTAGGTGGAGGAAGCTGTTTTGCTGTAATAGTCAAAACCTACTGCAAGCTGCGTCACTGACCGTGTGGTTTCCACTCTTGAAGATGTATGGAGTTGATGGAGTGCGAAGTCTTCAAAGAGTAATCTTTGTCTTTTAGCATGGTGAGACTATCCTGGTACATGAATAGTCTGCTATAAATAAATGTTTTATCACCAAAGTTAATAGTTTGTAAACATTAACCCCCTACACCCTTCTCCCTCAAGAATGCGTGTTGGAGAGCTGGAAAATACTATGGTGGGCAGGAAGGATGCCTTTCTCTCAGGAAACAGGCATTGCTGTTGGATATTTAAAAAATGTATCAGTTTTGATGAATTAGTCAGTTGCATTTAAATTCTGTATGCGTCTTATACATAACCAAAAATATTTTATCAGTTTGGATGAGTATCTCTTTGTGCAGAGACCTCTCACAATAGTTCATATTGCTTTTAAAAGCTTAGATCCCTTGGTTTTGTTTGCTTTTTAAACTGTAGTGTGGGATAGGAATGCTTTGCTTGATGAATGTCTAGCTAAAATCTAAAGTTAAATACTAGTGGCGATAGATCTGCTCTTTAAGGAATTTTGTGCTTTTAATCTACATCCCTTTCATTTAACTTAGCCTTGATATAGTACCTTCTTCCTTTGTTCTTTACATCGTTGAGGTTACTAACTTTTAAACTTTGATTTTTTTATTTATAGTGTTGAAAGGCCTTTTATCCTCAAAGGAGAAAGTTAGTGCATTACAATAGTTGCTTCCGTGCTTGTTTTTCTCAAGGGTTTTTTTATGTTTGATATTTTGTGCCTTCCTTTGGTGATAAGGTTCAGCTCAAATAACAGAATATGTTTGTTTCCCTTAAATCAAATCAAATTAATTTCAACAGTAATTTTTGCTAATTTAGTTTTAAATGTATAATATTTCATGCTTTATTCTTCCATTCACATACTGGTAGTGTTTTGCATCATCCAGTGTTAGAGAAAGCTGTCCTTCAGCCTGATAACAAAAGATCATGCAGGAATTTTTGTAATACAGCCAAGAGTCTGTTCCCTTCCTTGCCTGTAGAAAGGGGAGGAATTCGGAAGTTTTTGGCACTGGTTTGGTTCTGTGCCATTCCCAGACTCTTCTCTGCAATACCATTTTTCATTACATGCTTGCTGAAAGATTTCTGTATTGGGATTTGTCATCTCCTTTGCGTCAATTTTCCGTGCCTTTCTTTCCACCTGTTGCGAACAGTTCGTGAGGGTGCTAAACAATTAGGTCCCTATTTTCCTGTCACGCACCTTGTGTGTCTGATTTTTCATGGAACTGAAGGCAAAATATGTTCCTCTTTATTTTTTTGTTATGTAAAATTAGTAGATTTTCTTCCCGTTAATGAAGTGGGCCCCCCGCTTGCACGGTTTCTGTCAGTGCAGGGGAAGGTTTGTCATTCCCAAAGGGTATTGAGTCATAAAAAAAAGATACCCATTTTGCAGAGCAATTAACCCACGTTGAACTCTTATAGTATATTGTATTACCCTGCTGCTGGAAGTTCCTGAACAATTCGCATTGTCGTGGAATACACATGTAGCCTTGGAGCACTCATCATTTGTTAAATATGAGAGGAAACCCTGTAAGACTGCACAGTTAAAATGAGAGCTAAAGAATGGAAATGGAAGGGTTTCAGTAACATTTTACTGTTTTGTTTTACACGGTGCTGTTTTCATGCACACATTTTAAAACAGACTTTTCATATTGAGATGAAAAAATTGAATGCTGAAATTACAAATCACATTTTTTTGAAGAGGATTAACTTGAAAAAGTATATAATATGATCTATGTAATAGAATACAATATATCATAATAATATATAATATATTTATAATATTAATTACAATATATTACATGTATATTATTGTTATTCATTTGATAATTCTGTGACTGTCAATTCTGCCATTGAATTTTGACTTTTATTTAGTGAAAAGAAATGTTGCGTAAGCTTACCCAGAAGCACTTAAGGATTAATGTTTGCACCTCATTGGGAAAGAGATTGTCATGCTTTTGCAGTCATTGTTTTGTAGCATATTGTTAAGTGTAACAGTGTCAGTTTTGAAGTGTCAGTGCGAACGTGTATCAGGTAAGGCTATCCTTGTGTTTATCAAATAGCTTTCTGTGCACCGGGAAACCTGCCACCTTATTGCCACCAGTCCGAGCTCAGATCAGAATATAGCCTCTAAAGCGATGACGTGCTTATAGTAGTAAGTTAAAAATATAAAAGTTTTAGGCATAAGTCAGTGTAGGACATGACCCATTGACTTAAAACGGGGAGGGTAAGGCATAGCAAAACCAGGTATGTTGATAATGTGTTCATATAAAACAACCTCCCCGCCTCCCTAATTAACCTCATTGAGTAGCTTGGGGCTTGAACAAGTTATGGATCTGCATTTCTCCCTCATACTTTTTCATTGTAATTGTTATAATCATCAAACTAGTAAAAGAATACATTGAAGAAGTTGTGTTCAAATAAAACAGAATAGCAGTTAAGTATCTAAGTGACTTGATAATGTGTTTGATTAAAGGATTTGCCCACGTTATGTGTGGCTGAGGAAGCCCTGGTTTAGAAACTGATAAGGAATGCACTTGGCTGGGCACTGCACATGTTTCTTACAGTTAACCTTTGAAGGAGATGTGCTGGAGATATTCAGCACATGCAAGTTCCAAACTGACTCCCTATTTTTTCAGGAAATGGGAATTCTGGAGAAGAAGTCGGACCAGTATGTGTTGCTTTGGCAACTCCTTCGGCCATTGCACTTGCTTTAAGTGGTGCGTAAGGCCTACCTCAGCCTCGTAATTACATCTACAGAGCAATTTTTGTCTGGTCATTTTAGGAAGCTGGTGAGAAGAATCACTGTTGTCAGCCATAGAGACAAACATATGCTGTATACTAGGTTTTGACTTTAACCACTTTTACTTGAAACTACAACAAAGATCTGAATGCTGAACTACAACTAAGTGCAGTCACACAAAGTCTGAATTATTCTCTGGAGATGCCAGTTTCTCATTCTGACTACACGGGGAGAAGAGCATAATCAGATTTCTTAGAAACTTGAAGTTAGATCATGGCTTTCAGTTTCCATTTTGCACATCTCCATCTCTTTGTCCTTGTTAGAAAAAAAGAAGAGGAGTTTGGATTTACAGCAGTATGGGAGTTAAGGTAGGAGCTAAGAAACTCACAGCATGACTATTTAGGCAAGTTTAGACAGCACCTGTTCCAGCGTTGTTAAGAATATATACACAGATTTTTTTTGTTTGTTCTTATGCTGCCAGTCATAAGATAGTGATTTAATTTTAGAATAATTCCCTGATTGTTTCTAGAGCCAAAAACTTTCAAAGCTTGTGTAATTTCTAAGTTAAGCAGTAAACTAAGATTCAGAATTCTTTACCTAAGTCCCACTGGCCTAATTTATTTTCACTTATACTTCTAGTTAAAATATTTTAAGAATCTGTTTGTATTCAAACGAAGGCTTGCATTAATCACACCTCATATCATTTAACCTAGAATGTCATGGCCAGTAGAATGGTGCGTAAAAAAAAGCGAGGTTCCCCCACTGCAGTTTTGTGATCCCCAGGTTTGCTATAAAATGCTGTACCTCATGTTGCTTTCAAAAGAATTTACTGGCATTGTTCTTGTTGCTTAACTGTTAAATGTGGATGAACTTCCAAATGTTTTTTGTAAACTTGAACGGACACTATTTTTACTGATGATATTATCTTACATAAAAAACCCCAACGCATTTTAAAAGTTTCATTGTAAACACAAAGCTTTTATGGCGTATTACGTTAAGCAGTTGCGGAATACAACTATAAACTGCTGTATAGACATTTTTCGTTTGATCTGTATTTGAATGGATCATTAGTCCGTCTATTCACAGGGGGAGATGAAGAGGCATACTGAAGAGAAAACGAGGAAAAAAATAAAGTAGATAAAGGCTGAGACATAGGAAAGAGGGAAAAAAATGTGGCATTCAAGGGAAGAAAATCTTATCTGTGTTTACTGAATATTTCCTTAGCAAATATGCTAAGCTTAAGGTAAAATAAGTGGGATGTAAGAAGATTGCAATATTAATTGGGGGAAAATCTACACGTTGTCTGAGTGCTTCTCAAACCAATTACTGACCAAAAGACCAATATTCCCTTGTTGAAATGGCAGATTGTCTACCGAAAGATAATTTACATAGTGTTTGGGTTTGATTTCTTCTGAAGTCATAAAGGCTGGTAATAACTCCACTTAAGAATGGGGTGGTTCCATTTCTAATTTATTTTGTTTGAAAACTGGGGAGTATGAGGAAAAGGGAGCACTTCATTTTGTTGAGGCTAAATAATAATTAATAAATAAATAATAATTTTGCTTATAGTCATAACTGAACCTGCAAATTATAATGTCCTGCTTTGCTTATTTATGTTTAGTCATCCTTTTAATCTTTCCTACCATCATAATAATTTTTGAACACCTAATCAAAATCCCACAAATTGCTTACATTTCATGCTTTTAAAAATGCAGCTTACAACATATTGTGTTGTACTTTTTGGATATTGTGTAACTCATTAAAGTGCATGTTACGTACCAGTAGAAAAGCTTCAGAATTCATTCCACTTGACTGTAATGTTTTCCATCCATTAATTTACTATCTTTATTCAAATCCTTGTATAGGCAGTTAAAATTTCAAAATGGAATTTCATTCACCCATATGTAAGCCCTTAAAACTTATTGGTAGACTTCAATGGTCTGTGGGCTTAGTGAAAGAGAACAACGTGGTTTTATACTGCTGCATCATCTTTCAGCTAAAATATTTCATCCATATAATTGGTTGCTTTGTTTAAACAGAAGACTTGATTTTCTCGTATGTCTGAAGGAGAAACTGATTTGATCTTTCTAACTAGTTGCTACAGAACCAACTTCCTTTTAAAGAAGTCTGTTGCGCAATATGACTGTTGCAGTGAAACTGAGATTTATGAACACTGGAGGAATAACATACAGGTAATACTTCAGTGGCTTAGAAACATTTCACTTCATTGGAGTAAACCAGGACTTCATGCCCTCAGAACAAATAGTTGTTTGATATACTGATGTAAATGCAGGTGTCAGGAGTATCAAACAGGCTTACAAGCCACTTTAGAACTGTTTATTAGTGGCATTGGATATAACACTCTGTTGAAGTACTGATCTTGTAGCAAAAAACATTTTCTTTCCTTGTTGAATATAGACGCTCATCCCAGCCCTAGGAGAAAGATAATTTTTTCTGTCTATTTTCTTAGGTTTTTTGAACCTTTTTCCTTCAATAAGCTCTGCTTATGCTACTGGCTTCTGAAACAGAAGTTTTGTCAAGATCATAAATTTATGAAGTAATACAGAAGAATGCTTATATCATCTCAATAATCCATCTGTCAGGCTTGCCTGAAAGAAGAAAATAGTTTAAAATCCTATCCACAGATGCAAACAAAAAGAAAGAATATTATTTTACAGCTTTCAAAACTGTTACAAGTTTCAAGACTGGAAATTAGATAAAGGGCTCTCACTCAAGTCTTGATTTATTTGTAAAAGATAACGTGTATACTTTATATGGACTAGGGTACCAGATGTGAGATATAAAAGAAATTGCTGGTGGCCACCTGCTTTAATGCACATTTAAAATCTTGTGTGGTAGTTGATGTCATGTAGAATTCATGTGATAGAGAATAATTTTAAGTTAGTAGACCATGTCAGGTTAGCAAGGATCAATGCTTATGGAATGTTTAATATTTTCCATCAAAATTTATCCATCCATTTGAAAAAAGGAAAGTGAAATAATCACCTTTTGCCAAGGTTTTTGAAAAGCAGCTGTGAGTGGCTTGGATATTTCTTGTGGTGGTCCAGGCACCACAGACTTTTTAATGGGAAGGTGCTGGAAAGACAGTAGAGCACTGTGACTCCAGCATAGTTGCCTGTTGTTTTGTTTGTATCTTTGCACCCTCATTCTGCTGCCATTCAGTTGTTACGTTTACATGGTTTTCTTTGGAACTAAGTGCAAATTTCTTCTTCTGGGGCATGTTTTCTCCATCAGAATACTGACAATGTGCTGACAGAAAAAATAGACAGAAGATGCCCTTGCATGCCACAGTACCAGCGTGCTGTAAAGCCTCAAGTAGGAAAGAATCCTTGTCCCAAGAGGCTTCTTGCTTTTAAGAAGCAATGGCAATTAAAGATTCTTGATGTAGCTGGTTGAAATGCCTGCTGTATGTAAACATTCAGCCTAGAAAACTACATTCAGGCACAGAATATCACCTTTGCAGTGGACTTAACTGACTATGCTAATCTTGTCCCTAGGAGTTAAAGTTTCTTTGATTAACTCAGATTGTCACAGAGCCATATGCTGTAGCCACAGAGCTGGAAATTGATTACAGGATATATTTTTGTAGGTATTTCACTGCATGCCATGTTCCTGAGGGGTTTTTTAACCTTTCTGACAGAGCAAGATGAGGAATTGTTTTGCTTAACAGCCAAACGTGGCCTTCAGAGCACCATAAATGGTATTAAAAAATAGCCTTAATTTGATCTAGTAATGTATCTAAGCAGCTATAACTTTAGGTATACAAAACATATTAAAATCTTCTAGGTAAATTTACTCTATTTCTTAGTCACTGGTATAGACAAGGATTGCAAATTCATGCTTATCTTTTGGAGACAATAAAAAGAAGATTTCTGCTATTCTATTATGTTTATTTCTATTCCCAGTATTTTCCTCACACCTTTCCAGTATTTTGCTGTTATCAGTAATTGTTATTTCCTTATTTGTTAGTTTTTGGGTTGATTTCCTATTTGAGATGGATAAGATATAACTTACTGTTACTACAATTTAATTGATTAAAATCGGAAATGGCAGAACTCATCTTTTTTTTTTTTACATGTAATTGCATTAATTAAAATAATTCTAATAGTTGCTGACTGATAAGTAAAAACAAAAACCAAACCAAAAACAAATTAGGAGAGATCAGTCTTATTTCAGTTAGGATCTCAGATCTTGACCTGGTATATGTTGGGGAAAAAAACCTTGTGCTAGAATATTCTACGTTTCCCCTTCCCTTTTTCTTTGAGTGTCAGCTGACTTGACATGTGTAAATTACATGTATTTTTGATGTGTGTCGTCAGGAATTTTCATGCTGCCTTCCCTACCTTCTCTGTTTATTTTTCATCTGCTTGTTTTTCCTAAAACCTGTTAAGGCTTTTTTTTTTTTTTTTTACACTAGAGAATGGATTCGAACTTCTGACTGTTTTCACAATATGACTAAACAGTAGTATCAAGTATGAAATTCGGCACAATTCCACCTTCTCTTTAACAATATAAATAGTTCAAAAAAGGTAAAACCAAAAGGAAAGAATGAACTCATAAAATTGAACTGTTTTCAGATACGGGTTGCAGAAATAAAAAAAAATTCCTAATGTTTTATGCAGAAATAGGAGTACACAAGGACAGACAGACATAAATGTCTCTTTGGGACATCTGCAAGAATAAATGTAATACGTTGTGTACTTGATGTTAATTGATACTATTCTGCAAGACTTACCAGAAAATTCAACCCTGAATTCTATGGAAATCAACTAGTAAAGGGAACAGAGAAACCATTTGCTCTGAAGATTTTAGGTATAAGACAGTTAGGTTTTTGGCAGGAGGGTGGAAGGAAAAAGGAAGAATGAGTAAGCTTGGAGTAAAATTCAAGATTTCTTTTTATGAAGTCCAGGTTGATCAATAAGCAGGTCCTGTTACATGTTTGCTATAATATAAGTCAGTCTGGGAGAATGTGTGCTGGTTGTCATTAGCTCCTTGCTGAAGGTGTTACTGTTCTAGACTATTCTGTTTTTTATTTTAACATATCATGGGCATAGAAAGTATGGTAGGCACTTGTGGGAGTGCAGATAATTGGAACATTAGGATTCTACCTGATAACCTGTTTTTCGCCTAATGTACTATTTGAAGGTTTCAGCATTCAGTGGTCATCAGAACAGACAATATTTAGTCATTGACAAATTATATTTTACTAGTAACTGGGGAACAACTGGACAGAAACTATAGCCCTTTATTTGTGAAGAAGGAATTAATATTCTCCAGTTGGCTGAAGCTGTAATGCAGGGTGTTCATGACAACAGAATTATATTGGTTTAGAGGGAAAATAGTAATTTGCTATGAGGCATTAGCTTAATAAACTGGTGTGCCAACAGGAGAGGTTAAGAAGGGTGAAAACTTTCTATTTTGATGTTTTGCCAAGTTAAGCAGTGAAATATTGTGAACATGAACCAAGTGAAATGGAATGCTTTCTACTTGGATTTGAAACCAAAAATCTCAGTGAATGAGTGATAATTCATAAGTGGTAGTGTGTAACAGTAGATAAGTAGATAAGTACCCTTCCTTCCCTGCTTCCTCTCCCACTGAGGAAAGATTGCTGAGCAAAAGTCTGAAGTGCTGAGGTGTTTATTTTAACACTGGGAAACACTTATTACTTCAAATATTTGCCTGCTTGTATATCATATGTATTATACCAGATGTGCCACATACAAATTAGACATGGCTCATAAAGCGTGGTAACCCTAGATTTTTCAAGATTTTTGGATGTAAATTTTCCTTTTATTTAGCTGTTCTCTAACTCATGTCAGGGAGGCTTTCTAGTGATGGAGGGCTGTAGCTTTTTAATTAAAATCAGCACTCCTTCCCTTGCTTTAAACACACCTGTGTATCTCTTAATTACTTGACTATGTCTGCAATGCATTTATCTAGTACCTAGCAAAACCTTATTGGAAATAGAGAAGGGTTTTTTTACAGTGATGGTAATAGTACAAAGAAAACCTAAGCTAAATTCGGATTACAAAGTACTGGATCAGAGATGAATCAAATATAAAAAAAACCATACCGAGAGTCAAACTATGCTATAATTTCTTTTTCACTTTCCTTGTACTCTGAGATAATTCAGATTAACATTTTATAAGTCTGTTTCTCTTTTATTATGTATCTAATGGATGCTAGCATAGGAGACTTCCCATATTAATTTGGTTGAAGAGGAAGCTGGGTTTTAGTTTGTGGGGGCTTTTTGGGGTTGTTTTGGGTTTGGTGGTGGTTTTTTTGTTTGGTTGGGTTTTTTCTTTTTTTTTTTTTTTTCTTTTTCAACTTTTCAACAGTTCTCCAGGCACCTTACTCTGGACTTCACAGAAGAGATGGCAGGCAGCTTCTTGCAAGCTAGCCTGCTGGGACTGCTCACCCATTCCAGCTGGCTGTGGAGCCACCTGGCAGTCACATCCAGTACAACACTAGGTGACACGAATGAACTGTTCTTCAGTAAACTAGGGTATTTTTTTCCTCTATTTAGCAGAATCATTAAATACCAAATTAAAAAAAATCGTGTTGTGAACGTCTTTGCAAGCTTCATCCACGTAACTATTAAAAAAGCTAAATTGTGAAGGCTGTGTATTATGAATTGTCCTTTAATCTTGAAAAAAAAATCACAAACTTTGATTGTTTTGTTTTCAATCTGTCATGTACGTCAGTATTTCTAAAGGTCTTTTTTTCTTGTGTGATATTAATATCATCAAGGGAACAAGCTGTAAGGCAGAAGTATTTGCCTAGTATGTGTTTTCAGTTTTATGTGTTGTAGTAAATCTGAGGTGCTTCGTTCTGGTTTTCAGGTTTCAAAATACATTAACCATCTCTCCATCTTAGGCAGTGGCTCATACCCACCTCATTACAAGAAGGGTAGGAATATGATCCCTAGATGTGGTTTTTCCTAAGTAGGTGATTATTGGTGTATGTGCCGTTTGTGCGTAGATTTCTGCACTGGACTATATTACATAGTGTATTAGGTCTTCCTAGCATTCGTTACATTTACATGTAGGCTTTTTTCTGTGTGAACACATTCTGAAGGGTGGTTTTGAAACACTGATATTCGTGTTACTAGGATATGTGTGGTGTCTGCATTATTTGTCAGTAATCTGAGTTGGATTTGGTTTCAGAAAATGTGAGCTAGTTTTATGTCCACTCTGATTTTACCTATGTCTGTTTTAAAGCACCAGCTGTATGGCAGATGCTCACATTAAGGTTTTGTGTTTCAAGCAGAATCAAGAAATTCTCAGGATACCTTATTTGCTTCTACTGCAGATTTTTCTCCTTCAGATCCAGCCAGTCCATAATCGTGAGTGTATAACTGTTTCAGTCTTTTGTCAAAATCTACTGGCTAGAACCTGTTTCCCTTCTTAAATTTCTCCTCTTCTCTGTACTACTTCTCTTCTGCCAGACCATAACCAATGAGTATGATCTACAGTGGAAAAGAAATTCTCTTCTGCTTGTTCATCTCTGTTAAGTAAAAATTTTGTCACTACCTGCAAGACATGATGATATGTTTTGTTTTGCTCTTCACTTTATCTACGTCCTTAGTTCTTTTGATCATTCAGGAGTCCAGTCCACTGTTTGTCAGTTTTATGCGGCTTGTATAAGTGGCACAAGTGATCTGATCCTCTAACAACCAAGGCCCTTGTCCTGTCCTTCTTGGAGAGCAGTTTCTTTTTTTTGGTGACTGTGATCAATCTAGTTGGCTTTGCTTTTTTTGTTTGTTTCTGAAATTAGAATCCCCTTGCCTTGCCCCCTTCTTTTTTGCTCCATATAACTGCATATCATAATTTAAAGCTGCCTTTTTAAGGTGGTGCAACAGTTCTGCATGGAAGTGGACTCGTAAATTAAGGCCAGAAATAGTACTGGCCATAAAGTATTTGCTATAGTATTTTCTCTGCAGTGTTCCTGCTGCTGCTTCAAGACTGACTTGCTCGTGTTTTTACTTGCGTGTCAAATCACATAAGTTTTTGTTGAGGTTGTGTGTGGTTTTAAGAACACTTACAAAGTAGAACTTGATACAGGAGTGGGGCTTAAGTTTACCTGTCATCTTTGTTCCATTTTACAACTTTGGTTTTTTTTCTTTAAATATACAATTGTTTTCAGTAGGCTCTAAATGTACAAGTCGAGACTACAGGCTCTAAGTGAAAGTATAATTTGACTTTTCGTAATGTGGGAATTTAACAGTCCTGTTTGGGTTTTCTTCAATAATTTCTTTTCTCTTCTTCACATTCTTCATAATTTTGCTTCCAGAACAAAAAGCACTAGCCCTCTAAATATATTTATTTTCATTTTGTAGATACTATTTTCAACAAATACACCTGGTAGGAGAGTTTTGGTTTAGAATGTGTTCATGTACACTTGAGTATATCAAAGGTATTTGCAGTTTTGAGCTTTAATAATGTAAACTTGTGAAGACTTCTGAAAGGAAGCAAATATCTACTTCTAGTCTTTTATATGATAAAATCTAATCTTATGAAGTGGTTTTGTGATGTTTTAAGGCATCCCTTTAATGTATCTATATTAATAAATTGATAAAAAAAATTGTACTCTGATTTCTTTATGCTTGGAATTTGAGCAGGTTTAGTCCGGTTCTCAAAACTAGCTGGAATACTTTTCAAGGATCTTCCCCAGCCCTTTTTAACATGTGACTGTTACTTTGTGTTTTCAGGGACAAATTCCAACTTTCCAGTAAAGTTGGTTTATAACATATTTAAGAAAAATAAAATGAAATTTGTTCCTCATCCTTTAGTTCTCATGACTCCATGCATCTTTGGTTCACGAGGTTTACGATAGGCTGAAACTGAAAAATTTTTGTGGGAGTTCTTTCTTGTGTTGAAAGAACATAATTTGGAGAATTACTGAAATAGCATTTTATTTCAACACTTAGGAGGATTTGAATTGTTAGGTTTTACTTTCAAAATTAGCTAAAAAAAATAACTAAAATGAAATTTGCTTCTCGGATTCTTAAGGGATATCAGACAAGTTGCTTTCTCTATGGGAGATTTTATAGCTGTATGTGCATTATAGGATGTTGAATAAAAGTTGCAAAATAAGCCCAAGCATAAATATTTGTGTAAAAAAAAAAAAAAAAAAAAAAAAAAAAAAAAAAGTAATTTCTTGCATAGCATCATATCACAGATGAAAAGGTAGAAAGACAGATGTACATCCTTTTACATTTGAATGTAATGGTCAGCAAGCATCTTTCTAAACTGTGTTTATGTTGTTATGCTGCACGTGTTGAATAGGAATGCCGTAAGTAAGATGCAGTCCCTGTGGAAACCAAAAGTTATGTGAAGGAAAGAGTTCTTCAGACGATGGTGAAAAATGGGTTATATTGAATTTTTCTTAATAGGAAACAGTACGATAGCTACTTTCTAGACCTACAGTATTGTGGATTCTACAAAATAGCACAGAGAAGCTGTGAAACAGGTGATTTTTGATTTGTAACGTGGGAGATTTCTGATTAGTTGCACTTAAGTGACTACAAAATAATAGCATCACTGTTGATATAAATGAAATATTTTTGTCATGCACAACAGAAGCATGAGCAAGAAGAAAGCCTTGGTAGCTCAGAAATACAAATTGCACCCTTTGACGCACTCATGACCTAATTGAAGTGGGTTTTCTCGTAACAGGTTCTAATTTAATTCCACAGTGGTGTTGCAGAATGCTGCAGCTGGAACTATTTTAGCAAGCAATAAATGAAGCTTTCTCAAGGTATCCTATACGTGTCTTTGGTCATTCCAGGCATCTTTTCAAATGTAGGTCCGATTTAATCAACTTTAAAATTCTGGTCAGAAATTATCCCCCAAATCCCTCATGCATCAAGTCAGACGAGACAACACCTTGGACATACTACTGAGGAAGGGATAACAGGTCTTCCAGGAAACACTCTGGGCATTTTGAAAGACTGCCTGAAATTTTTATACCTCGTCACAATATCCCCTGAAATGTGCTCTAAAGCAGTGATGCCTAGAATTAGGAATATAGTCAGTGACTACTGTGCTTCTGGCAAGTGTAGCTTCCAGCCCCACTTGGATACACATACGAAACTGCTATATGAAATAGATGTCTCGGGAGGCCCAAGTTTCAGAGACTATAGTTTGTAATCTGGTAAGGGTTGCCATTCGTTATGTTTGTATTACAGCTTCTGCCAAGTACTTATGACAGAATTATGGAAGTATGAAGTGCTTAAACAGAGACTTTGAGAAAGAATTCCTCGGAGGAAACAATATTTCCTTACTGTGGTTAGGTGACTGGATGACTATAGACCACTATTTCATTTGCACTGCGTTGGGTAAATGCTGGTTCATGTGGGTGGTTCATTGGTTTGTTTTGCTAGGGATGCAATATTTCCTTTTCAGGCACTGTAACTCCTGATAGATAATTTAAAGGTTGACGTGTGATACCTCTTGCTCTTTTACTGTGACGGAAACGCAACGTGTCCTTTTTAGGAATGAACGTAACAGATGAGGGCCACCATTTTGAAGTACTGCCCAGTAAGAAATTGGATTGCCAAAGAAACCACCTGTTTAGTTCTCTGGGAAAATACAGCTAACTGAAGAGAAGTCTTGTAACTGTCACATCCAACCAGCGTGCCTTTTTTGTGTGTATGTACATAGAACTGACATTGATGAAGTTATATATGAGAAGAGCTAATTCTGAGAAATTCAGCTGCCCTAAGATAGTAGAAGATCAGGCATTTCAAGAGGCATAATGAACAGCTAGCTGCACTCCCAATTCAGACTGGTGTAAATAATAAAAACTCTGTTTTCACGATCTTAAATTAAGTGTGTTTCTCAGCAGTAGGTTGTCTTCTGTTTGGAAGATGTTGTATCCACTTGCTGATTCTTTCCCAGTGGAGAGTCGTGGGCTGTAATTTCAATTCAGTTGTTTGAACAGCTAGTCTTTGTGTGGACTTCTGAAAGTGTCTGTATTCCTGGCTGGGAGTCCAGCTGATGAGCTACAGAGACTTTCACCTGCTTGATTTTAGTCAGCCTCAGCAAGAGTAAAATTTTGAGCTGATGAGAACTCAATGATCTTGCTCTCAGATGAGTTTGTTTAGTAAACTTGAACAAGAACTTGAACAGACATCTGATTGAGGTGGGAGTGAAGGACTCGGTGCTCAGTTGGGGACAGGAAAAGGTTGTGTATGTGGGGGGAAAGCCTGATTTTTTTTTTTTCTCTTTTCTCCAGCATTCACAAATGTAAGTGATTGTTCAAGCACTGTAGTTTTTGCTGTGATTGGCGTCTCTCATGTTTGTGAGTTGGTGCAAAGATTTGTATATGACAATAAAAATTTGCCTTACTTACATTAGTTCCAGATAACTCATAGTTGCAATGTTTTATTTGAGAAGCTGCTGCTCTTGCAACCATGTAATAAGCAGAGGACCGGAGCTGTTCAGGATGATTTCTTTTAATGTGATTAGAGCCATGCTATTTTAAAGTTATAACAGTGTTATGATGATAAAAGTCAATAGCATTTTCATTAAATGTCTCAGTGAGCTGCATGAAACTTGGTAGCTATGTAGGTGACAGTAACAGATAACTTAGGAATTTTAAAATTCATTTACTTTATGTAAAAAATTTGAAACAGAGCAAATCTGTATTATACCTTTGTGGTGGATCCTCTATTTCAAAATCTGTTGATTTAGTTCATATTAAATGTGTGCTGATGTAAATGATGCCCTGCTGACATTAGAGGAGAGAATGAAGGGCGGGGGGGAAGACCTAGAGATTTCAACCATGTTTATAACAAGAGAAGAGCAAATAAAAAGATTCTTGCTAACTTTCCTAGTCAAAATAACAACATGAGGGAATACTTTATCTGGCATAAGGTAGGTGTACAGTGAACTCAGTCTGGATATGAAGCTTGTATAGATTCTCTGAACTAGTTTCAAAGCAGCATATGCAACACTAACCTCAGTTAGCTTGAGTATTGTGCTTTGCTGCCCTTCTCACTATTTACAGATACTCGAGCTCTTTAATGAAAGCAAGTTTGGGAATCCTACATGCATCTCAGTTGCTACTTTTAGCTTACTGTACACACAAAGTCTTGGAGTTCTGGCTGCATCAGCTGTAAGGATGTGACTTGATTCTAGGAAATTCATATGCCGCAAAAGAAATCTAGAAGCTCTGCCTAGCAATGATACTTACCAACAGCCTGGTCAGTTAAGCCAAGGATATCTTTCCTAATTATAAACAGATGCCTTCCTTTCTGTCTTGTCTTTAAGCATAGTTTTCCTAAAGTGGAACCTAACAGTACATTAATTTTAACATCAAGTCGACCTTTCTCATAAAGGAGGTGGGGTGGGGACTGAACTTTTGTGCTTCTGCAAAATCTTTCTACTTGGAGTTTGAGAAGAGAAGAAAATCCCACAGATTTCATTGGGTTTAGGTTCTGTTTTAACTTTGTAAATCATGCTTAGGAATGTCATTTCAAACCTGCAAAAGATAGTAGTTGTGTGTATGCAAGTAATGTATATACTACACTTGTTAAAACAAGAGGTTACATAAATATTTGAGTTTTTAAAGATCTGGTGCAATCTTTTTTAAAAACTAAATGTCTTATTATCCAAATTTGTGTATAATATCTTATTTCAGGAGTGATACTAAGTATGTAAATGGCAGAAATGTGGATTTGTCACATAAGTAGTCATGGTTCTCTCTTGTTTCTTCCTTGGTAAATCCAGCCTCGCCAGGAGACGAGGCCAGATTATTTTTGTGCTATAGAAATCGTTCCAAAACAAACCCACTCTGTACTTACATTATCCTTCAATGTAAGGAACATGTTTGGCTTACATATTGCTGACATCTGCCAAATGTTTCTTTACCAAGTGTTTAGTGTAATTTGCAGTGAGCTGGTGAATACTTAATGGTCTTTGTAGAACTTCATCTTTTATGTCATCCTCAGCTAAAGCAAATCCTTTCATCATCAGTGTTACCTTTGTGCTGTTTTTTTTGCTAGTTAGATCCTTGCATTTCCCACACCCTGTTTCTTTGGGATTTCTGGGATTTGATTTGGAAGTATATGCTTTTTTTTTTTAATTAAGTGGTCCTGAATAATATCCAACGAATATAAGTGGTATAATGAAGGGACACATTTTTCATTTAACTCCTAGTAAAATGTAAGGATTTTACCTTCTTTGGCATCCCATTTTAAGTTGCATAGGTGAAGTTGGATCAGTATTGAAATGGGAAATTTAAAAAGTTGGTGGAAGTGGTAATGATACCTTCTCTTCTCTTCTAAGTCTTTATGCGTAGGTGCCCCTAGTTCTGTTTTTATTAGGAAATGTTACCCCTTTTCCTCTCTTCTCTCTTCTTCCTCACTTACCCAGGCAAGAAAAATATCCCAATCAGTTCAGTAAAAGCAGATTAAGCCACTAAAATTAGCTTTGTGCTATGAATCCAAACCATTTTAAAAATAGTTAGAATTCTGAGGGGAAGGTTGGAGATGGGGTAATTTATGTCACTAAACTTTTCCCTTTCTGGTATGAAGTGTACCTGGAGTCTCTGGAATTGCCACAATGGGGCTGTGGATTTTTAAAACCAAAGAATAATGTTAATTCTGTTACCTCGTCAGTCTCAAGTATATAATTAATGACATTCTGCTCAGCTAAATTTAACTTGAAGATTAAAAACACAGGAATCAAAAAGCTTAGTTTTCAGATTATCGGTGGTAATCTCCAGACTCCTCAACCCTACAAAATTAAGCTACCCACTTCCTTTACAAGAAATAAAGAAATCCACAGTCCATTTAGACTCTTCAAAATGCTAGATGAAGGAAAAATGACTGGTAAAAAAATTCCGTAAGACATTGAAAATATCCTTTCTAGTAAGTCACAGAGAAGATGGATAGGGTGATAAGTTTTTAAAGCAGGCAATATTGGGCCAAGCTGAGTAAAGACAAGTCTTTATTGATGGGAATGTTTTCTGAAAGCTCTGGTGTTTGCTTTCAGATTTAGCTGTTGTTTGGACAAGAAGGACTCATATTACTTTTTCAGATCTATATGAGCACAGCTTCAAGGTTGCAGATATAAAGAACTTTTACAAATTTTATACTTTCATCTATATTATACTTTTTTTTTTTTGTAATTTCAACTGTATACTAGTACTGGTAGTAAAAGGTGCTGTTTAGTGTTTATTTCCTAAGCTGGGTTTGCTGTAAAATGTGCAGCAATGTGCTTAAAGTAGAATCTTCTTCGCTTTTGGTGCAAGTCTCAGAATTCAGAAGCTTTTAAATGCAATTTTGCTGTAGAATCATTAATTTTCCTATAGTGAATTATAATAGGTAGTAATAGAATTGTCTTTTTAAATTGCTTATAGAATTTTTTATAAAATAATTAATTTTGCTTTTTAATAGATCACACTTGCCATTGAATTTATGAATTCTATTATAAGGATACAGGCTGTGATTTTAATAGCGACTGACTGCTACAACACAGTACTTTTCCTTCTCCTTTTCATAAATGTCTTCTCTATGTTAAAATCTTTAAGGTTTTTGTATTACAAAGAGTTTTTCCCATGTATGACCAATACAGTGCCAGGTGGAAAACAGGTTCTTGGGAATGTAACTGAATTGGTTCAGGAAGCCTTTCAGCTGCAGGTTGCTACCCACAATTGTGCCCTCTTCACAGAATGTCCGACTATTACAGATCTGGTTTAGTGCAAAGTCACCTGGTTAGTTCAAGCTGTAACCAAGATAGCATGTTCACTGGGTGTCTTTTCAAAGAACCAATCTTGGAAACTCCTGTGCAAGTTAGTGTTGCTGAATGTTGGAATACTGATTAGCAGCTGCAATGGAAATGGTGTAGCTCCTTACTGCTGTCGCTGGGACTGTGGTCCAGGGATTATGTCTTGAGCAGTTCTGGGTTCCAGTTACTGGAATTCCAGTTCTGGGTTCCAGCGTTACTGGGTTCCAGTTTGAGGAACACTGATGAAGAGTATTTCCAGTCAATAACATGTTTTAGATCTGCTGAACATCTGTGCTCTCCTTATGACACTTAAAGGGGCTACTGACTCCAGTTGTTAAGAATAATTTGCATATCGTAACCATGCATTGTTACAAATGAAGATTTCCTAACAAGATTCATAATTGGTGTTAAAAAGTAAAATCAATCATTTCTATATAATTGCCCAATTTATAACCTTTCCTTTACCTTGTGCTTCACCTCATAGAGCCATGGCAGTGTGCTGTAGGTAGAGAGGAAAAAGAGGAAGGAAAATGGGTTATTTGGTGAAGCATAGGGCATGCGATTGTTGTTTGTTGTTGTATGAAATCACAATCAAAATTGACACAAGTTGCTATTAAACTCTATTTCCTGTGTTAAAAAAAGTCAGTATTAGCTAAAAAGAAACCTGCAGCAGTAGATTTGCACATAGACCTTAATGAGCCCAATTGACCTTCTGTGCTGTATTTACAATTGCCTTAAAATTGTAAGCAGATGTTTGAAAAACTTTTGTTAATAGGTCCCTAACATCTGTTTCACCAATGATATTGCCCACCAAAGCAGTTGTAATTAGTAGAGCACCTAGTGCATGCATCTTTTTCTTATTGGTGCAGATGATCATGTTTCTCCCTCAGGTATTAAAGTAAAATCTTATTGGCACTTTTGTTTTAATAAATTCTACAACATTTCTTTTGTAAAGAGTAAAGTTTTTCCACCAAATGCAGAGTAATGTAATAGTTTTTCCCTATGAAGTCTTAAAAAATGCACTACAGTACCGATACATCCACTAACACTAGACAAAATGTAGTGGATGATGGAAAAACAGAATATGAAATACTGTGTGCAACTGAAACTTTTGATAGCATTTGTCCATTTGTGCCGTTCATATGCATGATAGAATGTGTGTTTCAAGTGGAAAAAAGGAAAAATGAAAGGAAGAAAATCTTAAACTCTGCTACAAAAAAATCCAGTGTCATTTGCCCATTAAAGTTCTTTTATATGACATAGTTTCCATTTATGTGAGAACACAAAAACCTGTCTGCTTGTTCAGTTTATATAGCACTCCTTTCAAAGAAATTGTTATGACAGTCTGCAAGGGTAAAGGTTCAGCTTTAACCTTGCGTTGGTTGCCAGCCTTCATAGCTCTCACGGCTTCATTTTTTTAAATAAACTACAATTTGAAAGTTATTCTTTAACTCCTACTTTATAAAATGTAATATGGAAAATGCAACTGGGGGAGGGAGAGCTGTGCAAAGCTGCCAATAAAATTTCCACTCCAGTTGTTTCCATGTGGACCTCATTGGAGATAAGTCACTGACAGAGGAATAGCCCCTTTTCCAAAGAGAAGAATCTTTTTGGAAATGTTCTGCTAGCTCCCAAAGCAGCTGCTAGGCTTTACTAAGTGCAGGAGCTTTCTACAACATCCCCCGTCTTTTCAAAACTGTGAAATGAAGACTGCATTATGCATCAGTCGGAGTTTGTCTAAGTAGAATAGATTTTAGCTACATCATTTGGACAATGCCATAGGTACAGGCTGTATAGTGTTGTAAACTCTCCCTGAGAGTAAGGAAGGGGGGAATTTTGGGAAAGGGGATTCTTACAAAGTGTCGCATCCCCTGATAGTGCTAGAGTTGAATTGTGGAGAATATAAGTTGTGGTGCAGGACTACGTTATTACAGAGACATGTCCAAGTGTCTTTTGCAAACTTACCTGTATGTTAAATTAATGCTTATATCAATGTCATTGAAGTTACTGAGGCACTAGTGTTATTTGTATGGAACCTATATTACTAAGAAACATGATTTTCTACAGTTATAAGGAGCAGCAAGATTAGTAGAGAGGGATAGACTTTTTCGGCAGATACAGTTAGAAAAGAGATTTGGGGCTCACAGTCTCAGAATACATGGTGATTTCTACCAGACATGGAAAGAGTCTGGGGTCTGTTGCCTTTCGAATCCAAGGAAATATCCAGGCCTGCCATTGATGATAGTCCTTTACTTTTCA
Source organism: Chroicocephalus ridibundus (assembly GCF_963924245.1). Classification (NCBI taxonomy): domain Eukaryota; kingdom Metazoa; phylum Chordata; class Aves; order Charadriiformes; family Laridae; genus Chroicocephalus; species Chroicocephalus ridibundus. The sequence goes on from NC_086284.1 coordinate 102,051,707, forward strand.
GCTTGTGTTATGGATTTCTGGATTGGAAAAAAAAAAAAAACAAACCACAAAAAAAAAACCCATAACAAAACAAAAACAAAAACGCCCCACAAAACAAAAACCAAAGAAAGAGGAACTTGCAGCATCTTTCCTTCCTTTCCCTGTAGTTTTTGTTTGCGTAACAAGTTAAGACAAGAATACAAGAATGTGTTATTTATTTTCTGCTAGCAACACCATTCTCAACAATGTTCCAGTGTGGTGTTTTTTGCAAAAGCTCATTTTCCACAAGAAAATTTTCTAACGTCAATTTCTGTAATGACTGTGCAGATATACTGTTACTTTTTTAAAGAACTTGAATAGTCTCTCAAGTCCCATTTTCCTTCCAAGGGCAAAATGTAAACCAGCTTATTTCCTATTCTTTGTGGGGACCTGAAATCACGTGGATAGTAATGAAAACAGGTTTTCTCTCAAGAAACATATTTGACTTATCACAAGAGAGACATTTGTTCATCGTTTATATCGACAAATGTAAAAATAGAGAACATCATTATGAAAACCAGCTGATATACAGAGGTACTTTTGCAAACCACCTTTTTTATGTGGTGAAGATCCTTTCATTGATGCTTAGAGTTATGAAATGGAGGAACTGCACATTTACTACTGTAAGTCATTTCCAATGTCTCTCCTTTCTAATTCAAATAACTTTTCAAAATAAGCAGTAGAATTAGTACTCTTGGTAAACGATATGTGCAGTTCAGCTTTTGAAACAATCTTTTCATTGTTTCATCAGAAAAAGTCTTGCTTTTTACTTGCTTGATTTTGTCAGCCTTCTGTTTTGAAGTAGGCTAATCTAAATTTTATCAAAATTGTCAAGTAAAAACATTCTCATATCTAAAATAAGACTAGAAAAATTTCTATTTTGAAAACCCCGAAGTTTTTTGTCAAGTTTGAATTCAGTCTGGTGATTACATAGTGCTTCTTAGCTTTTAGATGTAGCGTTTAAAGGGGGGAGGATGTATGGATGTGCCCAGGGGATGTTGTATGCTACAGTAAATTCAGACTTACTCATAGGAATTATTGGGAAACTCTTTTATAGTTGATATTTCACATTCATTTGAGTGTCGTTTGCACCTGTGACTTTATAATGGAACTCATTCTAAGTTTCAGTCTGCTGTAAAGATCATCAGATTTTAAAACAATAAACAACAGATCAGAAATATTCTTTAGAATTCCACAAAGTTTTATCAAATGTTTCTGTTTAGTTTGCACAAATGCCATCAGTAAATGGAAGCTTGTGCTGTGCTAATATCAAAGGAATACATTCCTGGAGAAAATTCCTCTTTTCCTTTCTCTCTCTCTCTCTCTCTTTTTTTTTTTTTTTTTTTTTTTAAGGAAGTACAGTATCTGTGAATATTACACTCATTTGGTAGACACTACCAATAAGTGATCACAGTCCATATATGTACCAGATTGTAATTCAAAAATTGCACATATTTCCTTGATGTGATCAAATACATAAAATCCTGTAGATATCCTTTAGATCAAATATTCATCCGTTCAACTTTTCCTCCATTAAACCTGAATGAGAATCAGATTTTTTATATTTAAGCTTTATTTTTTTAGATTACAGATAAGTAATCTGAAATTATTTATGCTCTCGGAGAGCTCAGTGTACAGGCTGCAGAAACAGTGAGAACATCTTCTGTGAACATCATGTAGGCCATTAAAGATTTCATCAGGGCCATTATATTTTTTTTCCCCGCCTCTGATTTCTGTGGACACTGAAGATGCATGTACCATGTTTCTTATTTTAAGGAAAAAACACTGGATGCAGGTTTGAGAGTTCTAAAATTATTTAGTGTGTGAAAAGTGTCGAACTGTTATAATGTTCAAAAACAGAGTTTTTTCCGGAAAAATAACAGAAATGGGAACATGCCAAATTTGAAGTAATGTAGAACAGTCTGATGGATTTTTTTTTTTTAGACAAGGTCATGTATAAGTTTTCTTTACAGTAGCAGCGTTATTGATGATATATATTTCCAGTACCACGTCTCAATACTCAGCTCCCTGTGAGTGGGTAGGAGGTAACAGAGTGGAAACCGCTGGGGATCTGGGCATTGCAACCATATTGGCCTTCCGTTATCTATCAGATTTTCATCTAATGAATGATAGAGACATTTATTCATGCACAGGTATTGTGCAGCCACCACAATCATGTATTGGAGCTTTATGGTCCTGTCTGTTTATCTTAAAGTAATGGTAGTGTTCAACCTACAATTAACGACTGCTAAATCCATTCTGACTAGCTTTTGAGTATGCATTGTACCGTGCTAACTATTCTGCACTTTCTGACATGAGCTACTTTAGTGATGTACATATTAAACCACTTCATTTGGAGATAATGCCTTTCTTCCTTTATGTTTTTCTCTTTTCTGTCATTTCAGCATGTGCTTAGGTAATGTATGACGTTGCTACAGTTCCTGGGAAGGCCTGATAATCATGGCTCAGTTCTTTCTTCGTGCTTCTAAAGGGCAAAAAATTACCCACATAGCCAATCATAGAATTGCCTAGGTTGGAAGGGACCTTTCAGATCATCCAGTCCAAACATCAACCTAACTCTGACAGAAACCATCACTAAACCATATCTCTAAGCACTATGTCTACCTGTCTTTTAAATACCCCCAGGGATGGTGATTCAACCTCTCCCCTGGGCAGCCTGTTCCAATGCTTGATAACGTTTTCAGTGTAAAATTTTTTCCTAATATCCAGTCTAAACCTCCCCTGGCACAACTTGAGGCTGTTTCCTCTTGTCCTATTGCTTGTCACTTGGCAGAAGAGACCGACCCACATCTCTCTTCCTTTCAGGTAGCTGTAGAGAGCGGTAAGGTCTCCCCTCAGCCTCCTTTTCTCCAGGCTAAACAACCCCAGCTCCCTCAGCCACACCTCCTGGTTTGTTCTCCAGACCCCTCACCAGCTTCGTTGCCCTTCTCTGGACCCGCTTGAGCCCCTCAATGTTAATCTTTGACTACACTTGTACAATTCATGACTTCACTAAGGAATTTTGGCAATAAGGAACAGCCAAAAAAAAAAAACCAACCCCCCAAAAAAAAAAAGTTAGGAGAGCTTTAAAGCTATTCTTATTTGTCTAATAGGCAAAATGTTGAGCACCGGACACTTAGTTTTATTTTGAGGTATTGAACTTTAAAAAGTATTGCCAGGCTTCTAATAAAATCAGAGGTGTTGGAAACACTGTGCCACAGCCTGGTTGAAGGCATCAATGTACCAGTGCATTTACATGTTCTTATAGCCAAATGATCTATGTAAGAGAAAAGAGATAAGCTACTTGGAGAAAACGTGTTTATTCTTCACAAACTTTTTTTTGTTATGAAGCTTTTTCAGATGAAGATGGGCTCAAGTCCCATTGCACAATCAGCTTTCCTTTGTAGACTTACAAGTACATGAAGTTAGGTGGTATGAACTAATAACCTGAACTTGCTTTTCCTCCGAAGTCAGACATACAAGGTGAGATGTTATTTTCAGAAGTTGGGAGACGGTGAAGTACATCAATAAACAGTGTGTATGTATATGGCTAAAGAGCTTTTGGTTTTCTTAGGAGATAACCTAACATTTTTTTTTTTTCAATGTATATGCTGCTTACCTAAAAAAGTGCTGTAGAGGGAATAACCAGCAATTTTGAGTGTACAGAGTAGAAAGTCTGAATGTATGGAATTTCATGGTTTCATATGGGCTGTATGGAAAACAGTAGCATTCATTATATAGTTTGACAAAATGTTCATGATTGCAGTTGACTTGCAAATTTCTCTACAATTACACTTCTGTGAGAAAACAGGTCTTTCAATGTGTAAAAATTACCATTCGTTTCATTAGTTCTGACCTCTGTTGATCTTACTAATTCTTAGTTATTCTCATATGTTCTAGTTTTTCTGGGAGGAAAAATGGGACTTTAAAATGTCTTGTATTCTGTCAGAGATTTGGGGAGATTGTTTCAGAGAGCACCCATTAGCTAAGGTAAGATTCAGTTCCAGTTTCTATTATAAATCTTTGAGAAAACTTTAAAACTCAGCTACCCAAATTCCATTTAAAATTGAATGTACCAGCCATGAGGCTTTTTTGTACACCTTTAAAAGTTAACCCAAAATTTGGTTAAACATGTAAAATATTGCATGTAAGAAAATTCAGTAAACATGCTGCTGTATTCATGCTTATTTGTTAGAATAATATTGCAGTTCTAAAAATCATAATATGAAAATGAAATTCTCTAAGGGACTAAAGCAAGATACAGACGTTTCTACATTTTTAATGATACCTGAACTTTTTAACATTTAACCTCTTGTATTTGACAAGTTGTTTGGGAAGATATTGTAAGCTGTGGTGCAGACAGCTAAAAACTCTTAACTAGTCAGAAGAAGAATTCTGTATAAAATCTGGTTTGCCTCAGTGTACTCATTTCATGAGCGAGTGGAGTCTTGATTTGAAAGAGCTCTGTGCCCTGGGAGGGCAGTGAGTGCGTGTGTGTTACCTGTTTAGTTCAGGAATGAGCTTCTGAAAGAAATGCAAAATCATCCTCACTCGCTGCGCTTTGGTTCACGTTCCAGCGTTCTCATAGTGTGAACTGGATTCCTCTTAGGTTAAGGGTAACCAGAAGATGTGCTTCGGAAGTCTACCTAGTACGTATCAACCAGTTGTTGGCATTCAGTTCCTGGAAGCAGGCTGGGGTTACTGCAACATCCACCCCCAACCCTTTTACAGTGCGGATGTTGCAGCCTCATTGACAGCTGTTCTGCTCTGCACATCTGCTCGTACTGTGTTGCACTACTTGCTGTTTACACGTAACCAGCGTTACCTACAATGATAGAGAGGCCGTGTAGTTTTGAGAGAGTTATCAGACTGACTGATAAACTTCAGAGGTTCAGAGGCCAGACTGTAACGAAACCTACTGTCTCTTGCAGTTGTTGTGGAAGGAAAATGACTTTCCTTACTACAGGTGGCTGCTAGAATAAGGCCTAATTTTTGGCAACTTCAGATGTCTTTTAGAGGGCCCATAAACTGAGGTAAAGCTGGATGAATAAATATTTAGCAGTCTGAATATTGAATTAATTTATGTTAGTTTGTGTTAGGTTTTGATACCATAACTGGTTTCTTTTCATTAAGCGAATGGTAAAGGAGCTTTTTTCCATGTATTCGTGTTTTTCACTATGTATTAGGATCTCAAGTGTCATGACAGGTTGGGGTTTTTTCTGTGTTCTGATAGTGTAGGATCTGGTGTATCTCAAGGCTTGTCAGTTCCATTATTTAGGGGTTTATAGCAATAACTGCATAAAAAAGTCAAGTGGTGTTTTCTCCCAGCTGGGGTTAAGAGGAGAACAAAAGAATGGCAAGAATTCTGCATTCACTTGTAAAGTGCATTGAGTTGTCCTAAATTTCTTTACATTAGTGCCCATCATTTATCTGCCTTCACTAAGGCTGTTATTTCATAAATTTTTAAGTGCAACCATTTCAAGTTGACCCATCACAAAACTTAGAATTGCAGATAAATATTAAAGTTTGCATGCCTTTTAACTTCTCAGTAAAATGTTGTTACATACAACTAGAAAAGAGTTCACTTTTTTCTCAATTAAATCTCCATATTTCTTTTTCTTTTCTATTTTAAATGAAATACCATATCTCACTACCTGTCATTTTCATGCTTCAATTATTGTCAATTAGCAGCGCTTACCTACTCAGTTTAAAGTCTCACATTCAATACTAAGGTTTGGTCTAAACAGTTTTGTACTATTTAAACCTGTCAGTCAGAGGTATGATTTATTTTTTTAACCAATGTAGTTGTATTGATACAATTCCTAGAATAAATATAGTTATATAGGTATGAGGATATATTTCCACCAATTTATCTTACTTCCCTTTCCTGTCTAGCAGTGTAGTTGTAAAGCAGTACAATGTTTTATATGAGCAAGATCTTAGGAAAAAAAAACAGAAGAGGTTATTGCCCTGTTATGTATTGTCACTGTGTGACAGTCCCATTTCTGTAGTATCAAGAGGACATTTCTCGATTTGTATATTGTCAGCACTGTGCCAGTGAAGTTTCAGTATCTCTGTAGGAATACATTCTTGAATGAGAAAATCTTGGTTTTCCATTCCTATCTAAACACAGATATGTTAGGTTTGAATTTTTGTTATTTTATTTTTTTTTTTAGTAAGAGCAGGATTTTCATCATCTTGTGTTTGTAAATTATGCTTATAGAATACTTTAGTAAACAGGATTTACTCAATCAAATTTACAGATTAGCTTATTGATCGCAACTATTTCATGCTGGAGATCAATGCTAATGTACTTCAAATCTTTAATTGTTAATCCATTTTTGAATTAACATTGATGTTTTCTGGTATAATCCCTGCTCATTTAATTTTTTTTTTGGGGGGGTGCAGCAAAGTACTTTCTTATCCATTAAGGCATTTATGGGAAGAAAAGGACAAAAAGCAAACAATTCGTTTTCTGCATATAATTGAAGATGTTGCTCTTAGCTAAAGGATTAATGTTTGACATAATAGTTGTTAGACGTGTATTAGGATGTCGTGTGCTACATTTTATACAGAGAGAGATACAAGATATGGGAAAAGTAATAAAATATTTAATGTTTAGGACTAGGAATTTACTCTCATTGTAATCAAGGAGATAGGTATTGCCCTGATTACTGTAAGCTGTTACTGCAGTTCTGTAATGTACTAATGTGAATTGCTAACCATGTCTGGTATTAAATGTAATGTAGGACAAAATGATTGTAGATTTTATATCCCTGCTTGTGCACTGTCTTGGTCTTACTTAACCGGGACAGTGGGTAAGAAACAATGCTGACATACAGGATAAGCAGCAGGCTTAATAGTGAATTATCAGACCTTTTACAGTCAGTGTCCAATACAAGATTGCTGGCTTCATCAACAGTTGGCTAGAGGCACCATTTTCTTGGTCTGTTTGGAGAGCGGGTTGCAAGTAACAGGGAGGAAAGACCTCAGTGTGCTATTTTCCCAGTTCCTCACCTGTCTCTTCCCCAGGGTAAATGTCTGCCAAACCCAAACTCCATAATATATTATTGGCTGATCTTCTTTGGGCAGTTTTTCCATTCCAGAATGATGCTGGAAGGAGGTGGGAGAAAGATGGAAACATCCATCCAGTTTAGATCAGCCTGGATCAAGCAGGCAGGCAACAAATTCTCAGCACAGCAAAACATATGGCAGCAATACAGAAAAGGAGAGAGAAGTTAGAAAGGCCTTTAAACTGCCTTACTGGTGTAAGCTGGAAATAGATTGTGCAGGAGCTTCAAACAAGCTCCTGCTTTATCTAGCAATTAATCTGGTGACACTATCTCATGCTACCAGTAATTTTTCTGAGGGTAGGAAAATGAACTTTCAGGGGAGCAAAAGTTAGACCAGCATGACCGCTAAATCCTCAGCAGCAGCACGTACTGTTAGATCCACAGTCTATTTTAACCTCAGTTTTTTGGTTTGGTGTGTTTTGTTTTGTTTTTTAATAAATAAACTTTCTTAACAATCATTTATATATAAACTTTCAAATCTGAAACTCTAAAAGGGGATTATTTGGATGGTAGAGTCAAGCACTTAGGTTAATAGATCCCACATATGCAGTTTATTGCATACTTTTGTTTATTGCTTAAGGCACTAATTCCCTTAAGTGAAACACAGTATTTTATAGAATTAAATACAATTATATAAATTGTTTCTTTACCCACTTTTAATGTGTTAAACAGAAAATCTCTCTAGCAGATGAACATTAAAGACACAGCAAAGTCCGCTATCATCATTGGTATTGTTACTGTTAAAAACTTAACCGTGACTTAAGTTAGCTAACAGAGAGCAAGCATTTTAGTAAAGGCAAGGTAGTTCTTTTACATTTTCACATGATTTAGCAGGTGAATTGCATGCCTGTTCAGTCAAGGAAACAAAGAGCATCTTTTGTCAGCGTGCTGACTTGAAGTATGCACTCGCGGGGCTTTTGTAGTCAAGGGGAAGCCTTCATTGGGCCCTGGTTCAGTTGTAGACTCCTCTTGTGGCGTATGGCATGCTAAATGGACACAGGGTTTGCCTGGCTCAGTCTGGTCCTTCGAACTATTGTAGTCTTCAGCATATAACAAAAACCAATGAGTCTGCGTGTGCAGCTTTGACAGATGGACTGTGAGGCGCATGCAGAGTGTGTCAGCCATTGAAGCCTCTGCAGATAGACACTCATTGTCGTCCCCTTGGAAGAATTTGCTGTTTTTCAGGATTGGGTGCTAAACCAAACAGGTTTTTGCTCTGTTGTAAGAGCTGGAGTTGTAGACCAGATTTAAGTCAGTGCAAGTGTCAGGCTCTTGAGGAATTGCATGCGTTTTGCTAGATAAAGGTGCTTATTGGTACTCAATTATTAAAAAGCAGCATGGCCAAGCAGTAAAAATCTGTTACCATTTTAATATGGGTTATGCTACCGTGTGGAAAAAAGTAGCCTTTTATGATTATTTTTTAAAGTAGATAAGAATTGAAGGTGTTGAACGCACGGTCAGAATAATCTCTCTAAAACAGCTTAACTCTGGTGATCAGGAGCCAATTCTCAGTGAAGTGTCTGCTGTTTTTTTAATGACATACTTGTCAACATGTAACCTTAGAATATAGACACCATGGTAACAGTTTTAACACAGTCTCTTTAAAGAGCATAATTGTGTGGAGCACAAATAGAAACATCTTGACTCTTGTAGTCTTTTAATCCACTTAGAGAAATGCTTTTCAATCCATCAAACAGCATTTTCTGGATCTTGTTGAACATCTGTCTGTCTTGAAATGACTTGGAATAAAAGTCCGAGCAGGTCCTCCCATGCTCTTTTTGTTGTAGACCTTAAAATGAGCATTTAGACAATGTTAGTATTTTGCTATTAGATTTGAGCTAAAGAAAGCTGAACAGAAAGAATGTTGACATCTCCTTGGCCATATTATAATTAAAATTTGCTTGTACCTGTTCCCGTACAACAAAATGCTTAAGTGTGTGCATTCTTTTAGGCGTGTGAGTGGCTCCACATGCTCAATGTCTTGTACAATTCATATGCTAAGGTGCATGAATGCACTTATGTGCATTCTAGCACACCTATGCTGTGTTAGAATCATGGTGGTTAATAACCGTCTGGGTAGGTTTTGGTCAGTAAAGGCAGTAGGACAACTTTTTCTGGCACAGTGTGAATGCACCAATGGCTGTGTTTGTTGGCAGTTGCATCTTGCGAAGTCTTTTGCATAGAACCTGCCTTCCTGTTAATTATCAGAGCACCGTAGCCATGTGCGTATCTTTGGGAAGAGGCAGTCCATTGTTGGGCTTAGGGTCATCTGAGGGACATGCACCATCTTTCCTGCCTTTGGGAGATCTTCAGGGCTGGTTAGAGGAGCCCTACAGGAAGGTATTCAGAGTCCGGACTGGTTATACTACCCTACCCTTTGGAGAGCTTTCAGGTTTACATGTGAACGGGCTCCGGTGTGCAGTGATCAAAACGCAACAGAAATCAGTAACATTTTTGCTAGGCATGGCATAAACAAAGTGCCTTGATACGGTCTTGTCTGATATCTTTTATAATTGTGAGCATGCTTTTATCAAATGCATTTCAATAACTTACCCTTTCTAGGATGTGATGACCCTCGTCTTTACTGTGATAGTAGTAGTTTATTTCCTATAACTGGCTTATCTTCATAACCTGATAATAATTGATATTCTAGTAAGGGAAAGTAAGTGCAAAATGGCAGGCAATGCAAAAAGATGAGTCTTGAAAACAATAGTTTCACCATTGTGTACATACTTTTTTTTAGTATAGACTGAAATTTCTCTGAAATATTGGAAAAGTGGGGGGGAAAAAAAGAAATCGTATTGGATTTCTATATCTGTGTATGTAACTTTTTGTTTGGTATTAACATTAACTGAAAAATATTTGCTATAAAAGATAAGTCTGTATATGTGTGACCTTTTCCATGGTGGATTACTGTGGGCAGTATTTTCTAGACTCACTGTATATTATTGGTCAATGTAGTCTTTACCTACACAGCAATTGAATAACCTTTTTTCATTCCTAATAGAATTTAATTTCATTCCCTAATTTAACAGTTAGGACATAAAAATACATTGCCAGCATAGCAACTGGAAGCACTGTCAGGTTCCCAGCAGCAGGAACATTCCCTTCAAAATCTGAATTTCGGTCCAGTTGTACAAAACCACTGATTTTTCTGCAGCACAGCCTTCTTCTGTAACTACAGGAACATTTTTATGTATTGTGTGTCTTTTAGGTCATGAGAAAGTAAAGCATTTCCCATGAGCTGTCTTTCCAAGGATGTGGGGTAGTTTTGCTGTAAGATCAGACTTAACACAAATGTGTCATGTAACTCTCATCTTACTAATTGTATGAGTCAAAATACTGTTCCCCTTCCTACTTCTCTGCCTTTCTCTTAAAAAAAACTCAAGTATTTTATTAGCAGAAGGTATAGCTTCTGATCCTTTTCCTTTCTCTTCACTTCAAAGAAGAATGAGACTCCTAATTTTCAATTATAATCTTCTCACTTAAGCTTTATTTCATACTAGGAGTTGTACTGTGAGACTTCAGTGGTATCCTGAAGAAAAATATTCAATATTTCTTTAAACTGTGCAGGTTTTCTCACAGTATTCTTTCACAAACATATTTACATATCATAAAGTGGTAGTTTCCAGTTTTGTATCTTTTATGGAAAGAAATTGGTAGAAAAGGTTTTGCAGAGCCAAATTCTTACTTACTTCCCCTTTTAGAGGTATTTTAAGTAAATCCAATGTATGTTTGCTATGCTGTACAAATGAGCTATTTTTATTGCTTCCATCTACTTTTGGTCAAAAATACCTTTTCAGAATTCTTCTAACAAAATCTTAAGGTTGAAATCTGGAAATAAAGTCTGGAAGACCGAGACACATTGAGTTTCTGCATAAATATTCGTAAACCTACATGAACATAAATACTGCTGCAAAAATACCTATGGCACAAAAAACGGTGAGTTAAAGTGGAATTGACAGTATATTGTTTAGCTGTGAACTGTTAAAAATTGCCAGCATTGTGTCACTTTTATAACTTTTTAAAGTTCTGTTGCTCTGAATGATATGAGAAGGTCATTACCTTATTTTCTGGATGGAAGTCTGTGTTAAGAGCTATTCAGCTATAGGATTTTCAGTGAAAAGTCAATCCTTATCTTTTAAATGCAATACTAAGTACTAAATTAACTTTTAATTTAGTTTTCACTTTTTACTTATTTGTTCTTAATGGGCTTTTTTTGTAGCCGTTTCTTATGATTCAGTTATTTCTGTGAGCAGAGATTTTATCCCATTAAGCTTAGGCGAACTTACGCCAGTCCATTGTGTTGTGGAAACTATGTGTTTGGGTCATTTCCTGTGATTTTAGAGTGTGAAACATTTTAATGTCAACATTGCAATCTTTCACTAGCCTTTCAATTCCCTTTCTGAAAGGCTAAATGGACATCATTTTTGTTAAGGGGAAAAAATGCATTAAAACACTTTTTTTTTTTTTTTTAATCTTTAAGTAGGTCAGTTTGTGGTAGTCAGAAACAGTGGAAAAATATTAGTTTGGATTTTCCATCTACTCTTAAAGTGTCTTCAAGATGGTGCTTGTGTGTTGATGGCAGGATTATTATCACAAAAGCAGATGCGACTGAAAGTTAGTTGTGTGACGGCTTAGCAAAATGTAGTGGTACCAAATCCCTTCCCCTTGCTTAGAGTGAGAATTGCTCGCTGCTGAATTGCTTGCTTGTCTTGCACGTTATATTCCGAGTTTGTTTACACATAGATGTCGGCAAGGCATTTTAATGAATAGTGTTGACTAAAAAACAGCTAGATGAAGTATGATCTCGAACAGTCATAAAATTCTTTTTGCCAGAGTCTTTTGGCCTAAAAAATGGAATTCCATTCCTTTTCTGGATTGAAGGCATCCAGGCATAGACGTACCATAACTCTTGATCGGTTGCGCTAGCAAATATTTTAATCACCATGCTAGACAGCGTATGTGTATGGTGAGAGGGTGACAAATGAGTTTGTGGAAATGACACTGTTCTGTTGTTTTTTCTTCATTTAGCCTGTATCAGATTTTATCAGGTTACAAATGAAATGAGACTTTTCTTACCTGTAAGGTTTTTTTGGGGGGATCTGGTAGTCAAGAAATATTCTGTGAAGGATAGTTCATATTTGTGATAGGTTTTATGAGGTATGTTAGTCTTTAATTAGGAGCGATGGGCATGTGTTTCACTTTGTAAACTTGGAGAGTAGGCAATATAGAAAATACATGTTTTTAATGCAGTTTGCTAAAATGTTTTGCGCATCTTTTTGTAAGATACCTGCTTAATCCAGTTCAGATGACAGTATTGCACACTTCTTAAGCTGCTTCTATTATATTTTATGTGCTGAAAACACCAAAAGATTCTAGGTATACGGAAGACAAAGAGTTTCCTTTTTGGTTCTCCCAATCACAATTCAGCCTCGGGACAGCAACAGTAAACAAGTTTGTGTTGCCTTTTGGTATCCTCTTCATCTGGAAATGGATAATTTTGTTTCATAAATATTAATATCATCTATATTCAAATTATATGGTTCCACTACCCTCTTATAATTATTACGAAAATTTGTCTCATAATATGAACTACGTCTATTTTCTCTTGATCCCCGTCTTCTTTTACTCTCCGTCTTTACTGGTGAATAAGGATTCTGGTTTTGACCTTTCAGACTTTTGATGTTGCTACCCGCAGAGCAGAAGGTATCCAGATGACATTTAGCCTGTTTGGAAGTTTTCTTGCTCTATCACTTGTGGATGCTTAAGTTGCTGACTCAGATACAATATTCAGTTAAAAATTCTGAAAATCATCTAACTGTGTCATGGCCTACAGACTGAACAAGCATTTGACTGTGTTATTGGCGTATGTAAAACTCAACATTGGTGTTTTAGAAGCGCCAGGTTCTCAGGTAGTAACTTCATAATCTACTTTTTTTTTCTTTTGGAAGTAAAAGCAAACATACCTAAACGTATTTGCTTATGCTGTATTGCTGAAACAGATACTAAGAAAGTTTTGTACGTCAATATTTGCTTAAAGGAGACTTAACTGTCCTCTTTTATAGCGGATTTGCAGTGTAATGGAAACTGCGACAAATTCTATTTACAGTGGTAGCATTAATATAAGTGTATTTTTATTTATTTGAATTTGTAATAGTTTTTAAGAGATTATGCTGTTTGCAGGTGCATCAGAAAAGATGCATGGAACGTTTTCTATCCGACATATTGTAACAAAAGTCGGTTCTTTAAGACCTTGCACTTTTAATGAACCATCTTATTGTCAACTCTCAGAATCTACTAGTGTGCCTTTTGGTGATGTTGTTGAGAATTTTAATGCATTTTAGTTCTCATTCGGCACGGCCTATGTGCTCCTCACGGGAGGGTCTTTGGAAATAGGATTAACTTCTGGAGGAATGCATTAGCCATGCCACAGAAGTAGGCAAAGCTCTAACTAGCCTGATAGATTGCTCCACACTTCAAATCCTTCTAACTACCCCCTCCCTCTTTTTATTGACAGCTTCTTATTGAGCGGCCAGAAGCATTAGTGTATTTAGGAGTTAGATGTTTTGTATGATCCCAGGCTGATCTCATATTCGCTTTCTGAAATTAATTCGACACTGCTTTACATGTTAATCCGCAAAGGATTGATTTTGGGAAGGTCAGAGCAGTGCAGCCTCAGAAAATGGAAGAAAAGCTCCACTTAAAACAGCTCATTTCAGTTCCCAGAAATAAGTATAGATGCCTTTTCATTGTGACACTTAGCCAGCTGTAGGAGACTTCGTCATCTTACAGAATACATCAAATAGTGGCGTTTGATGGGATCTGCAAGGAAGTTGAGCTAATTAAATTTAGCTTCATTAGCCAATTGCAGTTTACAAATGGCACAACTATACTTTGAAAACCTGCGGTATAACAAAAAATTCCTCTCGTCTTTTAATCACCAATGTGACTGCATACTAAAAGCAATCAGTAACAGCTTATATTTTTTCTCTTAATTGACTGCATATTTATAGAATTTTCAGAGTTGCTAAATCTGGAAATAAATACACATGGAAAAAAACCTTTCATTGTGGGATATGCTGGTATTGGACCATTATGGATAAATGGTGTGTTTTATTTGGAGCTACACAAAAGAGCAGGGGACTCAAATGGTAAAGTATTGTAGCAAGAGCAGGATAAGGACATCTAATAAAAAAAAGTATTACAAATATTGAGAAAGTGTAACTGAGCTGCAGCTGCAGCTTGCTGAAATGATTCTTTTCATTTGAAAGCAAATGTCTCTGGGGTGATGATGGCTTCTGGTATTTAACAACGTAATATATTTGTATGAATTGAAAAAGTCAAGCACAAAACTGGATTGTTCTTTACTGTGTGAATTAGCTTAAAAATAAATACTGTCTATTTTATATTAAAATGCAAGAGAAGTTTTTGTTATAAATCACTTTTGGCTTGTAGATTCATTAAACGATCACAATTAAAAATACCAGGAAATTAAACATTTTACAGTTTGTATTTTCACCTTTTCTGCTTTAACTTTCATGAATGCAATGTACATAAACTATTTTACAAGAAAAAAAATTTGGATTCACATTTGGTTTGCAAGAGTTCAAACTGTTTCAGGTAAAATTTGTCCCCAAAAGCCTATAAATATCTAAACTTGACTGCATTGCTCCCTGAAAGAGTAGTGAAGTCTTTTATGGAGTTCAGATGTGCGCTGTTTTTGTTTTCTCTTCTTTTTTTTTTTTCTTTTTCCTGTGTTATTTTTGTTTTTCTGAGTTGAGTTTCATCCGCATACATCTTTTTCTAAAGGTTAGAGGTGATTAAATGTCCTTGTGGCCCTCCCTACCACATATGCCAAATCATATTATTGTACAACGATACACACACCATGGGTCAAAGTTGGCACTGAATCTTTGGACCTTTTCTAGCTTCAGTAGAAGCTGATGCTTTATTTTTCTTTCATGATGTATGATCTGTACCAGTGCTTCCTTTATCCGAGAAAGGTATGTTATTGGATTATTTCCTTTCAGAAAACTTTCCTTATGCAGAACCTTATGATTCCAACTATATATACATATAATTTCAATGTAGGTGGTTTGGCTGGCAGGAATTAACGTAGTGTCCATGTTCACCTGATAATATTTGGTCTGAAAGTGTAAACTGCTTAATCCAATATTAGCTGGAGTCTGTTGAACACTGCGTCAATCCCAAAAGAGCATAAAGTGTTAATTATGTAGTACTATAGTTCTGATCTGACAAGCTCTCATTGTTTATAAATATAAAGACATTTTAAATTAGCATTTGTAAAAAAAAGAAAAAAGAAAAAATTAGAAGTGGAATTGTCAGCCCAAAACATCTAACCTTTTTCAGTGTGATTTGAGAATAACAAGTTTTGCATCAAAACTATAGCAGAAGAGGTCCTGTGATATTAAACGGGGAACTTCTGTCGATATATAAAAGGTATAGTGATGAAAGACAGTTGTGGTGTCATCTCTTGCTTGGTTTTCAGTGTTGCTCCAAACTATGTTCTTTCTACATAGAAGTGCTAGCAAAATCCATGGTGTGGTACTTTCAAAAATATAAGTGAAACCTCAAGGAGCAAACAACGCATTCAGGAACACTAGCAGAAATGACTTATTAAGATCTTATTAATAACTTACTAAGAAATTTTGAATTAAGAATCTGTCAATACAAAAATGAAGGAAGAAAGAATAGAATAAATAAATTCTCTTTTTTTCATTACTTGCATATTATTGTTTATCATTTACAGGTGATTCTCCACAAGTACATGTAAGTGAACACTCAGTTAAAGGTTGTGGGTTTTTGTTAAAAGAATGAATAGGCCACAAAACTTGTTTTGCATGAGAATATTGTCATAGATTTCTTATGCAACACGTTAATAAAAAAGTCCTCTCCTACTGCAAAGTCCTTCACTTTGATAGTGTGAGAGATCACAACATGCAGTTGGGCAATCTAATGTTATCCTCTAACCTTTCAAAAATACAACTAAGTAAATATTAATATGACAAAAACTAATTTTGTTCTCAGTTTATTTCAGTAGCAGACTCTGGCAGAAGGCTAGCAGTGCACATTAGAAAACTTTCAAATGCCTTCTTTACCTGGAGTATTCCATTTGAGTGCAAAAATGAAAAATCTTGGTCTGCAAGCAGAAAGATAAATCTTATTTACAACAAATTCATGGTCTTGGTCACGGTGAGACTTGGTATTGTATCCTTTTTTTGGAGAAAGGAACAATTTCTTTTTTGTTTAAGAAATTGTTTTGAGCTGTACCTCACATCAATAGAAGTTAGGGGGTTTTGGCCATGAAACTCTATAGAAAAGGTTTACACTTGAATAGTAGTTCTTGGCCACCGCTTAGGAGGCTACCTGGTGTTATAAATTCATTGAACACATCTTACTGGAATTGATATTTATATGTACCTGCAGAAATACAGAGAACAGAGATGGTAGGATGGTTAGATCATTTGTGGTGGCAAGACTGCTGGTGCACGGTAAGATATAGAATGAATTATAAAGTTAAGTAATATATCTCTTCATTTTTTAAAAGAAAATGTTTGGGACTCCCTTTTCTGTTTTGGGAATCTAGTAATACTGAATCACCATTTCTTTCTCTAAACCAAAAGCAAACTTTAAAAAAGCAAACAGAAACATTAAGCAGACCTAAGTAGTCTTCTGAGTTTGTTTTTTTGCCCCTCCTTTATTTCTCATATAGCGCTCACTGACGTGAAATAAAGAACAAAAATAGAGATTCACAAGCCAAAACCCAGAACTGAATGCTTTGATTTTAAATACTCACTTGTATTTAAAGGAAGTTTCAGTAATAATGACTAACATTGAAGTCAGTAGTGTGAATCTTTACTGAGTATTTTGTTTTAGTAAATATGCATGTGAAAAAAGTAAAGAAAACTCTTTAAATAGAAAATATTGTTCTGGACTGACTTTCTGAAAATGCCGTGAAAAGCATGGAGCATTTCAACCTAGTGTAACTACTTGTTTTGTATTATGCCAACGGAAGAGTTGTCATAACAAGGAAAAATCGAGCAATTTTGTTGGAGGATATGTATTATCATTGCTGTGTGTAGACCTTGTCAGGACATTGTGAAGATATAGTTTTCTCATTTTTTGGAGGAGTAAATTGTGAAATGAAAGTAATTCAGTCTTTGTTGATCGGTCATATTCCCAGTCTGTGGCTTTCTAGCAAAAATACTCCTGTAGTGTTGTGTACGATCTGAATACTCACGAATGGAAAAAGACGAAAACAAACTTTGGGATGTTCAGAAAACAATACAGTGATTAGGCTGGATAGGTTCAAACTGAAGGAAGATTGCACAAGCTGATGGACGACATGTTGACCATGAAGACATCTTCAGGGATCTGCATACAATATGAAGAGAAGTGACTTAGCCTAAAGAAAACCAAGGTGTCTTTTAAAGAAATTAAGAATAGCATAGAAAAATAATTTGTAATATTTTTACAATTCTTAGCTGTGATGGCCTAAGTGTTTAAGTTAGGTACAGCATGCAAAGAAAGGTAGTACCTCTTGTTAAACCATCTGTTCTTGAACTTCTTAGCATTGGCCCTCTTGATCTTGTATCCTTCCTTGTGCCTGGGTGATGGCTACTGGCACTCTGCAAATTAAGTGTACTAAGTGGCTGCTGTGTTGGCTGTTGAGCAGCTTTCTCTCAACTTTTAGTTCATTCCACCTTTAACTCTTTTTCTTTTGCAACTTGAGGAATTAAATCCCAGTCTCTTTAGGTAAACATAATAATTATAATGTAACAATTATAGCATTTATAATAATAGCAAGTTATCCCAAGAAAAAATGCTTATTCATAAAGCAGGATTTTGTGTGCTACCACTGATCTGAGATTAACCTGTACTGTGATCGCCTGCAAGGGCACTAGCTGTTGATAGGTGTGTTCTTTAAGGTTGAGTCACTTCCTCTATCTGCAAAGGAAAGACATTTAATTTTTCTGTTTGACTTCTTTTAACTGATTTTTAAGAATTGTGTGTCACATCTCCCAGCTAAATGTTTTGAGAAAATTTAGGAGTGTGACTTAAGACAAAAAGACTGTCAGCATGGGAAGGAAACCGGCTTCAAGCGAGAGATGAAAGATATGTAAAGAGCAATGCATGCATATAAAGTATACCTTTTCTGATGACAGAGTATATAATGATGTAAAAGTCATTCCTTAAATGCAAATAAAATTGCTGCACAGATGAGTTCATAAAAAAGAAATCCATTGAGGGTTGTTATATGGAAAGACACTGCCTTTGGCTCAGGAAGCCTCTGAGCTGCAAATTGTTAAAAGCAGGGAGACTGTCGTGGAGAGGTATAGCTTTGTGCTGGCTCTAGTCAGTTATTCTACCCTGGCCATGCTTTGGGTCATTGTAGTGGTTGGGATGCTAACTCAGCTGAAGCTTTGTGCTGACACAGCATCATCTTTCCTATGTTATTGACTCAACAGGTAATATAGCCAGGCTTGAAAGAATTAGTCTACAGCATGTAGCACAGTTTAGCGTACCTCTTGGCAGATGTTTACACAAAAGTTGAAGATGAAATGCTGCCTCAAGGAGGTCATTCTGGTGTGGGAAGGAATTAAAGTTTCTCCCTCCAGAAGAAATGACCCTTTAATCAATCAGACCAGAACCTCATCCTTTAACTACAGTGTTGCCACTATGCAACAAGATTTAGTATGAAAATTTTCTCTCAGAGTTTTTTCTATTTTTTTTCCCCAATAGATTATTAAAAAAAAAAATAATCTGAATTTTAGAGAGATAACTTTCAAAGTATATACGCAGTTATCCGCATTAAATTTGCCCAGTTGCTATTAAGAGCCATTGGTTTTGCATTTGGTTTGTAGACTGTCCATTCTGGTAGAAATTCATTGATGAACTAACTGAGGTTGTAATTATTACTTTGCATAGCGTTTTGACTGTATCTGCCAAGTACAGTACAATGCTCTAACATACTGTGTGATATGGAGTGCCGTAGTATTGTCTGAAACACTTTTTGGAATAAGAGGCATTTTTCAATCCCCCTTCTCAAGCCCTAGGCTGTACTTTTGATGTCTGCCACTCTAGCCAAATTCTGAATTTTTCCGTTCTTAATTCCCTGCTTCTTATATTTGTTCAGAAATCTTTTTTTAAAGTCTTTTCTGTCTCTTAACAGTTCCACGTTGTGGAATATACCTTCTTTTAGCCTTGATGCAGCTGTTTCCCATCGCAAAAAGAATTACTGGTTGTATAGGGAGACTTGAATCGCCTTCTTCCCAAAACTAACAGATGGCTTAAAGATACCTTTAATTGAGGCTGTGTTGCCTTTGAGCACTTACCAATTGGTGATTTTGGAAAAAGGGCTTGTTTGAGGAAATCTGAAGCCCGGTGCAACACATAATTATGCTCCTAACTGAAAGCCTGAGATTCAGTGTGCAGCTTTCCCTTCCCCCGTTACCCTCATGCAGAAAAGGTAGAGAGATCGTTTAACAGAACAGGAGTCATAACGAATAGGAAACATTTCCCAAAGCTGTGGCAGAAAAGTGGAAAGGGTGTGAATGGAAATTACTTGTTAAAAGGTGGTTTATGTGCAATCTTATACCACAGTTACTCAGGACTTTAATAATACATACTATCCATCCTATAAGCTAAAGAGGTTTATTGAGAAACTAAGGTAAACATCTTCCATGCCATCTTCTATTGCTGCCCTCAAACTTTGTCCATTAGTGTTTAGTTTGGGATATGAATGTGAGAGAGAGCACTTCCTTAACTGAGTGGAAAACCTTGGACTGAAAGATGGCCCTCATGGGCTGCTTCCGTTCTTAGCGCTGTGTTTCACAGTTGAAAATGGTCAACGAAAACAGTGCTTCTGTCACCTCTGCCATAGATTTAGCTATTAACAACGCCTCATGTTTTTGCTTTCTGATTCAACTGATTCATAGGTACTTGCTCTTTGCCCTCCAGCCCTTCTCCTGTGGCTCCACAATGCTTCATTTCACATATAAGAAAAATTTTGAAAAAGCTGGAAGGAGGCTGTTGAAACTATGCAGTTAGAAAAAGAGAGTCAGTTCTCTCCTGGGTTTTACCAACATACAGGGAAAAGAAATTATGTTGGTACTAGCTCTGTACATTCACTGATACTCAGATTAAGGAAAAATAACTATGGGGGTACACTAGGCACTTTATGAAAACATTTGCTTACTGTTCTTATTATATTCTCACTTTTTTTTTTGAGGTGAGCAAATCTATATTGCCCACTCTCAGATTTTTTTTTTTATTTTTTTTTTTTAACATCAGCTACCTTGACATTAAGGCTTCATACAAGATGTAATCAAAGGCAGCGGGGGAGAAGAGAAACACAAGGACTGAACTTTTTTAAATGCATTTTTTTTAACTGAGGGAAATGATTGTTTCCAATCATCATAGTTTTTCACATTCTTTTGTCATTTCTGATTGATAATGTCTTGCACAGAAGGGTGCAGTCAAGCACTTTGCATATGTAATTATTTATGCATGTAATTATTTCTAATCACTACTTAATATAATAGGCCATACTGACATAAATATTTTAAAATAATAATAATTATTCTTACATCTCCATAAGCTTCAGCTCTTAATCAAGTTAAGGCTGCAGAGGATCTTTGTACAAAGATCAGATTCTGAAACAATACAAAGGCACAAAAGTTGCTGTTTTCTGACTGTGGCATCTTAGTATATTAATAGACAGTGCTTCTGCTACTTAATTAGCAGCTTGGTATCCATTCTTATTTTATCTGGAAGTCAATCTCTGGACTTCACCTTACGAATTTGATTTGGATATAGTGTTAAGCATGCTGTCCTGAAGTCTGAAATCCCGTGCAGAGTAAGTACAGCAAAGATAACGGTGAGCTTCCTGCCATTGCTCTTATAGTGTGTTTCATGCCAAGTCTTCAGGGAGAGCCTCTTGAGATGGACAAAATCATGCTAACCTGCGGAAATGTCAGCAGAGATGCCAGTGATTTGTCAGTTGATGCTACCTGCTGCGGTATTAACACTGAATGGGAGGGGGTTGTATTTTGTGGAGGATTTGGTTCTGTATGTGTTTCATAGGGTAACCTGGACTATTTATACATATGGAAATGGCACTTCTGAATGTGTCCTAAAGATTTGGAAATGAAATATCGCATCAGTCTTAATAACATGGGTTTTTGCACAAAACCTTTTCCTTTTTCATCTCAGCTTTTGTTGTGAAACTTTCTTTTTGTAGCCTGATTACCAAATATTATTTATTGATTTTGAAAGCTCTGTGAACAAAATTATATTTTTGTTTGCCTAATAAAATATTTTTTACAGAATTATTCCCTATCACCTCCTGTGATTTTTAGTTCTGTTCGCACAGTTCCCAGCTGCATTATCTACCCCCAATGTAGAAAATTAAGTCAATGTAAAAGTATACTCTGTTTTTTAAAAAGAGGTCACGAATAGCCTTTCTTCCCTCGGTAGTCACCAGTGTTCTTATTATGCTTCATTTATATAGTTGGAGGATTTGGGAGAACCAGCTGGGCCCCCTGTCTGCACTCATCAAGAGTTAATTTCTGAAAGAGGTGCTGTTGTCATGAACAAGTGCAGAAGGTACTCTGGTGGTCCTGCCAAACAACAAGAGCTCTTAATTAGCAGCAATGTTCAATCAGACTGCTTAACCTGCCACAGAGCGGAGGAGGTCATGTTCCTTCCTGATGCACTGCCAGCCTAAAAAGCACCCAAGAACCGATCCCAAATGTGGTTGTTGTTTTGTTTTTTTTTTTTTTTTTAAAACATGTACTTGGTTCCTAGAGGCAAGGAAGGCAAGGCATGATCTGTTCTTGAAAACTGTCATCAGTAAAGTGAAATTTTATTTTTTTTTGAAGGATGTAGGGATTTCTTCTTCTGTATAGAGTGCTCTGTCGTTTTTCAGGGAAAAATATTTTTCATTGTAATCCTGAAGAATATGAAAATTCATAGACCTTCTATGGCTTGATTCTGGTCCAGGAGGGGGTTGCCCTGGACTCTAGTTATTTTATAGAAGATTTGCTAGTCTACAAAAATAAAAGCAGAAGCCAGTGACGCTTTGCCTTGCATTCTTTGTTCTCATCGGCAAGTCTTGTGATATTTGAATGCTTAACTGCTAATGATGTGTAATGCGTGTCTCTGAGTTGTTGGAGGGAAGTTTCTGAGGGCGGCACGGCTGCCTTGGAGGCCATTAGCTGTAATACAGAGCTCAGGATGTAAAGTGCTAGATGATGAATTCCTATAAAAATCAAATTCTTGGGTTACTAATTATTGCATATAAATTATGAATGCTAGATATCTACCTATGTATTAAAGTATTTTGTAGAATGAAGATAAATAGTAAATGAAAAAGGAGCCCAAAGTAAATAGTTTGTTGCTCTATGAGCAACTCCACATAAAGTGGTGCATGCAATAGACAAAATTTTTGAAAACAAAATGCAGCAAATGCCGGAATATCAGTAACATTAGTCTCAAGAAAACTTACTACTTGAACCAGTGAAACTGCTTGTTTGCCCTTTTCGGTGGCAATCAGCAGCTGAAATAAAAACAAATAAAATGAGCAAAGTAAGTAAGTTATGCCTGAGCCAGGTCCCAAGGATCCATATCTTTTGGTTTATGTTGTTTATTTCAGTTGATGGTCCTCTTCCAGTAGAAGGATTTTGATTAATACCTGGGGTGGGGGGTCATTTCCAGGTTTTTTTTATGCGTTTAATTCTTTTCCATCTTGGCGTTCAAAAACTGAAAACGGACATGTATGATACTATATTCATGAATGCTCATTACCAATAAAATAGGGAAGTTAAAAGCTGAGGCCTCATTTTAAAGTGAAAGAGTGTCAGTTTTTTAATTAATGATCTCATTATACACCTTACATTGAAAAGTAGCTTGCTATTCTAGTAGTACAATTCCAGTCAGTTGCAAAAGATGCAAAGGTAATGTTCAGCAGGAATAAAAGTTGCAGTTGCAGACGATTAACAGGAGAATCAAGGGAAGGAGGAAACTGAAACAGTAACTACTGTTTCTAAAGGTGTGCAGAAAACTTGTTGATAATTTTGTGTAAAACATTTGGGTTCTATACTCACTTCAACCCTTCCGTCTTTTTTATTTAAAATGTATGAGGGATTTTGAATATGTGAAGAAAAGATCCCAGAAAGTTTTTGTTTGCTTGTTATAGCATGGGAAGATGCTGCAAACCACCAAGCTAGAAGAAACTAACTACTTGTAAGTTTAATTTAATAAGGAGCAGGCTTAATAGTGTAGAGATCTCTTTTTTTTCGTCCTAAAGAATAGTAGTATTTCTTTGTTTCTCAAAATTCCCTATTTTAAATTATTTGAGATATTTGTTGAAGTAACTCATTAAAACAAGAAAAATATTTGCAAGATTTGACAGTACAATTTATTTAAATTTCCTTTAAAAAGGAAAGATTTTAGTGAAAATTTACCTCAGTAGAATGTGAAGCCACTAATAGGTGAAATGTTAGCAGATTAACTGTATTTCTTTGTGGTTTAACAATGATGGGAATTTAAGTGAAGTAGTACCAGGGACATATATTCCTCTATGAGAAGAATGAACCAAAAAGATGGAATTCTTATTTAATACATGTTTCAGAGTTTAAAATGCATGATTCCTTTTGTATTTTTACATGTGGAAAAAAACATACATGCACATACGGAGTATATGCATACAGACACAATGGGACCGATTTTTTTGGCTTTCTGGGAAGTCTCCTGTGCTGAGAAGAGACTGATTTGAAGGTATAAATGGTTACTGTTTACAGTAACATTCAGGATCAAAATGAGTACCTGGGCTGAGATGAGCTAAGTAATTTCTCCAGTGTTGCCGCTTTGATTGATGTTAACAGTCTCAGAATACAAAAAACTTTCATTATAGCTAAAATAAGTATCTTACAAAACTGTAGCTGTCTGACAGCTGTTTTCTACTTGTGTAAGAAAAAGTTGTTTCAGTGCTTGCGTTGCTTGATTACTCTCCTAGATTAACTCCTGGGATTGATGCCTATACTGTATGCTATACCATGTGTTACAACATAGCAGTGTTATGCCCAGGTGAAATAAAAAGAACAGTTACGCTTGTAGAGGCTTTTTCCCCCCCTCCCTGTTTTTTTTGTTTGGTTGGTTGGTTGGCTGTTTTGTTTTGGTTTTTTTACTTAAAGCCTTGGAGTTTTAGGACAGCTGCCTGCATTAGTGATCATCTAAATATTTGTGTTATTTGTAGAATGCCAGTTATTATCTTCAGGGGTTTGGTTTTTTCCCTCCAGTTGCCATTTTGTCTAATGGTATGTTTTTGTAAATTCATATTCTGAAAGATAAGAATGGGAAGATGTAGGTGGAACTGAAAATAAATAATTTCACTGCTGAGATAAGAAATTTTGTAAATCTTTAAATTTAAGTCTTACTTTTAATCTAGTTGCATCTACATGAGTCTTACAATAATCATGTACATTTTGTTTGCTCTCTTTTCATAACTGTCATTGGAAGCTAGGACAGTTAGATTAGGATAATAATTCTTCATGAAAGACTGGATTTCAGACGTCAAGCCCATGAAATGAAAAAGCAAGAAAAAGGGCATATCAACCCCTGAGGCAGTATAGTTTCCTTAATTACGGTAAAAGTTGTATGGGTTAACCAGTCTACCAAAAAAAAGGAAGGAGAAGGAAAAAAGTACTTTTAAAGTGCGTCTTATGAGCCTAAATGTACCGGTAATATTTTGAGTATTCAGATTGGATATGACGTTGAGGTTTTGACCTCTTTTTCCTCTAAAGGTCTTGGGAGTCTCTTCTAGCCCTGAAGTCTTTCAAAAAAAAGTTCATCCTTGTCAGTGTTGTTGCCCATTCTTGCTCTGTCTTCTCTTATTCTTAAACTGTAGTGTCTTTGAGACAGAGACCAATTTTAGTGTATAATGAGTTGCATACTGAAGTCTCCTTCATAACCAAGAGAGGGTAAGTACTTTCTGCCTGAACTTCTCTTGCAGTTTCCATTTGGAAAATATTTTCCAAATTCCTTGCTGTGAAGAGCAAGGTAACACTGTGTTCTGCTGACAAACAGCTGCTGTAGTTTGTTGCTGAGGTGATTTCATATAATGGGTAGAAGTATGATGTTTCCTATCTTTCCTACTTTCTGAATTCCAGTGTATGTGTGTTTTTAAATACACACCAAAAAATGTACCTTTAAAAATTAAGGTGTTGAGTGTGCAAATATTTCAATTTGTTCTCTTAAATAAAGTGAGATGCCTATATTTCTAAAATGAAGGAGGGTATTCCTTAAGCAGAAGTGGAGCCAGGCAAACATTCAGGATGGAACATGCCTGCTACCATTGCTAAATGCAACTGCACTGAAATTTTAGATAGGCAGAAAGTAATTGCACAGTTGGCATTTAGCCAGGGACCTAATATTATTATTCTGTAATATCACGCATCAATTATTTCATAGAATAAAATTAGAACATTCTGCATATGGCAATGCAGTTAACAGTAATGACTTCAAAAGGTATTTGCACTGTATTATGCCCATGATTCATTCACAAATAATTAAGACTTGAAGACCTAGAAGTATCTTATAGCTCTGCGCAGAGATGAACCTCTGTTCAGTTGTAATTTCACAGGCTGGAGTGAGACTTAAGCATTTTTTTGCAGTGGCTGTACATGTTTTCTGCATCAGTGTATTGGGACTGGGTTGTGTGTCTTGGAATGCACTTGAAATATGTTGGGTGGTTGCAGATGTACTTGATCTCATTTGCGTCATTACAAGTAGAAGAAGTAAAAATAATTCTTTCTAACTTGATCCAATGAGCATCAAATGTGCATTTAAAAAAGGAAAAAGTGTCATGGAAGTTCACTGTTTTGATTTTTCAGCTTGAAGAAAATGTTTGAACATTTGATTAGCAACCAAAGACTATATGCATTTAAAGGTGGGAAGGCATGGCAAAGTCAATAATTTCTTTTGTGCTTTTATATCATTTAATGTATAGTGCTTGTATATCATTTGATGTATAGTTTAGCTTAAGCTGTTTTGCTGTAATCAATCTTGGATCTCTGCTGCATGGATATGAGATCTGGATGTTGTATAGACACCACCTCCAGGAGTCCGAGAACGATCTAAAATTTCCTGTGTGCCTTTGCCTTGGATTATCAGATATAACAAATGCTGTGGTTTTACCATGCATCTTTTGCGTGACTAGTGAAATGTTAGTTGGCCTTGACGTTCAGTAGGTGGATGGAAAACGAAAGTCCAGGTGACTCCTATACCGAGGCCTAGCACTAGACATGGTAATTTGTGAGTGCCCTGAAGCTGTTTTGGCAGTGCTTTTCAATGCATAGCACTAGATGAGTTTATGGTTAGAACTGCAGTCAGACATTCATTCTACTCTAAGGCAAAGGCACAGCATATTTGAACGTGTGCAACAATGTCATATTTCTGGAACATGATGCCTGTGGTTGTGGGACAATAAGAAGTTTTCTAGAAAACCTTCTCCTGTAATAATTTTGCAGTCATTTGCACATCCACCGTTTGATTTATTTCACTGACCCCAAGTGCTTTCATCCCCAGCCATGGGGTATGTGATCGCTTGATAGCTTGATAACTTGATAGCTACAGCTCAATCTTAGACCATCATGCCATTGTCTCTGATTTTTAGACATACACGCTACTGATCTGTGTCACCCGTGGGATTAGAAATAGTACCCACAGGCCTTCACTGCCTGTGCAAAGTCAGAAGTTCAGAGCCCAAACAAAGCACGTCCTTCAAGTTGCTCCCAATGAGGGACTTTGGTGAAGATGCAAAGCTCTCTGTAACATTACATGGAGAATAATTACACAGAGTAGTGGAACAGTAGTGCCCGATGTAGCTAAGTCACTAACTGTATCATTTTTCAGAAACGGCACTGGTATGCTTTTTGTGCTTTTATAGTATCATCCATCTGTGGTTTTTGAAATGCTTTGCCAATAGTTATCGTTTAGCTTTCCAAGATCTCTTCGAAACACTGTAGATAAATAGTGGTTAAGTGCATACTAACATGGGGAAACAGAACCACAAAAATTACGATTTTTCTTTGGATCCTACAAAGGCATACATAAAAAATTGTTTATGGGAAGATCCCATACTGACAAAGTAGGATTGAATAGCAAATTGTGACTGTCTAGACAAATCAAATTGATTTTATCTAATAATAGTAGATTGAAACCAAAGTTTTAACCATTGCCTGAATGCAACCTTGAATATTCAAAACTACTAGAAGAGGGGGACTTTGATCAAAATTTCAGTGTTATTTCCACCCCACTTTGAGTGACATAAAGTTTTTCTTATCAAGTGCAGACTGATGCTGATAATTTATCCTATTCAGCTTCATGTTTCTTTTCTCTTCTGTGATGATGATGATAATAATAATAATATATTATTTTCTTTGCTTATGCAAGTGATGTCTAAACTGAACTCTGCCATGCCCATGCCATCCTCATATGATAGCCCAATACATAGCTCTAACACCAGGGTAGAAGAATGCTCGTCAGGACTGCAGAGCTTTTGTGGCAACAGAAACTTAATCCCAGTTTGTCTGGGAAAGAGGCGGCCATGTGAACAGCTGCATTTCATGAGGCCTCATGGCAAACTGCCTTGCAGATAATGTTTTCACTGAGTTGCAAGACCACCAAAACCATCAAAATACAGTCCAGAGATGTTAGTCAGCCATGCAAGTAACTTTGCATTCATATGGGAAGGCACATCTATGATTATTTATTTCTTCTTTCAAGTCCTTCAATTTATAGTGAGTGCTGTTTAACTGGATTACCAAAACTTTTCACTAGAAAAGACCTGTGGGATTTTATTGATGTGCACGTGCACCATCAACAAAAGGGGGACTAAGGGAGTAACTTAATTTGACTGCTAACATTTTTTTTTCAGTTCCTAGAAAGAGTTAATTTTTCTGGGTTTATGTGTACCTATAGGGTATTACAAGCATTGTTTGGACTTAGTCCTCACAGTGTCTGTTCCACCTGGAAAGAACTGCTTAAGTTCTAGTGAGTTTTGCTTAATGGACAGGTAAATAAAGCATTCTTCTGCTGTTAGATATTATATTTTATGATCTCCTTTCTAAAATTCAGTCATCTTTTCTTTGTGGAAGTATCCTAAAAGCTAATTAATGCAAGGACATTCAATTATAGGAACTCTTCAATAATAAAACTAAATGTTCATGTCCGAGGAAGGATAGAGTGTGATAAATAATCAGAGATATATTTTATGTTAATGTCCAAGAAATTTTTTTGGACAGTAGGGTTTAAAAAAAAGCATTTAAAGTTGGGAACTTGACAATGCGTTTAATGATTTTTGGAAGCCACCTTGCTTTATCTGATATTAGAATAGCTAATAGAAGTTTTATCACTTGAAATATGTAACTTAAGGAAGATTTTTTTTGCTCTTAAAAAGATTGTATAGTAGCTTTTAAAAGCTGATAGTCACATACATAATTCATTTTAAAACACACTAATAGGCAATAAGCAAACATAATGACAATATCCCAACCATTCTGTTGCTGCATTAGATGCGAAGATTTTGATTTATTTAAAAAAAATATCTTTTAATCTTTTGTTGTTGCTAAACCACTGAGAATTTCCAGGTAGTGTCACACTCTAAACATGTGCCTTGTACTTTCAGTCTGAGAGTTGTGCTCCTTTTGTTGTACTTGGCTTGCATCACTGCATGTCTTAGCATTCAGGATCTGTAGAACAAAAAACTCCACCAGAGAATTAAGTTCTGGCCTGTGTATTGAAAGAGGTCTATTTGATCATGTCTGCTTTTGATTTTGGAATGAATGTTCTATTTTTTGCTGCATAAGAGTATCTGATGTGTAAAAGTATTCTGGCCGAGTTGAGCAGTTAGCATATATCTTGCCTGTTAGTAAACTTCGGGCTCTGCTTACGTTCTGATGTATAGCCGTGGAATTAATGTAATACTTCTGCAACTCGATACCTGAAATGGTTTAGTCTATACATGGGAAATGCCCCTAGAATTCCAGAAAACCTGTGTGTTTATGATCTGAACATGTTCATTATGAGAACCCATATGTTGGGTGATAGTCAGTTCATTTACTAGTCTCAAAAGTCAGTTATTTCCGTCTGTTCTGCTAATACTAGTGGGAATTTGTATGTGAGAAAGAATCATTTCCCCATGGTGGATGGACTGCAAAGATGAAAGTTGTGCTATCGCTGTCAGAGCCTTATATTTTATGTGTACTTGGCATTGTCAGCCTACAGTATGTAAACTCCAGTGCCACTTGAATTTCTCTTGTTGAATCACTTGAGCCACCCTAGTGATGGCTTAGAGGATAGAAGTTACATGAACACAAAAAAGATGGTTCCTGACCCAGAACTTAGAAATTGTGAATGACAAAAAGACTTACAAGGACAAAGTGACTGTGAGTTGTTAGATTGAATGATAGTCAAAAGGTCTCAACAGTGAAAACAAGCAGCTTATATTTGCTGCAATAGAGAAGTTATCCTGTAAAAGAAAACAAGGGTGATAGGAAGATGAATTTTACAGGTTTATTCTGGATGGATAGGAATATAGTATTCTGTTATGTTGGTCTTATGTCCATGGTTGAAAAGTCAAAATTATTTATGGAGTACTTGTTGAAGAAGCAACTTCTTAAAAAAACACACGAAAGGAAAAGTATTTCTTCACTTTATTCTTTCTCAGTTATATTCAACACTAAATATATTGTGAAAGGTGGAGGAAACAGACAGCTGCAAACACTTGATGTTTACAACTGCAACTTTATTAATTCTGTGAAGATTTTCATGTTAAAATTCTGTTAGTGGAGAAAGGGAAATGTAATAATTCTTTCTTCAGTGATCTTTGTCCTTTTAGATGCTTAACTCCTTAGTATTGCAGCTGAAGTGTTTAAACACCCTTCTTAAAACAAAGACCCATGTGGAGTGTACATTACCAAAGATCTTCCAAATCTTACAGCAGGTTATGATCTGTTGGATCTTGTTTTATCCAAAATCCATGATTGTTTACAGAATAGAGTTGCCTGTTGCATTAGAGCTTCTTGGTCTTGGGAAATACTTATGACTTTTCCAAAAAATCGAAATGCTTTGCCTAGGAATGGGTTGTTTACCATTAGCACTCAGAGAGAGTGAAAAGTAGTTCCCAAAAAATCACTTTATCTGGGCCAATATACCAGTTATGCAATTCCTTTTTACCTTTTCTTGGAATAAGGGAATTTAAGGTGCTACAGCTAAGGCTGATGTTTTAACTGTAGCACAAAGACCCATTTAATTGATTTGCTTGTTTCCATTTCTACTGTATGTGTAGTTGTTTTTTTCTTAGTCATGGTTTAGTTTAATCTGCTTTGTGCAAAGTGTGTGTGGGGGGGGGGGGCATATGAAGGGTTGTTGAAGGTTACAGTTATTGATTTCCCTACTTGGAGCTTCAGCATCACAGATCATTTTTTCACTATCGGATGTGTTTGAGAAGATTCCTTGTGGTGTTCTGATTTCACTTGAGCAATGTTCATATTTGTTTAGGTTGCAGGTGCCTTTAGTGGTTCTGCCAATTAACTTACTAGGTCAGACTGCTGAGGCTTCATATCTGCCAATGCTTCGGCACAACTCAGTCATTTTCATTAATAATTTCGATGACAGAATTGCGAGTATGCATATTAAAAACTAAAGTCTGTATGGAGGAGCTATAAGGTTGTAGGAAGGTAGATTTCAAATTCTAAACAATCTTGAAGAATCAAAGAATGGCCTGAAATAATTAGGATTCTGCGTTTTATGGGTAGATGTGACATAGAGTAATAATCAGATGTGAATTATTAAATGAAGATAGGGTGGTTAGATAGCAGTTTTCAAGAGAGCTTCTGGCCATTTGAGTCAGGGATTGAATATAGGGTTTTTAATAAAAAGAAAGTCTTACTGCTGTAACAAAGGAGGTGAGGACTGAGTCTGAAAATCATATGAAAGTGCTTAAAAATGTGCTACGCATAAAATGTACAGAGTAATCCTTCCAGTTCTACTCAACACTGGGAGTGCTTAGGTGGAGTTATTGGTCCAGTTTTCAGCACCAGGCTTCAAAAGGTGTGGATTTGCTGGGCACAGTACAAAGCAGAGAAAAGGGAATAGTTTAGGGTCTAGGAAACATGACACCTTAGATGGGGAGA
Organism: Chroicocephalus ridibundus; assembly: GCF_963924245.1. Classification (NCBI taxonomy): domain Eukaryota; kingdom Metazoa; phylum Chordata; class Aves; order Charadriiformes; family Laridae; genus Chroicocephalus; species Chroicocephalus ridibundus. The sequence goes on from NC_086284.1 coordinate 102,083,019, forward strand.
GTGGGATATAAAAGAACTATGTTTCTTTCATCAAAAGAAGACAAGACTGGTGTAAAGAAAACTTTATTCAAGTCAGTGGTCCCTTACAGGAACAAAAATGAGTGTTTCTCCATTTTCAGTGGGTATCGGACAGCATTTTAATGCAGAAATGCCAATGCAGTAATTTTTCCTTTAAAATTACTAGAGAAAGGTAGTTTGCCTAAGGAGGCTGTCATTTCTCCATCATTATAAGTTTTTTATGAATAGTCTAAAGAAAATTTTACCAGACATAGAAGAGGAAGGGAGAAAGACTTACATAGCACTTGTGTTTCCTTCCAACCCTTTGTGGCTGTGTATAAAATTGTGTCTTAAATTTGTACTGTAGCTGTCAGCATTGACTTGTTGTTAGAGTAGGATTTCAGCTTGCTTCCGTGCAGCTGTGGCTCATGGTTACAAAGCTGAGTACTGGGAGATACCCTTCTGCTGGTGGAGTGGATTTTCACTTTGCACAAACGTGCTAACTACTGATTTTTTTTTTCTCCCACGTATGCATTCATTATATTCATTTCTATTTCTGAGCATTTTTGCGTAGTACTGTATATATGTCAGTGCTGATGCTTCCCATTTAAGACATTCTTCCCAGTCCAGAGCCAAAGGAATTATTTACTACAGACCACCCTAATCTTGGACAAAACCTTACTGTTCCATTTAAAAGAAAATACCACCATGTCTGTCTCACAATTTCGGCTTGCTTAGTGTTAAGTATTGCTAAGAGTCATAGTATCGTATAACTAATCCTCCAAGTCTTCCTCCTTCTCTTTGATGCTTGCTTCTATTGCATGTGATCCTAATGGTTCTGTTCATTCACTTACTAGCCCAGAACACCTCTGCTAAGGCTTCGCATCTGACTAAGCTTTAGTACAACTCAATTCAAGTGTCAGGGTCTACTGAACACCTGTTTTGTAGAAATGAATCAGTAAAGCTGAATGATAAAGTTTCTTTTCTATGCCTGTATTTTGCTTTCACTTTACAGCTAAAGAATGCACAAAAAATCAGGTGAAGGAGGACCCAAAGTCTATCAAGAGGTTCAGAAATGATTTATGACAGATTTCAAGTATTCCTCCATGAGTACTGATTAGATATCTGACAAACAAATGTAAGAATCATCAAACACATCCACCTGAGAGCTAGTAATGGACAACGGGACTTGTGACCAGATCCTAGCTGTTGAGATACTACAACAGAGTAACTCTCAGCAGAGATGGGGGAGAAGGAGGAATGGCAGGGGGTGAGCCATCCTGCAGTTTTCTTTCGTTTTCATACAAGAAGGTTGAAATACTGTTTATAGTGATATGCAGTTAGAATGTGACATGTTACCTTTGTCAGTATTTGCATGTAATTCCTGAGTTTGCTAAGGTAATGCGAGAATGAAAGGCATTTTTTCTTTGACAATATTTGGTGTATTCAGACTTCATCATCCACTACGTGCAGATGTCAGTAGCCATTGCTTAGAAAAGTGGCAAGATGCCAAGATCCAAGTATAGATTTACCTGGGGACCTACATAGTTTCTGGTCCCCTAGCAATTGCTGCTGAAGCAGCAGGCGTCATCCGGATACATGATTCAGAATGTTTGTGCAGCCCTCCCCACTTGGATGTCAGCTCTCTCCAGATCAGGGTTTACCCATTCATCTAGCTCTCATGGTAACAGGTATTTGTACATATTTTATTGTCTTAAACTGGGCATTCCTTTGGACTTTACAGAGTTAGGAAGTTACTGCTTTTCTTGCATTTGAAGAATTTGAAGTAACGAGTCTACATGGGGACCTTTGGGGTTTCTCCTACCCACCCTGACAAAGAGAATCCACTGTTTCGGGATTTAAATATCAGCTAGATTTTGTGTTGGGTTTGTGGTTAAAGTCTACATCATGATGACTGTTTCTGGAGTCTACAGAGGATGCTGTGGCCAGCATAACGTAACTTCCTTATTTTGAAATCCATTCTTAATCACCCATGAAATTAACTATTGGAGTCTGCCTTCAAGTTGGCACAGTCTAATACTAGGGGTTTTAAAAATATTTCACAACATATTTGGAAACAGAACTTTTCTGTTCTTTATTTATATGTTTTTGGATCTTGGCTCTTGCTTGAGAAAAGTGCTGTATGCTTTAATACTGAATTTAGAAATCTTGTGGTTTCTGTTGGCACTGTGAAGGGAGCAGCTAGTATAAGGCTCCGGTACTTGATGAGAGCATTTTTTGTGTTTTAATTATTAGATGCATGAATACAGAGCCAACTGAGTTCAACTATTGTGTTTATTGCCTTTTTTTTTTGTTCACCACAAAAAAAAAAGCAGTAATTTTTCTGGATTACCATCTCTAACATGATCTGGAACTTGAAGTCAGAAAAAGTCTGAAGCATCATCAGTCCTTTCTTCACACAGGCAACAAGGAGTTGCAGGGAAATTCTATTTAGGGACGTTGAAGTGTAATGTTCAGGATTTATAACCCAGCTCAATGCTTCATTTCAAGTCAGCTCAACAATGAGTTGGAAGTGCATGCAGGACTTCTGTGCCATGTGATGGTTCTAGTTAGGATAGCCCGTGTTGCTACTCTGGCTGGTAGGCGAGGCTCCTCATCCAAAAGTGTATCTCCTGGGAAGCATCGCATGGCTTAACGAAGAGCAACCACAAGTTGGATGGCAAATGTAGCTCCTGAGGCTTCAGGGGGAGACTGAGACATGTAAAAGCCCGGTTGAAGTACCATGGGTAGCTATATTTCAAAGTTTAAATCATTCAGAACTTCAGCATTTCCGTATATTTGAAGCAACTTATATGTTCAACTAGGCTGAAAATACCCCAAAAAAGTGTTAAGTGTTTTAAAGGAAGAATGACGTTGTTTCAGACAAATTAAGTTCCTCCTTCTCTAAGAGAACAGTGACTTTTCTGAATCTGTATTTTTTATGAAAAATTATGTATATGGAAAACATCTGATCAGGCCTAATAATGCCTTTAAAAAAATAATATTCTAAACTTCTCTTGCTAAAGAAAGTATTTCCAATGATAACTAACATTTTAGACCTAAATTGACATTTTCTAAGAACTTATGTAAAAAATGTCTCTCACTGGAACACTTTTTTTTTTTTAAACAAAACCATACTTTTTTCCCCAGGTTTGTATTAATCTCTTACATTATCCTTGAGAAATTTCTAGATGCTACACATCTAGGTTATTTTTAATGAAGAAAGAGAAAAAAACTGGTATTTTTGTCTGTGCAAGTTTTGCAGTTGAATTCTGGGCTTATTGACATAGAAGGAACACCATGCTTTTGATTGCTTTTGCACAGTAAAAACATGTTAGTAGTATTTTTTTTCAAAGATTTCGTATTTCACAGTGCTTAATGGAAAAACATACATGCCAGTAAAATAATTGTGCTTTACCTGCCAGTTTATGAAGCTATAGTTGTTTTCTTAATAGTTGTAACACCTGGGCAAAATTATGAAGGTTTGATTTAATGCCAAGTAATGTGTCAAATTCCGATCTTCATGACAATGCTTGTAACATACGTTGCACAGTGTATCCCATAGCATAGAAATAAGAAAATGAACAAGCGTTTAGAACTTAGAAGTTCTGTGTTTATTTTTAAATTACATGGCGAGAGAGACACGTGGAAATTTTAAAATTCAAACTGAGATGCTTTCAGACAAGGAAAACAGTGGTAACAAAGAAATTTATATGAAATTTTAGTTAATTGTTTTTCGTGTTAAAAATATTTTTCAGAAAGAGTGTTAAGCTAACTGAAAGGTCCCCCAAAGGTAAAATCTATAGACCACAAGAAGTGTCAAACAATGTAAAAATATGCTACCTCTTGTTTTAGTGTAGGAAAACTATTAAGTTTACCTTTAGAAAGAGGAGAAAAAATAAAATTATTTTTCAGTTAGCATTGGATTAGGAAGACTAGAAACTTACTACATCCTTAGGTTTATAGCCACAACCACATTACCATTATGATAAACCACCAGGGCCTAAATTTGGAGCACAATGTATGTTGCAGGCATAAAATGAAAGAAAAGAAAGCCGACTGTAGAGGAAAAGTCAAAGGCTTTTAGAGTATTCTTTTAACTATAAATTACTTTTGTGATTTTAAGTATGACTGGTTTTGATGAAACTTTCAGTAGTGAAAGTATAAAGAAAAATTATGAATTGAAGGACAGTAAGTGTTACAGCTAATTTTTTAGGTCTTCTACAGTTATTTAGCAAGAAATGAATGTCTTTGTTAAAATGCTTTAATTTTTCCCAGTTTGCAGTGGAAACCTCTCTGAAGGATCTGGGAAGGGCAGCTAGTTTCTGCTCACATAGAATTCTTTTTCATGCTCACTTTAATTTACACGATATGTCCAGTGTCTTTTGTTCTACATTAACCCTAACTGTTTGAGTGGCTACTTGGGAATAACTTCATCACTTCTCTGGTGGAACGTGGCAACTATTTAACACCCTGTATGATTTAAGACAGGAAATGAAGTGCTGTCTTAGTAAATTGCAGAGAAATTTTCATAAGGAAATGTAATTACCCAGACTAGAAATTGGCCAGAATATCAAGTTAAAATCGCTGTGTATGCAAAAAGTTCTCGGTTTGCTATTTTATCTGAGAGGCGACTTCAAGTAATATTGTCTGAGTTCAGAATCACAATGGATTACTTTTGAGATCCTAATGCTTGTGATGCCTCACACTATAAGTTGGCAAATCCAATGCTGATTTAAAATACATTTGCCACCTTACTGAAATGCTGTTGTTTCTTGCCGTACTGTATGAGGGTACTTTAAGGTTTCCCTCTCAGACAGTGACCAAACTTGTACACTCTTATCTAATGAAGTGTGATGAAATTACTGTTAAAAGTGACATCACTACAGGCTGCATTGGTCTGTATGTTTTAAATTCTTTTATAGCATCTGTGCTGTGCTTTACTTTGGACAAGAGGCTTTAGATCTGTTTTTGGTCAATATGTTTATAACTTTTTATTCCACTCTGAAGATTCTGTTCTTAACATGTTATGATAAATATGTTTCACTGCATTCCAGCAACTATTCTGTTTCTTAAATCTTGGCACTAGAGTTCATTTTTTTAATGAAATCTGTTTCATTTCCATTTGTCCTGTATTAACTTATCAGTACACTTCAGGTAGCTTTCTCAAATAAAGGAACGTCATGAATTGAGAAGATTACTTATTATAAGAAAAAAAATGAAATAAATTGTTCAAAACAGTACAGGTTTTTGCTTTTCAAATTAAGAATTGAAACAACTTAAACTCCTAAACTCTCCTCACATCCCCCTTGGAAACTCCCTCCTTTACTGTAGCTTTGTGGTCCTGATGATATTCACAGAGAAGCTGATTTACTGAATAAAGAAGTTCTTTAAGTTTTCAGTTTTGGAACATTACCAGTGTGTCTGAACCCAGGTTTCAAATTTTACTGGCATTTTGTTGGCAAACCAATTTTTTGGAGTCCTTTCTTATTTGGGTATGTTTCCTGACACCTTTAGCTGTATGGTACTGTGTTTTAAAATTCTCTTTTTCTTTTTTTTTTAAGAGGAAAGGCCTATAAACATATACAAAGGACTAATTATAAAATATCTGGTATAAAAATACAGAGACAAGAAAATTACCAGCTGAAAAATGCAGTGAGCAGAAAAAATGACCATTTAATGGTAGAGTTTTACCCTGCCTGTTCAGCAGGCCTGATTCTCAAAGCAATTCCACAAGCAAAGCATGCACTATTTTGAGGCCATAATGCGGTAATTTAAATCAAGCATAAGTACATGGGCGGTAAGAAAGAGGTGATTTGGTCTTCCCTTCTGTCTACTGGCCTCTTTTACTGTTGCTTCCCTTTTGCCAACAGCAGTGTTCATTTATGGTGAGCCAGATTAGAGCACTGATCCAGCTGAAAAATAACTCGCATAACTTTGCCCTACTGAGAGTCTTCTTATATATTGCAATTTTGTTGAAACTATATTGTTAGTAGTGCACTGCCCTCAAAGACTAACTAATGAGCCAAAGTATATATAAGTTGCTAACCTATGTCATTCATAGTATCAATGGATTATTCCTTGCTGAAAATGTCATGACTAGTATAGGACAATCTTCTTTTTGTAGTATTTATTGAGGTAAGATACAAGAAACTAGCAGTCCAAGGTTCCAGTACTTTTTTAGTTTTCCGCAAGTCTGGGACATTGTAATCCCTTAACACTTTTTCTCACTGATGTAGGACTTTAATGTATTTAAGGAGTTCAAAGAGAATTTGACAGTAAATGGTCCTTTCTATACTAACATTGCTATAGGGAAACCCACTATAAAGTGAAAGAAGCTATGAATTTTTGCAATAGAACAGAAGAGTGCATTCATGTAATAGTGTATTCTGGCACATATTTTGCCTGCTGCATATAGGCAAAGTTATAACAGTACAGAGCAGTAAGATTCCTGTCATTTAAGTAAGCCTTGGTAGGATTAACAGTTTACGTGTTCTTCTACCTGTCTTAACTGTGGCAGTCAATCTTTTGGGATCCTGCGTGTTGCACCTGGTCGTGTATAAAATACTGCATGGAAAGTGGAAGATGGAAAAAATTAAATATTTTGGCTAGTAAGAGAGTGTGAAAATTACTTTAATCTCAGACCCTACTTGGGATTGGGGATTCCAGTGAATAGCCTTTGGGCTAAATTGCTAATTTAGTAATTACTAATTGGTAGCTAGTGGCTACTTTCTGAGTGATTTCAACCAAATTTAAAGGACAGCTAGAAACACCAGAGATACCAAGTTTCTGTACATTTCCTGGAGTCAAAGAATCATTCAGATTGGAAGGGATCCTGAAGGCCTGTAGTCCAATCTCCTCCTTTTAAGCAGGGTCAACAATGAATTCAGAGTAGCTTGCTCAGGGTTTTTTGCTGTTAGATATTGAAAACCTCCAAGGACAGAAATACTCCACAGCCTTTCTGGGCATCCTATTCCAAAGCTTAGTTATCCTCATAGTTCAGTGTTATTTCCAAGCTTGGTTAATGTGCATGCCATTTCCTCCTACAGGTCGTTGGTAAAGATATTAAGATATTAAATAGGGTAGGTCTCAGAATAAACCCTTGAGGAATTGCAATTGTAGCCAGCCGACAGGTAGAGTACAGACCATTACTTTTCAATCCCAGAATCCAAATACTTTTTGCTCATCTGGTAGTGCATCCATCTAGACCACAGTAGTCAAAATTGGATACAAGGGTGCTGTGAAAGACCATCTTGAAGACAGTTGCAACATTTGCCCTTCTCCATTCATCTGGGACTTCCCCAATCTCCGTGGCCATGATGACAGAAAGCAGCCTTGATGTGCTATCAGCCAGCTCTCTCAGCGCTGTCAGATGCATCTCATCTGCTCTCATGGAACTTGTATGAGTCAAGATTTCTCAAGAGATTTATGAGATCAATCCTTTTCTACTGTTGGTATTTACTATTCTCCTTGAACCCCGTCTGTATGTATAAAGGCCTGGGAGACCTTGTTGGTGAAGACTGGGGCAAAGAATGTATTGAGTAACTCAGCTTTCTGTGTTTCCACTGTGCTTTTGCCTCAGTCAGCTGCTAGCCCACATTTTCCTTGTTTATTCTTAAAATGTAGCAGCAGAAGTTCCTGTGCCTATGTTTCTTCACAATCTCTAATACAGTTGAGCTTCAGCTTTCCTAACATCATCCTTGCTTGTCCGGACAATGTTTCTGCATTTCTCCTTTTTAGCATTTCTCCTTCCTTCCATCTCTTTTGTACACTTTTTTTACAGTCAGTAATTCCCTTGTTAGCCAAACCAGACTCCTTGTCCATCTGCTTCTTTTCCTCAGTATTGTGACGGGCTGTTATTTTGTCAGTGGGAAGTTGTCTTTAAAGACCAGGTCTGTTGAGTTCCCTTGCCCTTCAGAGGTGACTCTCATAAGATCACATTTATCAGGTCCCTGAATAAACCAGATCCTGGTCTCATGAAATCCTGGGATTGTACTCTGTTACTTGCATTCCTCATTCCTGTCAGGATCATGAACAGCATTGATTCATGTTTGCTACGGCAAAAACACTACAGATTGCCACCTCCCCAGTCAGCTCTCCCTTGATTGTAGCAGAGTGAGTCTATCACTCCAGTTGATCATCTGATAATTTCTGTTAAGAGCTTGTCCCTAGCATCCCCCACAAGTCAGCTGAATTGCCTGCCTCCCACTTGGTATCCCTTTTAGCAGATATTGGGAGATGGGAATCACAGTCGGGATCTGTGATCTGCAGATGTCCTCAAGTTGCTCAAAAAGACTTTTTCCACTTCCTCATTCTGATTAGATGGTCTGTAACAAACTCCCACCATAATGTCATTCTTGGTGGCTTCTCTGTGACCCACCAGCTCTCAGTCAGTCTACTGCCTGTTGTACAGAAGACCTCCATATCTTTGAGCTCCTTCAGGTATTCATGTTCTCATAGAAACAGGCTACCAGGTAGGAGAGAGAGACCCAAATCAATGTTGCCACCAAGGAGTCTGCATCGTGGACTCAAGAGTTACCTGTTCTCCTTGGCCAGCACACCCCTTGGCAGGCCATTCCGCACACAGAGCTTGGAATCAGACGCAGCGTCACGCAGTTGAGGACTATGAAAAGGAGATGGAAAGCAATGGAGGAGAGTTTAGGAAAAATATTGGTAGGCACACTGCTCGTTTTCAAATTGGACATAATGGACAGAAACAGAGGATGTGAAGTAGTAAAACAAGTGTTCAGGGCACCTTTTTGTCCAAAATAATACAGGAGACTCGTCAGAAGGCATGTTCCTTTCAATTTGACTAAAAATGGAAACAGTTTTTTTAATTTGCTTTTATAATATTGTATAAACAAGCTATTTAAGAGTGAGATTTTCAGAAAAGAAACTTGAAGTGAAGGTAGAAATCTGTTCATAACTTACCCTCTTGTGCCCAGGTATTTTAACATCTGGAATGTAATGCTGCCTGTTGTAATACCTCTGCAATACTGTAACACAGCAGGATGCATTAATGAGAGTTTCAACCTTAAACCCACAACATCAATGAAATTTATAGTTGTCAGGCCGTTAACATTATTCAAACATAGTTTTTGTGGTTTCAATTCCCATTTTACGTCCATGTAGGAAGAAAAGTCATTGTGTTGACTAGCCATGAAGACAGAGTCCTCCTTAGACTTGAAATTTCTATAAAACAATTATTGTTTATTACTTTTGACAGCATTCATGGTATGCACTACAGGGTGGGAGGAGGGCATTTGTATAAAAAATTATGCTGGAGTCTCTCTCTTAATATTTCAGCTGGTTTAATATTCTTGAATACTAAAAGTGCCTTGCTCACGTTTTGGAAAATACCACAAAAATGTTCAAGACAGAAAAGAGAAATTTACATTAAATTCTAGTATCATCTTCTATGGTCATATATATGCCATCTGATATTCTTCCTGATGGGTAAATTTGTCTTCAGATGTTTCGGGTTTCCCTACTCTTGTATCTCAGTGTTGTCTTTTGCCTTAATATGTAGAGGAAGGTAGTTAAAGAGCACAAAGAAGAACAGAGAATTTCTTGAAGGCAAAAATCTTGGGGGGAAAATGTGGTTAGCACTGTGATTAAGTCGCCCTACAGAAAATGAAATTGTTAAATCTGCAACTGATTAAGTTGAAAGAAAAGAAGGGAAGTCAATATGTAAAAAAGTGCACGTACAGTTACTCTTTCTGGTAAGGAAAATACAAGTTGTTTCTCCCAGAAAAAAACTAACAAGCACAAAAAATTTACAAAGCTCTGAAGTTTGGGGGGGCGGTTGTGTAGAGTTTTTTATTATCGTAGGCTTCATGGTAATTCCAGCACAATCTCAGGAAGTAGTAAAAATAAATCTATCTGTCTCTTGCTGTATCAGTCTGAGTATTAACAACTTCCCCATGTTGTGTCTGTTAAAGAATTTCTTCATGGCCCTTAAAAGTACAGGCTCGGTCTCTGCATTTAATATGTTGTTACCTGCTGCCAAGCCTCTAATAGCTACATTCATACATTCTGTTAATCATATCTCTTTGTTCTAGAAGTCTGTTTTTTGGATTCGTAATTAACTTCTTTCCCTGATTATTTTCCTCCCATCATGGCAACACATGACTTTTTTTTTTTTCTACTTAAAAACAAATATGTAAATGGAGAAGTAACAGAAATCGATGTATTTTGACAAAGCCTGTAATCTCTTCCTAAATATGCTTCCAAATTTAAATTAGATTTTCATGTTGCAAAACCATGAACTTGGTGTTGTAACTGAAATCATGCTGTTCCCAGAAGACAGGGCTGAAGCCTCATGGGCATAAAAAGCTACGGAGGCTTTTTGCCTAAGTCCCCGTGTAAGAAGAGGCAACCTTTTAATGTTGAAGTTTGCTGGTAGATGGGTGAGCCTGGTCTCAATATGTAATCCATAGGGTCCAAAGGAAGGAATTATCGAGCTGTATTTCACGTGAACTGGAAGGGGACTGGCAAAGAGATCTTGTGGCTATTGCTCTTTAACAACATCTCTCTGATTCAGCAGTAATGTGGGAAACCATCGTGGAGCCTGTTACGGCTTCTGTCAGTTTGGGTTCAAGTATTTCTAATTAGCAAAGGCATTTGTAGTCCAGACTTTGCTTTGGCCCTCCGATAACCTCTCATTTTGGTCATTCTGAAAGCAAGTCAGCCATTTGAAAGCTATTCTGAAGCCCTGGGGATCCTTCATGCTTTTTGCTACCAATACAGCCCCAAGAGTTTCTGAAGCCCTGCTTTTGAACCTGCGAAGCAGGAGGGATGGATATTTCCTTAACTTGTCACCAGCCTAAAGAGGTCTGTCTGTGGGCGGTGGGGGGACACTTCTACTTGCAGCTGGTCCCTGCTGCCCGTGGATACCCACTTGATTGCAAAATTTGGAATACCTTTCATACGTATCTTAAATTCAGAGGAAGTAGTTTTGAATGGTACTTTTTGCTGATGTGGACTGCACTTATCTCCAAGACAAGATCGCTTTTATATGAACGAACAGTGTGATATTTGTGCCCATATTAGAAGTTAGTTTGTAGGCTATAAATTGCTTTCTGGGTTTACCTTGCTGGCCACATCTTGAATATCTGTTTTATCTGTTAAATAACTCTTCCTGAAAATGTGAAATGGAGGAGGATCATAGTACAGTTCAGATCTGTTTTAAAGTGGTTTGAATGAAGTTCTCACAGTAGGGTTTTTTCTTCTTTTTTTAAGTCTAGCGTTGACTCATTTGGTGGTGTTAAAGTGCACTTTCTACTTATCCCCAGAGGAAAGTTAGTATTCTTTTAAGTGAAACTATTTTAAAAGCAGAACACAAGCCTAAAATAAGCCAGTGTTCTCTAGAGTTCTCAGAAGGTGTAGATTTATTTACTGTAGTTAAATCATAATTAGTTCTCAGGGGATTGTGTATCTTTTAAACTGCTTTATTGCCACCATATTGGTTTTCTAAATAATCAGAAACTGCTGCTCTTATATTCTGTAGTATGAACAAAAATTTGCTGTAAGTAGAAACAAATGTCTAGAATTGCTAGTTGTCACTTACTGAAGATAGCGACACACTAAAAATACGCACTTCAAGAAAACGTGAAGAAATACAAAACGTATGTTATCAGAAAGTACCTTAAATGAACTATGGCTATAACTTTTTCCAGTGTAATAGATATAGTAATGTTTTACATGGTCATTTTTCAGTTAATCTTTTTTTAATATTCTAATGCTTTTTGGTCAAGAATAAATGTTAACTGAAAATGAATAAATGGTAGTGCAATGTTAACGTAAAATATTACCTGATATTTAAGCCTAGATTTTCATGAATGTAGCTTAGTGTTCCAGCTGATAAGCATGGGGTTTTTTTTTTTCCTAATTGGCAGGTTAATGTTCGAGTTGCCTGAGGAGATGGGTTTAATAGCAATTGCTGTTCGACAAACTCAAGGGAAAGGTGAGTAAAGTTCCTTCTCATGCTAATAAATGTGTATTAAACATATGAAATAGGTCATTTTAATATCACTTAGCTGCCTTAAAGATACACTGTGAGTATTTTTTATAATATAATCTATAGAATAATCATGTCCTCTTCTCCTCTCGCTTGAACTGTGGATTCCAACTCAAAACGTAAGTTCATAGAGACCAAAGTAAACATTTTCAGGATGTTTGGTGGCTTTTGCAGAAATGATTTAGTGGTCTTCTACTCTCTGCCAAAAAGTCTCTCCAGTCATGGAAACTGCCATCACTACATTTAGTGTAATACAAGTCAGACTTCCAAATCAGAACTCCTTTTGACTTAACTGGAACATGACTGGGTCTTGACTTGCTCTGAGGTGGAGGTTTCTTGAGTCTGCAAGACCTGCTTGAACTGTCATGTGGGCTTTCACAACCTTTGGCAGATAAACGTGAGCAAGTTCTGTCTCTTTCCCAGGAAGGAGCTATCACTGATTTAAAAGCCATATTTGTTTTATTAGAAGAACACAGTGCCCAACCTAACAAGCTCTTTTGAGTACAGATCGACGTGAAGATGGTTACCTAGCTTTTGGTACAGATCTAGCTTGTGTCAAGTTGACTCACAATGTGGATGGATTTCTAGGTGCACACAGAGCATCTTCACAAATACTTCTTCACTTAAACAAAGCAAGACTTTTTGAAATGTGTACGTTACCAGAAAAATTTAAGCAAGTCATTTAGGACATTCTAGGAAACCAAGTAGCAGCATGCACATGAAACAACCTGCTGTTTTTTTAAAGCAAAAGCTTTGCACTTTAACCATTTTTCTTTCAAAATTAGTTTGGAAACTCCATTATAGGACTTAACAGTAGATTCTTGGATGGATACTATTGAATCTCTCTTTTGCAGTTGTCTACATTAACAAAGTGATCTTTTCTATAAATTTTTTTCTTGAATTGAAATTAACCTTTTTTTCCCCCCCCCAGGTCGTGGTGGAAATGTGTGGCTCAGTCCTGTGGGCTGTGCGCTCGCCACTTTACATATCACCATTCCTCTACATTCCAACCTGGGCCAGAGAATTCCTTTTGTTCAACACCTGGTGTCCTTGGCAGTGGTAGAGTCAGTTAGATCAATACCAGGATATGAGGTATCTCAAAATTCCTGTTTCCATTTTCATTAAATTCAGATTTTAACTATGTCTCCTATGCATAGAATGACTGAATGTGTAATACAGTTCTTCAGCATTAATATAGCGGTAACTTACCCTTCATACATGCTTGGTTATTTATGTGTTTTAAGAAATCTAGTATACATATGATGAATAATGTCTTTTATTGAGCTGATTAAGTGTACCGCATTCATTTCACTCATAATCTTATGAAACTGGAGACTTAGTTTTCAGCAGTAAAGAAAATGTCAATTTTGTTTGTCTAACAATTGAGTTAATTTGTTTTGATTTCGAAGGAGCTGGGGAAGAGGGAGGAGGAAAAATGAATAAAACTGACAAATCCTTTTCTGCTTTTTTTGTTGGTGCTGTTTCAGTGACCACTTTATCCCTTTTAAAGGATTTTTCCAACCCTTGTTTAAGGTTGCAAACTGATTTCTAAAGCAAGAACTTAGGAGTATTGCTCTCAAGAGGGAATCAAGTGTCCTGTCATCAGTATTAAAATGAAGAACCAGTCTTCTTCATCACCTCATATATCTTCTTTTTAATGTTACCATTTCCTAATATTTGCTAACTATAAAACTTTGGTATTTTACAGAAGTAGTTAACTAAAGCATATGTTTCCTATATTACAGAAAATCAATGACTTATACACATTTACACATGAACTTTATTATAGTGGCACCCAGTAGCTTTGCTGTAGTTTAAGGTCTGTCAGCCTTTCTATTAAAACCTTCTAACTTCAGTGCTTCATAACTTGACTATAAAAACAAAATGCTTCAGGCTAAAATTTGCAATATAAAATATTTGGCTAGAGTGAATAATTTAACCATTTAAAATAGAAGGCACAAGAGTTAGTTTTATAAAATATGAGTCTGACTGGGGAAGGAGTTAATTTATGAATAGGGGTGTTTTTGCTTCTGTATGCCTACCCTGGTGTACTGTGGCATTTTTTATTTTATTCCATTTATGAGGAAAAAGGTGATGGAATTACTAAATACTAATATAAAAATAGAATGTATCAGTAATACATGTACTGTACACAGTACATGTACAACATATAGCTTGCTATGACCAAGACAAAGCTACTGAATCTCTTTGACAGTGCATCCACCTTAGACAGCAGGTAAAACCAATGTTAAGGGTCTGGATTCAAATACGTTAAAGCAAGGAAATTCAAAGATTTATCAGAAACTCAATGCTTAAATTTCCCCTTTAGACTTAGGTAACAGAGGGCTTTTCTTTATGTCAGACGGACATCTGTGCCGTACAAACTGCAGTAGCTGCAAACAATGTGCTAACCTATAGATGAGGTTTCATTCTCTCCTCCAGATTTCCATACCTCTATGTATGTCAGAATCCTAATAATACTTTAACACATTTTAATGTCATGCACTATGCTCAAAGTCCATCTGAGGATTTCCATTCAGAAGTCTAAAATACCTGTGTCTCAGTTTATCAGCCAGTCATATTTTTTAGGATTGTCAAGAATGTTGACTATGCTAGCTGGCAGGGGCTGAGGCCTTTGTTCTGGGTCCTCACAGAGACAATCTCACAGCTCAATTGGAAGTTTTACTGTTGGATGTTAGTGCTGGAAATGTAAACGGGCCTTGTATCAAGAGGGCGCTTTGCTTTCCCATTCTGAGAACAGCAGGCGTCTCTCTCTAGTAAGTGAAGACAAGAAGGTGCTCCATTCCCAGCGTGTTTTGTGATGCCCATCGTTTCTTTGACAAATGGATAGTTGTGCAGTACCTTGTCACTCCGTTTTGTGGCAGAGTCTCTGCTGTGTGGTTTACATCATGAGAATAGCCAGTTGGCATGGTTGTTCTCCATACGTGCTGTGACTTCAGTTGCAGAGTTAGTGTCTGGTGTCTTACAGGTGTTTGTTTTCCTTAAATAAGATCTACTGAATAGCTCTTCGGAATATCTCTTAACACTGATAATACTATGTAACTATCTCATACTTTGAATGAAGTCTCAAGAGTCTTCTATAAATCCTTTCCCAGTGTGAAGAGTCAAGTTGTTTTCCATAGTGAATATGAATTGGTGATACTCTCTCTTAGAATGCTTTGATAGCAAAATCAGGTAGTATTTCCTGTCAATGTATGTGTAATGGACTCCTCTCTGGCCTTTAAATCTGTCAGGAAAGTAGACATGGACCCAGGTGCAGTTTTCACACATCCTGTAAAGGGATTTCATAATCTACAATAGGAGGGAATGCGACTCTCATAGTCCTGGAGCACCTTCCATAATTTGCCTCTGGGGATACAGTCATATGCAGTTTTTCAAACTACAGGAAGCACATTTGCTTTCTTTTTGTGTTTAAGTAGCCGGTGCAAAGTTCAGTTCAGTTCTGTGGTTTCAACAAAAACTTCTCTATTGCACTGGGACGGTGTCACACAGCAGTTTGTGTTTCCAGCTCCGTGGTGTTGCTTGAGCGTAGCTGCCGAAAGCGTGAATATATTTAGGACATTACTGAAGTATTTACATAGTTGTGAACTGGAATTTCTCCTGTCTGCCAAATTTCCTTTCTGAAATTCAAGATGTCATTGTCTCCATGTCTGGTTTCTGCAAGGATCCTCAAATAGAGTGTTGCTGCTGTTGTGGGCTTACCCTGATTGTTTATCAGCAGTGAGCCCCAGTGGCTGCCACAGTTTGCATCTTTCTTGAATAGATCTTTTAAATCTTTAACAGGCACTTGTGAATGAAGGAAATGAATTCTATAAAACCTCACGATTTTGAGACTGAAAATCTCTAGTATCTTTTGTCCCCCTTTTGGTCACTCTAAGCCTTTATTATCTGCCATATTATTTTTTTTTAATAGACACTTTTCTCTGACAGCTGCCAGCCTCCTTAGTAAACCATGTAACCATGTTACTATGACTTTTTCAGTAACATTTGTGGAGCACTTAAATAGGTTCTCATTAGGAAGAGCAGTGGACAGGATCACATTCAGTGTGGCAAAGAGGTACAGAAAATATAGAATATGAGGTGATGAATAAGCTGTGTATCTTATCAGTCTCAGGGAGTAAAGCGTTTCTAAATGTGTATGGTTTTGTTTCTTTAGGAGATTGATCTGCGAGTGAAATGGCCAAATGACATTTACTACAGCGATCTTATGAAGCTTGGTGGAGTTCTGGTAAACTCTACACTTATTGAAACAACGTTTCATATACTTATTGGTAAATGTCTATTTTCAAGCTTTTCTATACTGCTTTTGTCTGAATAAATTTGTTATTAATGTCTTTATGAGTTCAAATGATAAGGACAAGAACAAATAATGACAGCAGGCATAAGGAAATAAAGCACAATATTAAATCAAAAGGAAGCACAAAAAGTAAATGTTTTCATTCTTCTTAATAATTCCATATGCTTGACAAGAAAAAACGTAAATGCAAGCATCTGGGCTGGCGTAGTGGAGTTCAAAGAGCATTACATGAGAGAGGAAAAACGTCCTCCTTGATCTATTGCAAAACTAGTAGAATATACTAAAAAATGTATCCCTTTTTTTTCTTTTTCTTTTCTTTTTTTGCAACATGACAAATAGTTAAATAACATGCCTTTTCAATCAGAAGAGCTACATACACATAGTAATGTTTCGCTTTCTCCTTGCATCCTTTTAAAATTTATCCGTAACTTGTTTCTGTTGATACCTTTCTAGAAACTGCAGCATTGCTGGTGAAGCAGCAGTGAATTAATGATTTGATTAATCAGTCGCGTTCTTTAGTTCTCTCAAAAATTAAAATCTGCAAAGTAGTTGGGAAGGCTGGGTCAGGGAGAAAAGAGTGACAATCTGTTTGTTCATTGTGAAGACAAACAGTCTGCCTGGCCGGCTGGTTCCAAAAAGGTAGCACAGCTAATCTCGAAGAGACTGTACGTGTATTTTCCAGCAAATCCCAGTGCTGTAGAAGGGGAAGACACTTAGGTGGACAAATAAATATTGAGATGTTTTGATCATTTCAAGTATGACGATCATCCTGCTATTTGTTAAGGAAAATTTTTCCCCTAACCGCCAGCAGCACAGATCTGTCAGGCGTGCTCAGAAACCTGCTAGCAGAGATCTAGGTTCTGGTTTCAAAAATAATTATCTGTGCTATGTCTAAAAAATTAAATGAAGGTTCCTTCGCAAGTCTAAAAGGTTAAAGAAAAAGATCATAGTATTTGATTTATATTTGAATATAGCACAGTAGATAAGTGAAATATCTTGCAAAAAGTGTGGACATGATATCGTTTTTGTCAAGGTGCTATAAATTTTAAGGTGCGAACAAGCTAAACAGTTGAAGTAGTCATCACTTCCTTCTGTGAAACATGCCCAATCATTAAATTTTCTGTTCAATTGTTACAGCCTCATTTTGTAAATAATCTACATGTACAGAATGGAACACTTAAAAAGAGTCTCTCTGTGCCCCATCAACCATTTACTGCTTCCATATGTTTTTCCAGAGCCTGTTCTGGTTAACACAAGACAAGCAAAAATGGCTTCAAAAATAGTTCATCTAATCAAATATATCTTTGCACATCACATATTTGGTTTGGACCTTGTGTTGCTTACTCTGAACACCAAAACATTCACATTCAAATGGGTACTTTCTGTATGCGTTCTCTCTGATGTCCATAGGAGTTTTCTTGTTGGTGAAAGGCCTGAGCTATATACAAAGATGTGTGTTTTCATCAACTTTCTTTTGGCTGGAAGCTTCTAAGATTGAAACTTAATTGCCGCATACTAGTCCAAGGATCTTGTCTGTCATTTCAGTGGTGTATGTCACTGAGAGTAGTAGGGGTGACTCCTGACATCTGCCTTCTTGTGTTAGTAGTAGCAATGAGATCAAACTTCCACAAGAGGAAAGGTAAGACAGACCTCCCCTTTCTACAGTGATGCAGAGTCCCTTCCTGGACCTTACTGTTCACATGGCACTAATGAAGGGTATTCCATATATGAGGGTAACGATCAAAATCAAAAATCATCTACATGGCTTCACTGCTCTGAGAAGTATTTCAGAGAATAAGCAAGAGGCAAAACTGCCTTTTCATCTCTACCGTGTGCTTGAGGCCTCACGAATGACACAGTTTATGTTCATATCTTTAAGCATGTTTTTAAAAAAATCTTTTTCTTTTCAAGAACTTAGTTGTTGTGGGACTTTTGGAAGAAGAGTTCTGCGGAAGAATGTGCTTCATTAATGTAAGGGCCAGACTCAGAACAGACGTAGGTAGTCAAACACAAGTGGAATGCAAGGGACAGCCAACATGCTTGACCTGCAAAAGCTCTGTCTGGCTCTGTGTGCAGCTAAGGCACGTCTGAACAGTGCGCGGATGCTGAAGGCAGGGCCAGCCCTGGCACTTGGCGATGTATTAGCCACATCAGCACACTGCAAGGCCCGTGCTAAATGTTTATTTTTCGCTCATCTCACACGGGCAATGCAGAGATACCCTAAGAGTCCTGAGCACCTAATATTTTTCAAATTAGCTGACTACATTTTTGCCACTGCGTTTATCCCTGGCTGCTTCTGCCTCAGCTGAGCTCATCATCTCAGTATGTGTCTCATGTCCGTTTCAGTTTTCGGATTGCTAAGGAGTGGTCTCCATACATACACGCCTGAGTGTCCTGAGCCTGCAGATGGACTCTGAGGCCCCATTATGCACCCTGACAGTACCAATCACAGTATAATGGCCGCAGGCACTCTCTCTTCACTTGTAGCGTATTTGAGTGTAACCAGCTGAGTCGGGATTTGCTGGCATGGCACATTATATTTTCCAGTTCATTTTCCTTTGTCTCTTTCTGATAATACATTTCTCCTTATTTCTGTAGGATCTATATATTGGTACTAGTATCACTGTGGCTTTCTTTGCATGGATTTTATGACTAGTTGAAAGTCAAAAACTCCTTTTCACTGAAGAGATCCTTCTTCTCATAGTTAATACAAAGTACTTCCATATAGGAATAGTCTCATTAATAGCAAATTTCCAAAACAGTGCATCTGGACCTTCTTACAGATGGAGGTGTATCCCGTCTAAACCTGATTGACAGGCTGGGGTTTTAGCCCAAATGTCTGAGGAAAGAAAAATCCAAATTATTAGGAGAAAAAAATAAACAGGTAATACAATATATTTCTTTACATCCCTCGAAGCCTGTTTCAGCAGGCTGCAAAAAAGGCCCCAAGAGCCATATTTAAATAAGAAAGGCATTCTGCCAACGTTATTCTAGCTGGAGAAATCTCAGCGAGAGACTTGAGGCTTCTAAAGGATATGCTGTGGCAAGATAGATTAAGCAAACTGGAGTCTTATGTGGCAAACTTAACTCTTCTGGGCTTTTCAGAGCAAGCCAAACAAGCCTTATCAGCTAAGTGAAAAGGCTTGATTTTCAGAAAACACGATCAGCTAACTGTAGTAAACAGAAAGGTCTCTTAATTAAATTTTAGACTAAAACTTCATCGTAAAGTATGATCAATGATTTACTCTCAATTAGCTAATGACCTGTCAGCTTCCAGGGAGTAAAAGAATTTCTCACTTTGATGTTATTGTAACCAACGTGCAAGTTACCACTTACCATTTTCCTAAGCCTCATTGGTAGGATGGTGTGTTGTTGAAAGGACTGCACTGGATTTGCTTCTCCATTTTGAGGAGGCATTTTAAGGGCAAGAGAAAACTAAAATCTGGTCTGTGGTTTGTAATTACGCAAGTAGGAAGATTTAAAGGTGCAAGAGACTGAAGAAAAAGAGCTACCAGAAACATCCTTAGAGATAATTGTATCAAGTAGTTGAATAAAGTGCTGATTTTCTGGTGGTAATAAAGTGTTCATACTTACAGATCGTGTCCTCTTCTTGTGGTTTGTCTTCTTCAGGCTTTGGATTTAATGTGAACAACAGCAACCCCACCATATGCATCAATGATCTCATCACAAAATTTAATAAGGAAGAGGGGACAAAGCTGAAGGCTTTAACTGCAGACTGTCTTATTGCAAGAACTGTAACTGTGCTAGAGAGGCTTATAGATATCTTTCAGGAGAAAGGGCCCAACGGAGTTCTTCCCAGTTACTACAAGTACTGGGTACACAGGTCGGTATAATGTTCTTCTTGAAGTTCCTATTAAGAACATCGGAAAGAACTCGTGGATATTTTGTCTTTTTCTACTAGAATGCCTTTAAGACTAGTGACTTAATTAAAATATAGTCCCAAGTAGGAGGTAATTTTTTAAGGGCAAACAAAACCAGCACGTAGTAAAATCAATGGACTAGCATGAGTTAAAGAACGCTTCTAGGTATTTTACCTGTATCATCTCAAAACAAAGGGAATTGGGAATGATTTGTTTAGCTAGTGATGAAGCTGCTGTAGTCATGTCCTTTATTAAAAAATTGACTGTTTGGATTAACTCCAGCTCTGTTATTTCCACAGAAAGCAATTAAAGCATGTAGCAAAGGCTGCTGAAAATCACTCTCTGTAAAGAACCAGTGAAGTGAGAAATAAAAATATTCTGCTAGACATTAGTCCTCTAAGCTATATTTAATTGTTTGTGCAGCGTCCACCAATTAATTCCTAACTGTCTGATTCTCTTTATTTGCAGTGGTAAGCAAGTCCGTCTCCGTGATGAGGAGGGTCCGATTGCATGGATCGTTGGGATAGATGATTATGGATTCCTTCAAGTTCATGAAGAAGGCAAGGGTGTCGAGTCTGTGCACCCAGACGGCAACTCTTTTGACATGCTGAGAAACCTCATAGTCCCAAAGCATTAATGGTCCTCAGAGCTCACAGCGCACAAGGAGGCTCCTTAGTATTTGCCACCAAGTAGCTAAACTTGCTTAAAGGTGGGAAGGGTAGTTGATAGCTTGAGTATTTTTTTTCTTCTGATTTTCTGATATCTTTGGGTTTTGATGTGAATAACTTCAACAATTAAGACGAGGTAATTTCTCATTGCTGACAGCCTTTATTCTTTTGTATTAACTTTTAGAACACATCTCTGTTGCCATTCTTTGTAAGCGTCTGTTCTTCAAAAGGAACCTGATTGCAAAGGAATACCTTTCAATGAAGAGAACTTTCTCTTCAATTACACACTGTATTTGAGAAACTGAAGAGGCTAAATATTTCCTTTTTGCGTCTCTGTGTTTTTGTTGTGCTTGAGCACAATGCAGTACAATATTTACATTTTTACTATGTTTTTTTTTAAACCAAATTCTGGTTTATGCATTGTCTGTGGTGGAAACAGCTGGAAGAGCTCAACATATATTTCCGCGTTTAGAGTCAGATCTAAGTAGAGCCTTGCTGATCTGGTTCTCCATGTGGGCCTGTACAACAGTTTACTGTCCTGTGCTTTGGTCTTAGGTCAGCAACTCTGTCATGGCTGCCTTGAGTTTTTGGGGAGTTTTCCATCAGCGCTTAAGAACTGTGGCTGGTTATCCAAATTATTTGTACTCTGCTCTTCTTAGTCAATTGGATCTCGTAGATCATCTCGTGTGTCCTTTGAATCATAGTCTTCCAAGAGGCTTTAACCCCCCTAAGAATAGCCCACTGGAGCAGTGTGTCACCCTGTTGCAGTCCGCTTATCCAAGTCATTGTAGAATCCCTCAGGAGAGGGAAGTCTAAATAGTTTACAATTTAATAGTAATTCTATTGTAATAGCAATGAAGTTAAGCAAATAAATAAGAGAAAAATGCCCTGCTCTTAAAATCCCTGCCATAAAGAACTATACACTGAAAATGAGAAACCAGGTTTTTAACCTGTGCCCAAATTCTCTTCCGTCGTTTCTGTTGTCACCCCCTTTCCCAAATCAGGGCATCTGGATTTGCTGCTGACTGTTAAAAGCGAGAAGCGTGACATCTGCTGACCTGAGAGTAGCTTGCTCTGGGGGCTGGCTGCACAGTTCCAGGGGAGGCGGAAGAGCTTGGTCACGATGGGAAAGCAGCGCCAAGTAGGCACGTGGGAGCTTCTGTGCAACGGCAGCTTGTCGGGTTTTTCTGCCAGGCGAGGCGAATTTGCGCCAGGAGGCCTGGCCACCACGGCACTTCAAATGGTTCCCTGCAAATGAAAAGTTTGTCGTAGGTGTGATGTGGCCAGCTTCATTTCCTCAAGTAGGTAGAGCTGCTTATTACCTTACCTTGTCCCTACAGAAGGTGGATCAGCCTAATTGGTTTCCACAAAGGACTTCTGTCTACTAGCCAGAAATGGGGTTTTTAGGTTAAAGTTCACCTCATAAACAATCTGAACATGTTAGTAGATTGTTTCAGTTACAAAGCCAAGAAGTCTTAAAACAAGGAAGCTAGTCTGTAACGGTAATTTAGAGTAATCCTCACATATTAGGGGTTAGGTGGTTTGGCAGCAAGTGCTAGAAATTAAGTTGTCCCTATTACATTTAGGATTTTATGCTCCATATCACAGTAGATTTGTTTGTGTGCCTGGTTGTCCGTCCCCTGCTGTTTTGTTTTCCCCCGTGATCCACATCACAGGAGAGCGTGCACCAACAGCTCACAGAACTGCACAGTGGCGTGTAGACAGCTGTTAATTGGCACAGTTAAAATGATACACACAAACACCAGTTTTTGCTTTTTCCCACCAGACGCTTTCAAAACTGCTTTGGGCTGTTAATTTTCGGCAGCTACCTTTATTTCAGAAGCAAATATTGATGCATATTATAAAGAAGTTACACTTGAGTCTGAGTTATTAAAGTTTAAATAAAAAGAAGAACCCATTTATGTACACGTATATAAGAAGTGTGTGTATGCGTAGGCATATCTTCCTTGCGCATCATCACTTCTTTTCTACCTTTTCCTTCAAGCGGCTCACGAGCAACCTGTGCCGCCGCAGGTCAGCTGTGGAAAGCAGAGCTCTGGTACTGGTTTTCCAACCACAGAGTTTTACAAAGCTTTAGATCTGTGCCTCAGCCTGATATTTGTAGCTAAAACCACTGTCTCTGTTCTGGTACCTTAGGGTGTGCCTAGAGGAAGCACCCACCTTTGATTTCGCTCATATTCCAGATAGACTGATAGAACTGTAGAAATTTCTTTCAACGACCAGGTCGTGCATCAGGTTTTGACTTGAATTGCTTCCTTAAAATGCACTCTCCCTTCGTGAGGGACAAGTACTGTAAAAGAATGACAGGAGGAAATGATGAAACATGTTCCTGTGTGAAGAGGGGCAGAATGGACCTGCAAACCGTCACTCAGCTACGCTACCACAGTGTCTGAGCAGCGCGCAGATGGATTTTTTTAATAGTAAAATGCTGCAATATTTCCTGGTTGCTGTTGTTCCTTTTGGATTTCTTTATAGCCTTCGTAATGAAAAGCTTGTTCTGTTCTCCCTTTGAGTTGTAAGATTATTCCGAAAATTTTTGCATTGGAAAGCAACTTAGCGTTGAACTTCCTTTCTGGGAATGAGAAGTAACCAAGTGTGGGTGTGGGGGGGAACAGGTGGGCGCTGTGGGAACGTTCCCCTCGGCCTCTGCTTTTTAGTGCCCTGTTCTGTGTGTACAAAACTACCTGTTGTCTTGAGGAAGGGGCCTTGAGTTGGGTGAAGCGTTTGTTACAAACCTGACCTTTCCTTCAGAAGAACCAAAGAACCTCACAACGAAGGTTCCCGTTGCAGAGCGAGCAGCTGCATCGGCTCCTTCTGAGCAGCAGCTGTTCCTGCCCAGAAAGCCCGTGAGCCTTCCTGTACCACACTCACCCTCAGAGGCGAGCTCTTTTTCATGCCAAACTTGGCACACCCAGAAAGCCACAATGTTTTTGTATGGAAATCATTGTTATTATTGTTCTTCATGTAGGACAGACAAATGTGGTGTAGAGTGTCTCTGGACGTAGGTATGGAGAGAATCAGGCAGCTCCAGATCCAGAAGTAATGCACTGAAAATGTTTAATTTCATTCAGCTGTCTAGATTAGTAAAACACCTCTTTCATTGTGAGGCTGATGTCATATCTTAAACTATTTTCTTGATGAAGTGCTTTCAGAAAAGCATTCATTACGGTGTCCGTATTTCTGTGACTTCATTTTTTTTTTTCCTCCTGGACTCCGTTAGAACATTTCTCATTGCACATTGTGAAAATATTTGTGGAGACTGTTTATTGATAGGAAAACTTCTGCCGAGCAAGCTGGCTGTGTTGGCACGTGTCTGTGCTCAGAAGGAGTGAGGGGCTTGTGTCCAGTCAGCCCCAACGCTGTTTCCAAAGATTTGAAAAAGTAATAATGTACTTAACATTTAAGAGTTCAAGCAGTACATCCCACTGCTAGTAAAAGGTTTTATAAGACTTCAGAGCGTTTTTTTGTTAAATATTTCCAACAAATATAATCTACTTCAAGGGCTATTACCTAGAAACAATTAAAGCATTTAATTCTTTATGCTGCTGCTTCATTGTACAGCGATTTTATTTCTTTCCTTTTTCTGCTTCAGCTTCAAGACATCGGCAGGCTAAAAAATTCCTCTCTGCAACTGCTTTGCTATAAACAGTAACTAGATAATAAAAACAAAAATTGAAGTACAGCTTAGTATCTGTCATGAAAAAGATTTGTGCCGCAAAGAGCTGATTCCTGGGGGTAACTGGTTTGATAGAAGCGTTTGCACGCGGAAGTTGCGGCAGTGAAGCACCGCGCTGATCAGACACCAAAGAAATTAAATGCGGGCTGAGGTCACACCTGACCAGAGGTCAGAACCCGCTGTCGTGCCGCGGGGCTGCGGCCACGTAACACCCAGCTCAGAGAAAAAGAACTGCAGGGAAGAATTGTAAACTGATGTCGCAGTTTGAGTAGCGGGCATTAGCGCGCTTCCGTAGTGATTCTGTGGTATTTTCAGTTCTCCAGGAGTCTTCCTTTAAAATGCAACGTGGCTAAAATACAATAAATAAAAAGAATCCTTGTATTTTATAGTACATTAACTGTCGAATATAGTACATATTACAATGGAAATAAATTTTCAAATATGCAACATTATTCTTTGTGAAACCCTGTGTTTTGTAGTGAAAAAGAAATCCAACTCAGTTTTCCGTTGGCTACAGGATTTTATTAACATTTTAACAGTTTTGTTTTACATAATAAATAAGCAAAAATGCTTTACATTTTTAGGGAATACATATATAATTCTGAGCATTAATAGGTTGGTTGTTTTGCGTGCTTTTTCACCTACATTTGCCAAATAGCTTTTATCTGCATCATATAAAAAAAAGCAAAATCTAATGTTCAGGAAAAAAGTGGAATAATAAAATTTTCTCTGTTTTGTTTCTGCAGTATGACTGAAACGTTGACAAAATATTTGGTGTTCTGTTTTGTGATTTTTAGAGAAATACTGCTATTCTGGCGGGCTTCCCGTTCATCTGCACTTTCTCTCAGCGATACATTCTCCAATTTTAAATCTGTTGTCCGCTGTGCTTAATTTCATTAAATTACTTTAATACCCTTCTTCAAATTACAGGGCTACTGTGACATGGAGAGAAGTCTGTTCCCTTATCACATTATTTACATGGTGGTGTTTCTATTAATAGGATAAAAACTGTGAGATCTCAGTATGGGATTAATGTTTCCAACTTCACATTTTGGTAAAATATTCCCTCTCTCTCTCCCTTTCTCTCTCATTTTCCGTATCATTTACTTGCTAGAGCTGAACTCCCCGAAGAGTTAAAATCCTGTCAAGTCACACGACAAAGGTATCTATGGTGGCTCGAACAAGTACGGTAGAGAGAAATGAGGTTATTTTTCATAATATATTCCAATTCACACTCCACTTCTGTGCCATAATTCTTCCCAATTATTCAGAAGATTGCCACTGTCAATGGCTGTGCCGCACTCTGCAGTCCGGCTGTGCTGTGAACAGCTGTACTTTAACTGACTAAAAGTCGTATTTTTCTCTCAATATAATTTACCCACATTCCAGATGTGAACGTGGAATGGCTGTTTCTATTTTGGAATGGTAGGAAAAGTGTTTCACACATTTGCTTTTTTAATCACAGCTCTTTTCTAAACGTGCCCTGTATTATCATATGTGAATGCATAATTGATTCATTATTGCCTAAGAGGGGAAGTTCCCGTACCTGACTATCACGTACTGCAAAACATCTGCGGGAGAATGATGGAACACCTCCTCTGCTCGGGCTCATTGCATAAAGCCTGGAAGTGTGAATAACAAGGTCGATGCTGGAAAAATAATTTGTGGTGTTTTACTGAAAAATATCAACGGCATTTTTTTAACCGAAGCCTAATTTGTACGTTCCTGAAAACATGTTGTTATAGTGAGAAGTACAAGAACAGAATACACGGGCTTGACTTTGTGTGCAGCAATGCCGCTCACGAGGTTTAGAGAAAAGTGCAGTGTGGGAGTTGTGCGTCAGGTTTCTTTTTAATGATGCAAACAATGTCAGTCCTTTATAGGGCATGGTTTTAATTTAGGAAAATTAACATGCAAGTGAGTCTTAGCATAATTGTACCTTTTGAAGAGCTGGGACCATTTATTGGTCACACTGGCTGGGAAGGATATTAAGCAAAGCCACTGTAAAACCAACTTGCGTCTCATCGCTGCAATTTATAAAGTCCGAATGACAATAATATTCACTCGTAAGATTTCTGTAGGCCTGCTGACTTCTCTAGCCCTAGACGAAGCGAGGAGCGCAGTTACACTGAGCAAGTGAATATGCTGGTCTGGTTCTGCTTTTTTTTTTCTAAGTCAGTATTCTGGTAATGGACGATTAGGTATTTTTTGTTAGATTTATTACAAAAAGATATTTTTTGTGCTTTTTTAGTAAATGAAAAAGACAACTGAGCTTCCAAGTGAACATCAATTTAATTTCATAATAAAGCCTTCTCTGTTCACATTTTAATAGGAAGCAATAAAAGTACTGAAAATCATTTTCAAACATACGTTTTAAAAGTATTTTTGTGTACTCATAGCAACAAGTATATTCATGCATACGAGGAGGTGACTGAATATTATTACTGCATATAAAAGATGGAGAATATGTAATTTTGAAAAGCGTGTATTTCATTACATTTTTATCTGACAAGGCGCAATCCCCGCGCAAGTGTTTTTCCATATTGCCCAGGCCAGGTAAGCATTTTCTTCAGCAAAGGTCTCTTTAGAGAGAGTCTGAGAACAGAAAGGAAGTTTTTAAAGTGTAAATTAGCCTTGAATTGGGCTAAGAAATATAGCTAAGTACAGCTGATTCAGCCCTACAACAACCTTTATTGTTGGTATTTAGGGCTATTCTTTAGGGAGTCAATCGTTGTTTTATCGAGGGCACACAGTGTTTGGGGAAGTGGTTGAAAACAAAGTGGACTGACTTGTCAGTGAAACACACACAGATCCATATGTCTCCTCATTTGTAAATTGTAAATTTACAAAGAAGAAGGAAAAAAAAAAAGGGGGGGAAATCTATTCCTAATAGGCTGGGCAAAATGTAAATGTGTGCTGTAGGCTTTTCACTTGCTACAGTTAATTGGCACAAATGGAGATGTGTGCAAAGCGTTCCAGTTCCAAACCCCGGCGTCCTCAAACTCTGCTTTGCTCCAAGTGCAACTTTGGGGTTTGTGCAACGACTTTCGACTTTCCGCATTCGGATTGTCCACTGACATTATTTGTGAAGTGCACGAATCAGTCGAATATTAATCTTACCTTTGTGTTGACAGTGAGATTTATGCTTAAGGAAGTTCAGTGTGTTAAAAGCTGAATGTTTCAAACTTCGGAAGTCTCCTGGTAAGTTTAAAATGAAGCATAAACGTTCATTATTCCTTTGATTATAAGGAAAACATTTCTGGTGCTATTATTAAGGTGTGTTTTCGACTAGCTGGTTTGAAAATCTGCACAGCCTTCTCCCAGAATACTCAGTGAAACACACGTTTTAGAAGTTTCCTTTTCTTATTACAACATTTTTATGGGGAATAGTCTTCAGTTCCTGCTACGTGATTTGTCCCAATTTGCCATGACAAGACCTGTAACCCTTTAATGCGTACCTTTGTATGTATTAATTTGTCAAGATAAATGCTGGTGGTAACAATCTCAGAACACTGGAATCTGTGTTAAAGAAATCAAATTTAGATTTGATTTATTTAGTTTAAAAACTTTTGGATAATTAATAAATAAGCTTTTTCCAAACTGAGTTTTGTTTAGTTAGTGCAGCTGTATTATGGATACCAAAAATCACCACTCTTTAAACAAAGGTCATTTGTCGGGATGTTTAACGCGTGGGTGGAGAGTTGATGTAAGGTTTCACACAGTTTGTTAAAAATACCTAAACTAGAGTGTATAGTTTATGATAATGATAAAAAAAATCTTGAATGTATTTTGAGAAGGAGGGGTTAAGGAAAAAAAAATGTTCTTCATATAAATCTCTGCATATAACACCTATCATTTAATTTTGTTGCACACTATAAAATAACAAAAATAAGATCTGTAACATGTCTTCTCACTGGCACCAGAGCTTAACCTGTGACAACGAAGCACTGAAGCTAGATGTAGGGTTTTTTTCCTGACCTTGAAGGTACTGTTACGCGTGGTTTGCCGGGAACACACGAGTCTGTCCCTCATTGACCTTCAGCTATGCTCAGTAAATGTAACCATGTTTTCTCATGCTTTTTGCAAATCATTACAGTTTGGCTTCCTAATTAAATGTAAATATTCCTCTATTACCGTCACCTTCCATTGGCTATTATTACAGAAGTTCCAATATAATGGGGTAGTGCAGATTCCTTGTGGGTTTCTGGAGAAGAAGCTGAGGAGGGGCTTTGGTTTTTGTAAATAAATGTATTTACTTCCTCGGAATTGTATCCATAATTTTCTCCTACATGTCCTGTCGCTGTACACGATGAAGTTTGAAATGTACCGTGTTTGGCTAAAACGTGGTGATAATTTAGAAGCACAAATGGCACTTGTCCGGAGGGTCTCACATCCATCACACGTTCACTTTCGGAGTCATGATCGAGCTTTACAGTCATTCTCTCATCGCTGTCCAGTTCATCTAGATTTGTAGCATGGTGATTAATATGCCCGTATTTGGGTTCTTTCATACAAATCCTTCTTGTTTGCTCATATACTGAGGGCATGGGCAGGAGATGACTTAATTGTCCTATAGCTTTTGACTGGAAACATTCCGATTTTGGCAGCAAGGAGTTAGCTATTGAGTTTGAAAAAGGACTTTCATTAATGCTCATTTTTTCTTGTAGGTCTCTGTTAAAAGCTAACTTGTTTTCTTCTTTAATGAGGTGGTGAGGTGGCTGAATCCTACTTTCTATTTTGTTGGCTTTCATGATGCCAGAATCATACATCTCTTCTTTGTATCTGCTGCCTGGCACAGGTGCTGTGCAGCTTGTGAAGTTGTCAGATAGAGCATCTTGGCTGTATCTTCTGTTCGATATGGGCACTTGCAGGAAAGAGAAAACATGTTAATTACTGACAATGAGCTCATATAATAGTTAGACTCTAGCACTTTTTATGACCGAACATTAATACCCATTTGGTTTTGGCCAGATCCAAGCCCCAGTGAAGACATCAGAGATGTTCCCGTTTGCCTCACTGGCTTTGGATAAGTCTCTTTAAGGCAGTGCTGAGAAGTGAAAAAAAAAAAAACCAACCCATTCAGAAGGGCCAACAGTGTTGAACAATTCTGAAAAGATTTTCCATGCGAAATGCCCGCTTGTTTATTTGACTGAGTAATTACAAACCACTGCCATTATTAAGATGGTTAAATCGGGAAAATTAAACCAAAGAAATATTTGGAAATATGACCTGCTATGAAAAACCTTGGCCTTAAGTAAGCTCTTTCAGAGATTTATCAAACAATTTACCAAATTTACAATTTATCAAATGATAATGTTTATTACATATCAGTGATTCAATTATTACAGTAAAACAGAATTTATTCTTCCCATCACCATGAAAGTATACTGGATACTTGACCTCGCAAGGAAAGAAGAGTGTGTAGTATTAGATACTGAAGTGTGAGTATCTAATTTGTGATACCTGTCTGTGACACAGGCACTATCTAGATTGTGTCACGTTAAAGGCTTTGCTTTTTCTTTTTGAAAAACTAGCATCAGATATTAAAAACATCCATTGAAAAGCAACATAAATACTTCTTGATTAATGCTGCATCTCTGCTTTTAAGGTACTATCATGTAATAAAGCTGTATGTATAATACAGATGTAATTTACAACATACACTGAGAACGTTTGTTTGCATGTGGGAGTACTAAACTGGGTGTGCATGGAAAATCAGAAGCTAGGTTCTTACATTTTCAAGAAAGTACGAGCCTAGGATTTCTATTCAGGCTTCTCCTCTAAAATATATTGAGTAATCTTAGTTTTCTCTTTTCTGCATGGTAGCTGAACTCCTGAAGGAATTTGAATTGGTTTTGTCATTTTCTGCTTGGCTTATGCAGCTTTTCCTTTTTGTACACTCCTATCTACAAATGGTAAGAAAAAAAGCCACTGGTTCACTCCTGTACAGTATGGCTAAAATTAGGCGAGTAGTAATTTTTTTGCACTGTCTTCCATTAACAGTTTGACAGTTATACTACTCCTCCAAGGCATATTTGAAAGTTTTATGTTAAAGGTTAAATGAGGCACTTAGCAAATTTCTCAAGTTAAACCTAAAGTCTATTTTGTGTTATGCTCACTGAAAGCCCTGGACACCTAAGTGCCTTTTGAAAAAGGGATTTTCTGTTTTTCTAAAAATTTTATTCAACATCTTAAAAGTTTTGGAGTTCCCCTTTAGTGGTTGCTGACGTAACTGTACCTGCTAATAATGAAATATTCCCTGTGCTACAGTAGACTGGCAAAGCCTTCATGTATAACAGAGGAAGCAGAAATAGCTCAATTGTACCTTTTTTTTATATGCAGGGCTTCATTAATTTCAGAGGGAGTTGCACCACATAATTAACACCAGAATTTAAACAGGAATCTGGATCCAATTTCTTCTTGATCAACCCACCACCCTCCTAGAAACAACAACCTTTCAAGTTACTCTTTTTAATTTCCATGTATATATTTTGTATATGCAGTCCTAAGTAAACTGAATTCTCATCAGCCGTTGAAAAATGGCCCTCTTAGATCACAAATCAAAACGGGGATTCGGCCACATCCTTGAGTATTACTTGGAAATTTTAGCAGTGTAATTATACTACTATAATTTTTAACTCCACGGTTGGCATTTTTACATGATGAAATAAGCACACATGTCGAGAGCTACTGACATATAACTGATATGGCTTAACTTATCTGGTAGACTGGTTTTAGTGTTTTTCCCACTGAGAGATCTACAGGAGTGATGGGTTTGTTCTCTCGCTGCAGGAGTATTGTGACTTTATGACTCCAATGACTGTTCTACTCACTGCAGGAGTATTGTGACTTTATGACTCCAATCTCGGAACAAAAGATTCTCCTTTTCCATTTTTAGAGCTCACGCTTGTAAGAAGCTGAAGCACCACAGCAACCAGTTGGCCCCGTCTTGCTATCTTCATTTTTGTAATCTCAAATTCTGCTGGGCTGATGGCTGCCTTCTCGTTACCAAGAAGAAATTTGCATACTTGGGAGATCTACAGGATATTATCCATTTTATTCTGTCCTGTTTCTCAAACATGGTTTTTGTCTCTTTTGTTGAGGAAGAAGGTAAGCATCTGGTTAATTGTTTGCAGACTTCCATTAAAGTTGTCAGCACATTTGTAGAGTTAGACCAGACAGTTAAGCAAGCCATGTCTGCAGCGCAACAGAGCACAGTCGGTTTTGTCCGCTCACATTCAGAACAGTTACTGGAGCTAGACTTAAATCTGCTTTTGTCTTCCTTTGCAGACAAAAACCCAAGGATGCCCTGGGAGAGGCTCCTCCCGGGGAGTTTCTGATACAGAAGTTAATAGAAAGCTGACCGGCTGCTTTGTGTTGCTGCAGAAGGGCAGCACCCCAGGATTGCTTCCACCCATCTGGCGTGGGGGCAGTTGCCAGAGTACCTGCCTCGGCAGGTGCATGGGGATGCCACGCATTCTGCACTTCTCCAGGGCTGAAAACGCTTTACGGTCGTTGAAGTCAGTGCATTAATTTGGGTGCTTTCCCAACCGCTCTTCTGCCAGAGTAACTCAGCTACGCTAAGTGAGGTAGACATACTGCACATCTAAGGTATATCGTACTGGAGTAGCTTTCTAGAAGGCCCTTTATATTTGCTTACATTGCCTCCATTCATAGCAGCCTACAACTGCAACAGTGAACTCAGTCCTTCAGGCATCATGTCTCTGTTAATTCTTGCCAAGCAGGTCTGCTTTCCCACCTTGCGCATTGGGTACAGCTCAGGCAAGTTGAGGGAAAACCTGGAGATAAGAGCTCCATCACCTGGCTCAGAATTCAGCATCCGACCATCCAAGTGGGAACAGGAAGCTGCTTTCACAGGTATTGGTCTTTGTTTAAAACATATCATGACTATTCATAGTTGTAGTATACTAGAGCGATCTTTCCCCTCTTAAACATGGTGCTGCAGGGAGGAGCGTTCCCTCCTCACTTTTACATAGTGCAGTCAAAGATCAGCGGGTGCTCCATGGGGAAAGATGCTTGCAGAGAAGGTATTTCATTCACTGTCATGCCTTTCTATACCAAGATGTTAACAGGTAGAACTGCTCCGTGTTCTCTCACTGCCCCTGGCTATTTCAGGAAAAATGAAAGAGAGGCATCTTGGAAATGGCTTAAAGCAAATAAAGATCGGTACTCAGGATTGATCTTCATGCAAAAGATATGCAGTCCTCATCAGAAGGGATTTTCATCCTGTCTGTGAAAAACCTTGTCCATTTTTAGAACACAGCTGAAGCCCTCTTCATGCATGCTTTGTTTTGCATAATTTTTCTTGGGCTTTCTGATCTACACTAATCTTGGAGGAGTGTGCTTCTGGCAGTTACTACATGCTCTGTAAAGACAATATGCCAACACCTGAATGCTGACATGTAGCCCATGAGGTTTCAGTATGTTTCTTAATCCTGCATACAAGAGGGCCTTCAGAGAAGAGGAGCAATTACTCAATCGCTCTTGAGTTTTGCTGCAGACCAACAAGCAGAGCCACTGTACTGCTCAGGTCACGCACTCCTGTGTCCCAAAAGCATGCTGATATTCCTCCGTGTCAAACATGGCAAAGATACAACAGATACAAAGATACAACACTGTCCATGCCCATGAAAAAGACATTTTTTAGGTTAGCTCAATATCTGCGTTGTGTCGTGGTCTGCACCCTAATTGCAAATCATCTGAGCCATGGGCTAATGTTGTAATGATTGACTATGTTCTCCATTATTCTCTCTCCAAAAACATGATCTTCAAGACATCTTTGCCTCTAGTAGAATACACTTTTCAAAGAAGATAGCATATATTTCTTCCAGTAGTCACAGGCTAAACCTGCAGATTTGGGTTTGGGAAGGTAGACCAGAGCTTTTTCCTAGATTTTCTTAGTAGTATTCATCATTTCCTGAGTTTTGGCACGATTAGTGACACTGAGCTTCACACAGATT
The DNA here is from genome assembly GCF_963924245.1 of Chroicocephalus ridibundus. Taxonomy (NCBI): domain Eukaryota; kingdom Metazoa; phylum Chordata; class Aves; order Charadriiformes; family Laridae; genus Chroicocephalus; species Chroicocephalus ridibundus. The sequence continues at coordinate 102,116,580 of NC_086284.1, forward strand.
GTATAGACTGGCCAACAGCGTAATTTATGAGAAGTGGGTACGGTGGTACCCACAGTAGTGATGTAGCCATTCAAGCGTAGAAAGGAAATGTCCCTGACTAAGAAGATGGTTGCCTTCTCTGAAGTGAGTTTCTTTTCTGATGACTAGGCCAGCTGGAAAAAAGTGGAAGAAGCTTCAAAACCAGATTCTGAGGCAGCAGCATCTGATTTGCAGGCAGTTTTATCTGCTACGTGCTTTTCCAGAGCTTTGATGGCTTGGCATGATCATCTTAAAATCTCTGATGTCTCCAAAAGAAACTATTTTCCATAGAGAAAAATGTCTCTGGCCTACGGCATTTTTGGCAGATGCCTCTATGGATGTGATGTGGAATAGCCCTAGCATCCAACACGGTTGCCAGATGTCATATTTGGCATTGTCTTTGGATTGAAGATAATGACACTAAGCAGATCCTCTCTGCTTTGAAGCTTACTGGCTGTCAGTTTTTCAGTGAACCGTTGGAAAAAGCAGCAGTTTACAATGTAAGGAAGATCAGATGCCCCTTTCAATTCAAAGCAAAAAGTCCCTTCCAAAGGTTCAGATTTCTCTCCTGCAACCAGCCTCAGCAAAAGTACAACAGGGCTAATTCTACCTCAGGAGGAAACACACTCTGGAACAATCAGATACAAATCCTCTTTGCAGTGGAGGCTCCATTTTTCTTTCCCCTCTTTTAACACTGTGTGTAAACTCAAGCAATGATCTCTGACTAGGCCTGAATTTGACCTTATTTTTTTTCCTTCCTAAATAGTACAATTGTAAGTGCTTTTGCGGAGATTTAATCGTACCAAGACAGTTTTCATCAAATGCCTAATAGCTAAACATCCATTGAAATACATCTGTGCTCAAAAGAGAACAACATATTCCAACTTAAGCAACAAAACCTTAAGTAGAAGTAGAACCAGAAGTAGGAACTGCTGGTATCACAGCTCCATTTTCCTGTTCATGAGGAAACGGTGAAGGTAGGTATGCATGATGAAATTGAAAAATACCAGCAGTTGCTTGCAGTTTTTTATTGGGATTTTTTTTCCCCTAACATATTTAACAGTATTCCTGTGGAATCCTTCTGACTTAATGTATTTGCTAGAAGTTATCTGCCCATATCAACCAACTGATGGTAAATTGCTTGCCTGCTGCTATGCTCACTGGGCTTTTCTGTCAAATTTTATGGCCACGATCAATTTCACAGGCTGTTCTCTGAACAGGCTGTTCTTTCCACATCCATTCTGCGTGTACCTGATGCACCCTTTGACCAGCAAGGGGTGGATCTACTTTCTCTGTCAGTCTCATGGCATCTGTTAGTCTGGAAGAAGAGAAAAAAAACTGGGCGGACTTCTGTACACCTAAAATAGCTCTCTTCCTGCAGACTTACTGGGGGTAATTTACTTCAATCCTTATACTTAGCCTCAAAAGATGTAGCTTTTCCTTTTCTTTTTCTTTTTCTTTTTCTTTTTCTTTTTCTTTTTCTTTTTCTTTTTCTTTTTCTTTTTTTTCCCCCCACAAAGACACGGCGTCTTTAGATAGGACAAAACCATTTCTTATTTTTGGTCTAAAGCTACTCTTTTTCACACCCAGTCCACCACAGCACCAAAAGAAAATGAGTACATTAGAGGAGCATCAGCTCAGCAAAAGCATTTAACCTGCACCAGGCTGTAAGAAGAGCTTCAGTCTTGCTCATTTTCAACCTAAACACAGAACAGTAAAATAAAGTGCTACAGTCAGCTGGGTGAGGTCAATCAGCTAGGTGAGGCCAAACGGTCCTGTGAAGGACAAAACCCTGGTCAGAAGTTATTTGCTCCTCTGTGGGAGACATCCTCAATGTCTGATACTGTCTTCTGTCTGATGTAGCAAGCTCAGCTTTTAACATCTGCAGATATTCCCTTCAGATCTAGGATATATAATGTCATGTCGCTAAGTGAATTAATGTCGCTAAGTGAATTAATGCTTGTTTCTGATACTCAAGATTCTTTAGCCTGTCTTGTCTAGCTTTTTTAAAAATTTCCACTATTGCTTCCTCCGTCCCATCCCTAATGAAGCTAGAAGCAACGAGTGTTTCCACCTAATTTCATAACAATATGTCAACCAGTCAGATCTCATCAGTGATTTTTAACTAATTAAAATGGCGTGTGCAGATAGACGTAATATGTATGAGATCTAAGGATTAGAGTGTATCTTGAGCTTGTTTATTTAGTTACTTTATAGCTTTGCAAGGTTATTTCTTATAGGCTGCCACCTCAGAGAAGTCAATGTCTTCAGTGCTTCCTTCAAAGTATTTGAGCTGACCATCTGTATAGAGAGATGATGCAGTTGATCAGGGAGGAGCACTGAAGACATTTTCAAATAAAGCAGAAGACAGTGCATTTCATTTACTCATTCACTGTAGTAACCGTAAGGTAAAGACATTCAGAATGGCTCAGAAAGGACAACCTTCAATTTTAATGGAAATAGAGCATGTTTATTTTCATTTCTGTGTGTGAACTGAAGTACATTTGTTTCTTTCTGACTTCAGCAATGACTTACCTGAGCAATTCCACTAAATAACTCTGATTGGTAGTGCAAAACATGAAGGTAAACTGCCAGTATTAAAGGAGGTGGTATCTCTGCCCTGTTCTAAAAGGTATTCCGGTGAACACATTTTTGCACCTGATGCTTTGATAATATTCCTAATCAACTGCTGAAGGTAATGTGAAGAGGGATGATCGTATAAATACTATAAACATAGTGTTTGTTACACTTCACTGTTTCTGATTTTCCTAAACATTTTGTAATTCCGACTTTCAAACTACGAATCTTTCCCGAACCCCCCACAGCTTTGCTTTTCTTTTTTTCTTTTTTTAAAGTGACACCCACCTTCATAACTCTGTGCAAGATTATGTCGGATGATGTTCACCGGCTGATCAGGAAGATTTTTGGATGGTGACTGGCTGTTGGGTACCAAGGAGTTGGCATAATGCCACTGGCATTCTCCATTTGTCTGCAGCGTACTCAAGAAAAATCGAGCCACTTCACAAGGTGCTCCTTGAGACTGCCCAAACTTTGAAGGCAGCATTTGCTTTTTGCTACTGAAGACATGAGAATCTACAGGGAAGTGTCCATAATGGTAAGAGAAAGGCAAGCTATATGACGGGGCATATAAAAGTTCACTGTTTTCTGAATGGAAGTTTTGTTCTTGAATGGTGGCAGCGTTCACTGCAGGGCTGGATCGCCAGTTTCCCACCTGGCTGCATTCCAGTTTGTCTGCTTGGAATGAGCTGTATTGCTGGGGGAAAAAAAGAAAAAAGGAGGGGAAGAGAGTTAAATGGCTAACTTTTATATGAAACCGCGTAACATATCATACAGGCGCACAAAGCTGGGCCCCCTTGAACTGCCATCTCCCTGGCTAAATGGACTGGCTTACCAGTGCATTTAAAGTTCCTTGTCTTCATAACTTACCTTCACTTTGCATAGGAACAAAAACTATTTTGTCAACCTAATGTTAAGGGTTTATTTGATAATTTTGCCAGTTGGATTTTAGCTAGGAAGTGTAGGCAGCTGTAAACACCAGAGGGCAGAAATTTGTTGCAAAGCACTGGAAGTCACTGATAAATGGAGCAGCAGACTATGAATATGAATTTGCACATGTTGGCATGTCAAGCTTTAGAATGGTAGGAACACAAAATCTGTCCTTTGCATCAGCTTCTATCACAATGATTTTCTCTTCCCACTCCCTCCCACCCTCCTCTCCAGACTCCAAATTCTTTTTGGGCTCTCACCATTTTGAATGCATTCATTGCTGTTTTAAGGTAATAGTAGCCCCTTCCAGCAACATTCATTGTAAAGTCTCAGAATGTCTCAAGGTGGGTGTCAGTCTCACCGCACACAGTTTTATGGACAGTGTCCATAGTTTCCTCTCACTTATGGTTCTAGCTGACCCAGTGACAGTGAGAGATATTCCAAATGACACTCCAGTGCTCCGTTTGCTAGGATTCAATCTTATGTTGCATTATCCAGCACAAAGAAACTGCTAATACCTATGTGACATTAAGAAGTCTGCATAACAGTGACAGATGCATCCTACAGCAGCACAAATTTTAACAACACAGCTATTCTTAGTACATGTTTTTCTTCTTTTTATCAAGAAAGCACATTGTTTTTGAAGTACTTTACATACTCCAAATCCAAAAGTTTTTCTGTTTGCATCCCTCACCAGAGTTGGTTTGTACTACTTGTGCTGTCCGCCCCAAGAACAAAAGGGTCTAATTGTATTCCAGCCTACAAGGAATTTCCCGCGCCAGGGCATACAACAGTCATTTCTACAGTAAGTTCAGTTCTGGACGATCTCTATCCTGTCCCAAGCACTCTACCACAACAATTGCTAAGTAAATATTGCAGAAAAAGTTACCTGTTGTGGGTAAGGCGTTGTTCTGAGTTTTGCCTTCATTTTATTACTTTTGGGTTTTACTATTTTCCTTGTTTCCTGCGAGGTAGATACTGAGTTTCTGCATGAAAACTGTGACTTAGAAATGGTAACCTGGTCCAGTGACAACTGAAGTTCCTTATACTCAATATCTCTGCAAAAGAACAGTCCAATAAATTACATACTCAAATATACTGCACAAATCCAAAATAGCTCCTTTGAAAATACATGTTAGCTTTCACAATGTTTTCATTTTTATCTTTCCAAGATTGTCACTGAGTTTGCAGTGTGAGGCTGGGGATGCCAGCAGGCAGTGAATTTCGTTGTCTGACCCCATCCCCGTGCAAGTCTATCAATCACAAACATTCCACTGGGAACCACGTTAACATCTTTGTACTAAATGTCCCCGCTCTCTGAACCTAAGCTATGCCAACTTCTTCTCAGCCATCTGTGGCACCCTGCAGTTTGGAATCACAGCCATGTCAACTGATAGAAAGACACAGATCAATTCATCTGTCTCCTCCTCAATCAGGAACTGATCTCTGCCCTGAGTCTCACAATTAGCCCCAAGGAAAGGAAAAGGAGCGATGTTGTACTCCTGTCAACACAATGTGCTTGTAACGAGATCACAGGAGCTGCAGTGTTGTTTTTCTGACAGTCTCTAGACTTTCATTTCTGCTCTGTTCTGTTCAGTTTTATCTGCCCTACAGACAGGGAAGATTTTTGTAGAAAAGAGGCTAAAAACCATATCAAGAACAGACTGTGGATTATATTTTAAAACATTAATTGATACAGTTCTGATCATTAGAGAGTCTCCCCTAGTTTTGTCAGTAGCAACAGTGGAGCATATTTTTGAAAGGATAACTAGGAAAAAACCACATCTATTTCTCTCAATTTCTATCTAGAACTCATTTCCATCACTTTTTGATGGTGAATAACCTGGAAGTAAATTCAACTCAAGAATATGCTCTTATATCCCTGGCCCAGAGTTCTCCTTTTGACTCAAATCACTTGCCCCAACTCATGGGACTCAAGCAGGTTGCAGGGCTGAGTCTTTCCCTCATGCTGCTGGCTCTCATGTGTGCACAGGAATGAGGGCAGCATTAGCCAGTGTATCTAGGGCTGAGTACCTGCTTCAAGTAGTTTAAGGAAACCTCCTGTGGTTTCTCAACTCATACAGTTTAACTCCCTAAAGTTGGGTATCAGAGACAACATTGTAGTATGCAAACACACGTGATCCTACCACACACATCATGCGTACACGTCTTACTTTCAAGCCAGATAGGAAATGGATGAGTCTAGACAAAAGAAAAGAGTTTCTAGTTCCCTGCGTTTTTTACATTATTTAACGCAAGGGGTGCCCACAATACCTTTTGTTAGTTTTCCCCCACAGATAGTCTCTTCAGTCACAGTCTGTTTCACTATTACTTATCCTTCTTATTCAATATAGATTTCTGTCTCTCTCAGGTTTATATCAAGATTGGAATTTTGTAACACCTTCATGGCTTGAACTAGAATTCATGAACTGCAGGTTCAAACCACTGCACATTCACTAGCTCAGTGGGAGCTACTTGCCATTGTGAGAATGTTGTTTTGCCCTGAGTATCTGTGCAACCCAAGGCAAGTGAGGGAATCCTCAGTGATTCACCTTTCCCTGAAAGGAGTAATGCTTCCTACTCTGTCTCTGGCTCCCAAACTGACACTGTGACCTCTGCTGGGTAGCAGTAGCTGTCACTGTGTCTGGACAGCCCCAGCACAGCTCTGATGCCAATTAAAGAACTGGGGTCCAGGTCTAATGTAAATGGCTACAAGTGGTATTACATTCAAGCATACGGTGTACAAGGTAATCATTAGGAATACTAGCTCTTTTTGGCCCAAAATAACAAAAAGAGGGAGGATATGAGGAGAGAAAAGTGGCTGTAACATGCAAGCACAGAATGATACTGGAAGACACAAGCAAAGCAAACTTAAAGGATTTAATTAGTAATGAATCAATTACTGATAACACGTAATGGTACAAAGTATTTTGACTTACGTAAGGACATAATTGACACTCACTATGCAGTGAGGCCGTGATGAACGGCTGTTATGCACAATAGTGGCGTAGCTCTGTACCCAAACCCAGCCTCCATGCTTGGACAGTAGTCGATAGTACTTGGTTGTGACTTGGCCTTTCACCAACACTGTGAATACAATTTTAAAAAAAGCATTTCACATTGCTTGGACTTGTGACCACTTCCTGGAGAGATTTATTTGCAAAGCAGGGACTTTTCTCCCTCCTCCTCCTCCTCCCCTAAGCCTCCTTCTTCTCGCACCAAACTTGACCAGCTCCCCTGCAAAGGTATCTGTCCTGCCCCTTTACGCAGTTTGGCAAGGTCACATTATTGTTTACAAACAGCATGTTGCAAACTATTAAGGTTCTTTTCCAGTTCACCCATCTCTCTTACGCTTACATTCTGCAAAAACACTTACTGTTTGTCATCTAACTGAAAAAGAGGAGTTCAAGGCAGAAAAAGTATTTTGAAGTGGACACAACTAGCTTGATTTTTTTCCAGTATATTTGGAAGCACTTTTGTCATTCATAGCTTGATAGATTGTTGTGTATTTTGCAATGTATTTTATCCTATGATGCTTTTTCCTCTGTAAGCTGTACATTTTAAAAGTGGAAAATTAAAATGTTATTTGGTTCTTAAGCACACAAATAAAGCCACGTCCAGAGAAGTGGATCAGTTATCTGATAGATTTCACTGGAAATGTAATCCTCTATACACCAGTTTGCCAGTTTGGATTCTCTGTGAACAAAGATGTTTTGGCATAAGGCAATGCTATAAGAGGAGTTGTGCAGCATCTCTAAATATTTAATCTAGCCACAAATATTTCTGGTACAGTGCCAGGCATTTATCTAATGATTCACTAGAAGATAATGACCAGCCTTCAAAGATGGTTCTTCCCTTGTGTGACCCTGGAGCATTCCTCTAGGAACTCCATCTTCTTACTCTTCTATACAATCAGTTATTTATTTTAAATTAGGAAATAAGAGACTGAGCTTGCTACACAAACTACATCCAAAAAAAGCGATCAATAGCAGCAGTACCTTTATATAATACATGCTTAAGAAATGGAATAACTGCATACAAATGTAGGACTTGTACTAGACTAAACTTAGTAGTAAAGCTCACTGTAATTTTATTCTCTCATTGTACATGCTTGGTGCAGAAGCAGATACATAATAAGGAAATCAAACAACAGCTTTCTCTTTCAGCCAACTCCAGTAGAACAAATGACCACTTGAAATGAAAATATATGGCCTTATAATTGATATTCGTAGAAGATTTTTCTGATGGGGGGGCATCCAATATTAAATTGGGAACTAAAGAGTACATAACCTTTGGGGTTTGTTTACTGTTTGGTAATTAACTATATGGCTATCAGTTATCACTGGTATTGGCTTTCTTTTGTTCAGTTGTTACTTGGGGGAGTAGGGGTTTGTAATTTCAACAGTAATCAGAGACTACAATAATGTGAATAACGCAATGTGAGCCTGACAGAAATAGAAGAGTAATAGTTCTTGTTCTTACTAAAAGGTCCTCTAAGTCTGTAGCATATAGGTCATTTCTCTGAACTGGTTACTCTTCCAGCCATCTGTGCATGTCACAACATATTTAAACTTTTCTTCAAATCCACTTAACCTCCCTAAGAAAACCAGGCTTTTACAAAATGGTTATAGACAGGTCTTTCTGGAAGTGTCAGTTCTTCTTCCATTACAGGATATGGTATCCATTTGTTCAGAAGGCAGCAAGATGAACAACAATACCTTGCAAGACATTTAAAAACCCATCCTCGCTGACACCAAGGCACTACAATTTAGAGTTTGAAGTCTCTCTTATATATCAGCTTTTGCCTCATACTTGCTGGTATCCTTTTTCATGCCTACGTTTCTCCATAGAATACTCTGTGGGGTGGAGGTGTGCATATGTACAGATATTTAAGAAAATCATGAGGAGTATGTGTGTAAGTATGTAAAGATACCAACAAAATATAAAGGCATGAGTACTTTTTAAGTGCAATATAGTGCTCCAAGGTAAAAGTCTTGTACCTGCTCTTCAAAGATTCAGTGTAACAACGCCAAATAAGTCTGTTATAAAAATATTTGTTAATAATCAGCTATATGCCATGGAATCACTATGTTTCTCAGTGTTCTATAATCCAAATGGTCCAGTTCTGGGAAATGATGCTTACATTTTGGCTTAGATCATCTAACAGATTTTTTTTTGTAATGTGGCTTTTCAGAGTCAGCTGAAAGTGTAGCTTTTCAGAGCTAAGTCTTTGTGCTAGTTTAATGGTCAGGTTTTCCTTGAATTCAAAATGCTTTACTACTCAGTCTTCCAAAACAGCAATTAATGCTGTAATGGATCGCTAGCTATAACAAAGTTCTTCCGTGTGCTTTGGGACTAGTTTTGGCTTTCTCTCTCACTGATTTTTTTGTAAATCCCTGTTTTAGATCTCTAGTTAAGACAGTATTTTAAAAGATGTGAAAGCCACTGAGGACTACAGTGTTCAACTTTCCTTCCTAATTATATGCATAAACCAATATTTCTCCTGGGACAGGGGAGGACTCCGTGTCTCCTGCATTTTTAGCAATCTGGGGAAAGTCTGACCTTGGCTAGGGGACAGTAGCTGCGCTTCCAATACAGTAAATGAGGTCAATTTCCATTTGGCTCTGTGTTAAATTACCCTGTTTGATGCTGATTGGGAAACCTCAGAAATGGGAGTGAGGTAAATCCACTACCAAGACAATCTGTGCAGGCTCAGACTTCTTGGTGGCCTCCACTGCAATCAAATGGGGAGGATTCAGTGGCTTTAGCCTTGGCTCTTAGATGTGCCATTTGTAACTGGGTGTTCCGCTGTTGTGGTTCCCTCTTGGTTTAGCAGGCAAGCAGAAAAAGGCACTGGGCTGGCTGGGCTGGTCCTTCTGGTCTGTCATAGATGCCTATTTTAAAAGGTTCCAGCAGGCTGATGGGCATGTGGCTGGGAGTTCCTAGCCTGCACTTAAGGATCCACTACGAGAAATGGACTTCTTAGTTCTTTGCTTGCAGCCGTTATTGTTTTAGCTTCCCTGGTGCACACAACCTGGCACGTCATCCGTCCAGCGCCCCAGTCATCAGTCAGTGGATGGTGCCCTAGCAGACTCTACAGTTCTGTTGCACTCTTAAAAACTAGTGCAGCTCTGACAGAAGGCTTGTTTGCTGGGGCAGCACAAGTAGACTCAATGCCATGGACAGAGAGTAAAGTGGGGTATTCTGTAAGATATGTTCTACAAATATACAGCTTGACTTCCAGGAAGTGGCAGAACAGTTTAGTAATGACATCAGCTGGGTCTGGGGCTTGCCTTGCCAAGGCACAGAGATGTGACTCTTGTAAAAGTTTATGTGGGAAGAGCAACGATGTTACAACATGTGGGATGCACAAAATCCTCCTCGCAGAGAGACAATGGTACAAATGAAGTGATTTCTCTGAGGCCAGAAAAATATTTTGTCTATACTGGAACAGAGGAATATTTTGTCTGTACTGAAACAGCTTCTCTATCCTGTCTTTTAGAACGCAAGATCCCTAGGCAGGGACTCATTATTTGTGTGGCCACATTTCCCCAGTTGCAGAGCAAACACTGTGTATATTGATGGTGCTATAGAAATAAATAACACTAGTTCAAATGCCAGAAGCTTTTTCATACAGCTGGAAGCTAATCAAATCCTGTTTAAAACAGGAAACACTGTTTGCTGCCAGCATACCTTAGGCAAATATTCACATCTACATTTTCCTCATAGTCTGATGTTCTTGTTATATTCCTTCTAACTTGTTCCCCTCACTGTTTCCTTTGTTTTGTTCTCTGTGCTGCCTAACTTAAAGTTCGGTTGCTTTAGGTCTTCAGTTCGGCGTTATTTTTTTTCCTCTTTGAAAAAGCAATTGGTTCCCCTAGTTTAGGGTTGCGGTTTTTTTTTTCTTAATACCCTTATTAGGTGTAACATGTTTCTCTCCAGATTTCTTCATCAGATGACACTTAATCATCAAATTGCTTTATAGAATGGTACGTCAAACTTGCCAACCTTTTACTGTTCATGTTCCTAAGACATTTACTGATGGATGGTGGGGGAGTTATAACAGTGCTCCCCAGAGGAACTTTGTACACTTTACATCTGTTTTAATAATTCCGATTACTTGATATTCTGACTGTGATTCTGCACTGTTCCCACTGTTGCCCGAGCATGAGCCATTATTTTTTGCTTTTTGGCATTTATTTGCTTTGAAGCTTTCATAAATTTCTATGCGTGTCTCACATTTTTCTTCTGTTTTTAAACTTTAAAATAATTTATCTTTGTAATTCAGATACAGTATCTAGACAAGTGCTTTTAGTTATTCTGCTTGGTTGAGAGTTTTTGGTCTTGGGGGGGTGGGGGGTTAATTCAGTAAACATGATGTGTCTCTTCCTTTAAAACTACAGTCATACATAGATCAAATTGGCAGCCAAAGTACAAGCCTTCTACCGTGTACACAGAATTATCCATCACTCTGCTCTAAAATGGAAAACTGTTTTCCAGAGATGATTGTGGCTATAATGGAATCATCTCTCTATTGGTTGACATAGGTATTTCAAATAGTCTTGAGAAAATAGCAAGTGATATGTTGTCCAGGTCAACAGTCATATCCAGATGCAGACGTTAATGCTACAAAGAGAATGCCTCCAACAGGACATCACCATGTACCCTCATTATTCTAGTTTTTAGTTTGCAATGGCCCAGAGTATTCGATGTTGTTTTGGTAAATATGAACTTGCTGTAAAGGTCAGTTTCTGCTTCCCCAGGTGTAGCACACACTGCCATCAACAGAATTTGGCACTTGGCATTTCAGCACTGACTTGCCAAATACATCCTCATATACATATTCCAGATCCTCATGAACAGCACGTATTAAGGTGAAGCACTGACTACTTTCTCCTTCAGGAAGCCTAAGAGAAGGGTTTAACTCTGGCTGCTTTCAGCCCATGGGAGCAATCTGGAAAAAAATTCATTGACATTGGTTTTTGGATGTCATCTTTGCATCGTATGGGCTGCGGCAGACTGAGCCAAATCCAGAGTTCAGCTATTCCCTCAATTTGCTTCGCAAATTAATGTGCTACTGAATGAACTACTTCCCAAATCCAGATGTTTGAAGATATGATTAGTGTCTCTGTTGGCAGATGGGGAATTATTAAATGTGTAATTTTTTTTCCTGACACTCCATTCTCCAAACCTCATCCACATGCTATTAATGAACATTCATCTAAGGGTTTTTTTGGTTTGCGTTCACTTCAAACATGGGATGATTATTACTAACATATTTCAGAGGAATGGGGAGCTGTTGTGTAATTTTTCTTTTAACAACAGAGGCTAGTAAAGTTCAGATTTCCCCCTCTCACTCACTCATTTGTTCTTTTGCTTTTTTTTTTCTTCAAGAGTTCACCTCCTAGAATCAAGTCCAAATTTTTAAAAGAGCCTAGATCCTTTAAGTAGAAAGATAAAAGTGGCCAGATATGTTTGGGGTTTTTGGTGTTTTTTTTTTTTTTCAGAAGCACAGCATATTGAGTATCTAGCTTATTTGCAGAACTAATGGCTTCCTTAAGTGATAGCCAAGCACTTTTGAAAATTCACCTCCAGTCAAGATTTGGAAAGCTTTCCCTACTCTCCAGCATAGCGCCTGTTGTCTGCAAAACTTCTCACTCTACTTAATAAATTTCAGTCTAGCATTCTTTTTACTTACACAGATGATGAGCATATCGTAAATGGAACACATCACAGCCATGAACATGGTGGTAGAGGGTTTTTTCTATCAGATCTTGGGGCTCATATCCAGTTAACTCAGTCACCCTGGAAAAGGAAGATTCTATAATAAGCAAAATCTCTAGGAACATTCAGTTTCATTAACCTAACACTTGATTGTGCCAACAAATCAGGTGCCTAAAAACTGCAGGACAAAATGTTAGTTTGGAAACAGAATCCTCATATTTGTAAGAAAATAAACTCTCTCAATCCAGCCAAAGCAAGGTGCAGCTATTCCCTGGCCAGCCTTACACGCAGGCAGGAAAAAGAGTTCTTTTACTTATTTCCACTTTGGGCTTTTGCCACTGCCATGCACAATTCTTTGCACAAAGATCCAGTTAAGGAGCCGTTCACAAAACAATAAAACTACTCTATGGACTGCTGACATATTTTCATTTGCTTTTGCAAAGATACAAGTGTAGCATGTGTGTCAGTCCATAGAAGCTGTGATTGTGGTCTATAAATAAATTCAGGCTAATGCCTAACAGAAGAAGGAAGCAGGAGATTATTCCAGCTGAGAATGTGGAAAGACAAGGAGCTATGAACATCACAAGCTAAGAAAAACTAAGAAAAGCTAAACTTCACCAAAACTACCACAATGATAAGTAGAATAATAGAACAAATCTGAAACATCAGCAGCATCTCTGCAGATGTTAAAGAACCAGACTACAGTAGTCAGACTTACACTGGGTCACACCTGAAGAGTCAAACTTCATGGTTCAAAATGGACTTTTGTTTATTTAGCAAAGTTGCTTGAAAACAAAAAATCCTTAAAGTACATTGTGCAACTCGGCCATAATATGGCTTGTTTACCTAGTGTTCCTGGGGGTGTTTTATGCTCTCCTGGGCTTTCTTCACCTACAAAGGCAGAACAGAGGTACCATCCAAAGGCATGTCTACACTAACAAGCAACACAGTCCATTAGCAGGCAATTTGTAGAGTAAAATTGTTACTGCTGAGGATATACTTCTGCAGCAGCAGTGCATCTGCATATTTTTATTTCAGGACTTTTACTTGGGAATAGCTCTAGTCTCGGCCTGTGGACTGAAAGCTTTATAATAGTTGGAGTGCCTTAGACATGCTCTTGGAGGTTGTCTTCCAGTTTAGATTCATCCAGTAGGAATTTGGTTCATATGCCTAAGGCCTCTTCATGACATGAACTGCAGTGCAACAAGTGGGGACGGTCAGGAGATTCACTTTAAAAGTATGCTTCTGGACTGAACTTAAACACTCAGGAGGATACACTGTATCAGAGAATAACACAGTAGTTTCTACAGATGTGAATATAGGTGTCTCAGGCAACGTGTGTCATTGGGGTTTGCAGATAATGTAAACTTTGATTACTTTACTTTTTTTTTTCTTTTGCAACTATTATGCATCTTGTTTATTTTTACCCTAAGGCTAAGCAATCATGGGGACCCCACAGAGACTAAGGACTTAACAGTCTTGAATATTATTATATCAAGCGTTCTTCACATACTCGAGAAAGAGCACTGTGGGGTGGGATTCTTCTGAAGAAAATTAGAAAGGAAAAAAAAATACACCTCTGCCATCTGATTTTTTATAAATGCAGTACGAATACCTCCCCTAGCTATGCCTTCATCTGGGAAATTCTTGCACGCCTTTGCCTCAGCAGGGACTGCCAATGCAGAGTGAGCTCACGTGCTCTCTTTCTGCAGGAGGATATGTGACTATATGCTTGTGTTTCTCCTCTGCAGTGTTTGCTGTCCCTCCTGGCTTACAATTCTAGGGGTCCAAATTCTCACTTAAGTCTATCAGCATGGTGAAACACTGGTGAAAGATCCTGTTCAGGTTTCAGTGCTCCTTCTGACTTCAGCGCAATTAAAACAAGGATGGCACTTTCATCCTACTCACTTAATTGGCGAGTACAGAAACAACTAATCCAAAACCAAACAAAATGCCCCAAACCTAAACCAGCTGTTAATTTTTCTGGAGATGCAGCCTCACTTTGAAGGCCATAAAAAATATCAACAGCTATGAGGACACCCAAACTTCTGAAAAGTTTGAATCTGGACATAAACGCAGCTGCTTGACTTCCTTAACATAAAACCAACCCCTCAATAAGCCTATATAGGGAGCCTGGGCTCTGAAGAGTGTTCTTTGCATGTCACAGGGCACACAGAAGGGAACAGAGCTTGCCCCAATGATCATTTCTACCCTCTAGAGTTCTCTAAAGCCTTTGTAAACCATGTATCAATGAATGAATGGGCTGCACCACGAAAATCAGAAGCAGCACTTTGGAGAGAAGTAACTGACTCCTTTTTCCAGTGACCTTGATAAATGAACTCTTGCCTATTTTACATTGTACCAAGTATCTAGAAAAGCTTATTTAACTGCTCCTTCCCATGGCCCTGTAATACTGGCCTGTCTGGTGTGACTGTTACCTCTAAAGATCTAGCAACACTTTTCCTTGTATAGGTACCAGAAGCAAGCCTGAAAACAGTTTTGTCTTATTCCTAATATGTCCCTGCTCTGAGCAAATATAATTTGGTTTGCTCAGCTGGGAGAGCAAAGGGCTTTGGTAACGCTTAATACCCCTGATTGTCCTGTGTGTGGACAACACCCATCTGCTCATTGGTAAACACAGCTATGCAACAGTACTGGTTCTATCTGTGCCCCTGTCAACACCTCTGGTTATACTGTCTCCTTTGAAGACATTTATGGCTCCAGGCGGTTCCTCTTAGGCACATCATTTCCTTTTATCCACATGCAAAGACATGTTGCTGAGTCCCTTGTGCTTCTTTGTAGCTGTTACATTAAGTAAAGCATGCCAAAAGAGGCAAGGGTTCCAGAAACAACTAGGTCTTTGTATTTTAGCAGCCGATGACCCACTATCTCACTGACTTAGCATGGAGAAAGAGCATGTTCTTGCATGGTTGACCTGCCATGCAAAACTTCCCCACTGTCTTGGACAGAGACTCTTTTTCACTGTTAAACTTGAATGTAATTCGTGCTTCTTGCAAATCCAGCATGCCGGAGAAGTGAGAGAGTATGTGACAGTGCTCCACATGCAGGGATTTTTGAAGAATGATCACCTTGTCAATAGTCAAATCTGTCATATCGTCTGGGAATTGTGGGTTTCCCCTCAAGGTATCTTGAACTGCACTGTACAAAGTATCACTGTACACTAAAAGATACCATGTTTCAAAAAGAGAGGAATGAATCATTTCCCAGCTCCTTCAGTTCTGCTTTTGTGCTCTTCTCAGCTGGTATGTGAGCTATATCGGCTGAGAGTGAAGGCAGGGTTCTCTTTCCCCGGTAATAGCAATTTTCCCAAGTTTTGTTTAAGAAGGCTGCGTTTCATGTAGTAGCCAATGGAATAATTTCCATTCTAACAATGCCATTAGTAGGGTTGGTTTCACTGTTAAAGCGTTACACTAAAGTGCAGAAGACTATGTTTTCTTACTACTCTGTCAAAAGCTTTCTGGATGACCCAGCACATCATTTGACCTCCGTGTTTCAGTTGTGGGGTTTTTTTAATTATGGATGACGATACATCCTTATCCCTTTGTATAATAAAATTTATGTCCTTTAAGGTAAAAATGCATTACAGCTCTTCTGCCTATTACTCACAGCAAGAAGGCTTTAGCTGACTCTCTGAAGTGGCAGGTACAGGCTCTTATATATTGGCATTCAAGACAAAGTATGGTCTATCCAGCTACCTGAAGGGCTTTGAAGACCCACGTGGTCTTTGTGTTCCACATCTATTTTGAAGTGCTTTATTTTTTCATGGATATATCTGTTTGGAAACCACTGTAGCTTATGATAACACTTGACTTCGAAAACACTTTATGCTAGAAATGAAATAGCTGCTTACCTGGAATCTAGGAATATTAATTTTAAGTCCAAACTTGCTCTGAACATAAACATGTTACTGTGAAGTTTGATCTCAGTGATTGCACTGGGAGGTAAAGATTGACCTACAGCCACCAGTCCAACGATTTGGTAACAGGAATCATACAAAGACATATCTAGCATATACTGCCGTATCTTCAAATAGCCACTGCAATGGATCACCTGGCATGAGAAGAAAACACATTCAATACCTGATGGCAATGGAAGAGGCTGCAAGTCAGCTGACCACCCAGTTTCAATGAGGTTATAAAGCAATACACCCCTGTAACACTTAAATACTGTGTAGTCTGTTAAGGCTTCAGAAGTGCATTAATTTATAAATGGAGATTAAAACACAGTAAACACAGTTTTCGTGTTTACTGCCAACATGATTAATCCAGTATTAAAGCACATGCTCTTTGGGACTATCTAGACTGCTTTCTAGTTAATACTTTAAACTCTTTTTGATACAAATTTATTGTAGATACAGTCAGAATTCCTGTTCATTAATCAAAGAATATGGAAGTTGCTTTTTAAAATTACTCACTCTCACACGCACAGAGGTATATATAATCATTTACATTTTAATGAGTTATTATTCTGATAAAAAACAGACACTTTAAAAATCCAGTGGAGATTAATGCATCACGTTTATAAATATCAACTGCTGTGTATGTAAATGCACTAGAAATTAGTTTTAAGTTCTCCAGTCAAGTTCAGATGATGTTCTTTTGACATGTGACCAAGCCCAGGGTCTTGAAACCAGATTTCTGAATCCCTGTACACATCCTGTACAACCCCCGTATATATAATTCCTAATCACAGGAGTGATAACTTCGGTGTTAGATTGCAAAAATTTACAATGTAAAGAGGGGGGGAAATTGTAAGCTGGGAGCTCTTCCAGAATGTAAGATTTATTTAATGTAATGATGGTGTTTAGAAATTATTTGTGCTCCAAACAATTTTCTAGTCCAAATAGCAGGCATACTATATATCCTTCAGCTTAATTTCTGTATGTGTTTGACTTTTAACTGTGTCCAATGGAAAGGAATTAATTTCCACTGTATTTAGTACTCCTGAACAACCTACTAAAGTCATCTATAAACAGGCTTCTCCTGTTTAACCTTCCTTCCTCCTCACCAATCACTGTGTGATTTGTATGTTTAGCAAAAGTACAGTAGCAAGTAAAATTTATTTAAGATCCTACTAATTCCCATATTATTTGATTCATGAGCTTTTGCTTTGCTTCAGCTATTCAAGTGATATTTTCAAAATTATTAATTCCTGACTCTAAGTATAGTCAAAGAGAATAAATTTAGGCCAACATCTCTCTAGATGAATGCATCCTTGAATGTTTCACTGTTTAAACTTTTAATAGTGATCAAAAGAAGAGAGAAGGTGATTGATCCCCCTCAATAGCAGACATAAATGGGGAAAATAAAGAACATAGAGAGATACCACCGCTACAAGCTCTACTCTTACCTGATTTCAGATTCAGCTTTGGGAAAGAATCATTTTTTGCTGGAAAGCAGCTGAGCAAACAGATGTCCACGTAATGAAGAATTATCAGGCTAACCAGGTAGATAGCAGTGTAAATAGACATATATCTGGACCTTGAACACATTCCTTAAAAGAGCTCTGCTTCTCTTCCATGTTTTCCTTTTTTTTGCTTTTTTTTTGAGCAACAAATAAAATTAATCTTCACCAAACTGTATGTGAAGTAACCTCATCTCCTGATGCTTAAGTGATAGAATTATACTGTGTAGCTCAAGGAGCAGCAAATGCACACTGTAACGCTGAAAATAAGAACTACTTGAATGGCAAGTGTTATTATAGAATCTCAGCATTTGCTATGGCTTCTGATTTCATGTAATAAATAGAAAATCAATACAACCGATAAGATTTATAAACAAACTTGGTGGTTTAGTCCAATTCAACCCTGAACTGATATTAATGATTGGTCAGGGTAACATTATGGTCTCTTTAATGTTGAGGTAATTCTGGTCAGGCCAATGGGGTGACTTGTGCAACTGGGTGGCTGCTCAGACAGAGCACAGTAATACTGAGGCAAAGGAATGTGGGAAGACTTCCAGGTTCCTGTGTCTGGGTTCCTGCCTCACCTGTCTCCAGTTCCATAGGGGAATAAGACCTGGCTGTGCATTGTGCTTGAATCTTCATGGGTGTGCTCCAGCCAATTCCCCATCTGGAAGATCAGGAATCAGGATGTGGGAATATGCCACAAAGCAAACTCCAACTCACTGTGAGGGCGTCTGGACTTGCATTACTAAGGGAATCTGCAATCAACAGTTTCTGCATCTGTTCTGATTCTTTCCACCACAGGCTTTGCTTTCAGCTACACATACGTAAAGAAACCTAAATAAATAAACTTGACACTTGTTGAATACTTGGGGGGGATGAGGGAAGAAGCTTATATACATTACCTTGTAGCCACTGCATGTCAATCCTGCATTCCTTTTGGCTAGGACACACTTCATTCTCAGGAAAAATGATCTCTCAATTTCATATTCTGAAAGCATAAACCACACTGCTTATTTATTACTGAAGATTTCAAAACTGTCCATAACATTGGCTTTCATGATTTAACAAATGTGTTTATGTCTCAGCCATAGGCAGCAACAGAAGTCAGCCATTCTACTTTCCCACTCAATCTCTGCCCTCAGGATTTATTTCACCTTCATAGTAGGATTCCCCATGAAAGTTGGACAAGTCAACATGATAGGTCTCCAAATTTCTGGTTTTACCACCTTTCACAAGGCAATCACCTTGTTTCTGAACAGCTAGGTACCAGCCCATATTGGTAAAGGGAAGGAAATGCTTTCTTTGGAGCACAGGTAAATGAAGGCACTCTCCAGAATAATGGCAGAATGGAAAACAAGAAAATTCATTGTTTTTTTAATAATTTGAGTGTATGTAGCTACTCATGCCCAGACTGCTGAACTTCTGGCCTCCATATGCAATATTATTACCTGTTTCACTGACTTCCAAAACCATCTAGGTAGATGTTTTTTAAACAAATATCACCACGCATAACCTCCAGAAATGTTTTAAAGTTAAATATTGCTCAGGTACATACATATTTTCTGCTAAGAATAAGTTACTATTCTCTCTTATATTAATTATTCTCAAAAACAATTCAGATATCATTAATAGTTCTGACTTTTTTTTACTGAAAGTTACAGTTTTGCAGAACACAACTATATCAGGAAAAGAAAACTCATTTGGTACGTTTGTGAATAGGAAAGTCAGGGAAGCCGGGGGCAGGTGTCAGATTTGTTGCAATGTGTATTACCTTCTAATTCCCCACAGGGTTCGATCCAAAGTCCACTGTATTCAGTTGGAGTCTTGCTTTAGTTTGATTTAACTGTTGAGTTGTGTTCCCGATTTTTGTGTATCCATCACCCAATTAACACCTCTTAGCCACACACCTGCAGTGGTTTGAGCCTCAGACCACTACCTGGAAACCAATAAACTCTCTACATTAAGTTCTGAGTTTAAAAGTCTAAAGATACAACCACAGAAAAAGGATTTAGTGAGGAGGGAAAAGAAATGCAATATGTAGTGCATCTCAACTAGTATCAGCCTTCCTGAGTATTTGAATTTTCCATTTATCTTCCCAATGCAAATGAGATCCGTATGGGGAAAAACAGGCACTTAAATGAACTGGCACATCTACTATAGAGCTTTAATACAAATGTATACAATTTGGTGGGAGGAAGCCATACAGTATAGATTACTATTGCTGAAGCATGATCTCATGAGTAAAGAATGGATCTGAGAGTAAGGAACATCGGTGCAATTCATGGCTTCAATACAGATTTTCTGTGTTACCTACCACTAGCGTTTGCTCTCTTTCTGCTGCAGTCCTATCCACACAAAATAAAGGTAACTTTCTCCCTTCAAGGGGTACCAAGGGAGAAAAATAATTAACATACAGTAACAAGGGTACAAAGACCATCTTCAGACAGGAACTGAGCTGCTAGCAATTTTAATGACTTATATTCTTCTATAAAAAGAGATGATTAGTGGAAGTGGAAGCAATGCCTTAAGCTTTTCAAGTGTCCTGCCACAAGACCTAAAAGAGTCTCTTTCAGTAACAAGCTCCTTCCAGACACCTTATTTTTAAGCCTTCTATTTGCTGCTTCCTTCATTTTGAAATGCAACTGAAGACTATCACACTGCTACAGAAACAATCAGCTAGTTCTAACTTCACTATTCCACCAGGAATAGGTTAAGACATACAGTGTGGTCTTTAGGTGTCTATAAAACTATAGTAGTACTCAGACTGTAAGATAACATTTTTCCTTTGTTATTTAAAATAGTTGTTTCATTATTTAAGAGGAGATCTTGTCTCCCTGTTTTCATGATGGTAGATTGTAAGCAAGATGTCCCCCTGGAACGCCAGGCCTCGTAACTAGCTATAAGCTCTCTCCAGGAAATCAGGAGGGTGATTAAAACAATTCAAGGGCAAGGATGCTGAGTGGTGTAGGAGAACAGGGCAAAGAGGGGTAGAGTTACACCCTAGCACTAAGTGGGATGGGGAGGGAAGGGTGATAGCGTTGTAATTCAATAGTAGCTGTATGTGATTTGTGAGAATGAACAGTAACAATCACCAGTTTTGTCATTGTGTGTAATCAAGTGCAATAATTATATTTGTTGCTGAAGCAACAAAGGCTAGTCTTTTAATTCAGTTTCATCTCATGGTGAATCTGAAGAGGGAAGAGTTACCCATGAGGTAACTGAGGACTCATTCGGGAGTTTCCAATTTTTGAGGCTTAGGCTAGCTGATATTAAGATGCCTTAAGTAAGCAAAAGGAGAGATGGCTCATGTGGCCAAACAGAATCTGCCTTTTTACCTGAAGAGGCCAAACTAGCGTATACATGATGATAAGCATTCCTCCTCCTGTGCGTATTAAGAGTGATTGTTTGTGTTTATGTGGGAGCCTAGTGTCACCGTGAGAGTTGACATTTTGGAGGAGGGGAAAGTAGAATGTGTCTAAAGGAGAAAAGGAAAGCCTGACCATGGTCTGGAGCCATAAAAACTGTTAACGCAGATATTTAGTAATGCAGCTTGTCCCATAGCACAGGAGGATGCAGAGTGCCACAGCATTTTTAACCAGCCAGCTGGGACTATTACATGGCTGGTTGAGGCTAATGGTTGTGTCAAGGTGCCCAGTGAATAATGTGCAGGTGCTACATGGCGTCTGGCATCTTGTTTGGAGGACTGGAGCTGAAGTATACAAAAGCCACCAGAGAGAGATCTTTGTGAGTGTGTGTGTGAGAGTTTAAAATCTACTAGCAAGCTTTGAGACTGACTTGCTGGCAAGAAAGAACAGGACCAGACCATTCATGTTGTTCATGCTTATGTGAATGCTATTAGTGTGTATGTAGTGCCTTTAAAGCACTATTCTGCTGTCCATGTTGATCGGTTATTGGTGGGCTCTGTGTATATATGTGCGTTTGTGCACACCTACTGGGAATAAAACCACCTCCAGACCTAATCAAGAGATTGCAAAATATAAAGGCACAGTAAGACCAAAACCCTCGCATAAAGAATCTGGATGTGCAAGACCGTGAACAGTGTGAATTAGTATTCATATTAACTGATACTTTTGCCAGTGTGAATCCCCAATACCCTTGAAAGTGGCAGAAGGGAAAAGCAAAGCAAAAAAGAACTAAAGTAAAATTGTAATTGTAAAGCTGATTGGGAAACAAAGAGCCCTGGTGTCCTGCTGGATATTAACACATCCGTCAATATAATGCAAAACTTAAAATATCACATCCAGGCTGTACCTGATGCAATTAAGATGATCTACACCGATGAAGAGAATGTAGGAAGAAAATGAGGTACTTAAAGGTTTAGCAAGCAAAGAGGGAGACACTGAATATTCAAATAGGAGAAATCAGATGAGCTGTGAGAAGAGTGATTACTAATGCATGCTGTCCTGCTGCAGAGGTTAATCACAAAATTGTGAGGCAATAGTAGGCATGAAAGCTCAGTTATAAAGCAGGAAAAAAGCCTGTAGCATAAATAGTCAGCACCTGCTGTAAAAGCAGAATGACTGGAGATGTCCAGGGATGTAGTAAAAGTCTCAAATTAGGGAAGACAGAAAAACACTATACGTAAAATAAGCATTTCAGGCTTAAGTAAGAGGTGAATGTAACCCATTATTAAGAGTTAAGTGATTTTATCAATCAGAATTAAGTTTTGAAAAACTGCAAAAATATAACAGCATAAAGCATGTAGACTTAGTAAAGTAACTATTGATATCACTACTGTTCATTCAAGCAAACATGTAAGCACAGCACATATAAATAACAGAGAGAATCTTAGGCTATCAAGAAGGTAAAAGAGGTTTGAAACAGAGAGGAAACCAGTCAAGAGCTACTAGTTCTTAAGTAGTTAAAGGTTGAGAGAACTGTGGGTTAAGCACGTACATGTGAAACTTAAGAGAGAGAATAATGAACAGTAAGATATTATGACTGGACCAGAATATAAGCAACACTGAAAGAAAATAGTCTTCTTAAATATTAGAGAATATTCATGTCATCTAATAACCGAAGCTTAACCACTCTAGTGAATTATTCTGAAATTTTAACTATATAAATGCATCACTGTAAGTGATATTAACACCTTTCCTTTAAGTGTTAAGGAAATATTAAAAATCTATATATAAACTATGTCTGTTTGTCATAGAGAAAAGATGAAACCAACAGGTTTTTGTCTTCCATCCATATCACAGAAGAAAAAATAATCCATTCAAACTGTATGGATATTGATAACTACATATTGCTTAGCTTTGGTTCTGGTTTGTGGTTTTTTTTTCCTTTGATGAAAAGGGAGAATAAGAAATAAAACCAGATCCAATGCAAAGATGCCTTCAGCTCTAACAAAAGAAACGCCATTTTTCTGCCTGAGGGTGTACTTCATATTATTAGTAGTGATAATGATTAAAACAACACTATTACAGCACTTAATCTCCGTGTATGTACTCTGTGTGTTTTTATGGATGTAACTTGATGTATTTACAAAACAGCATCTTTAGAGCTGCAAGAAACAAAGGAGACTTCATTAAGCATAGCAATGTCTGCCACGGTAGACTGTACTTTCCAACTGTGCATTCGCAACACCTGGAAATGAAACAACTTTATCGTCACACAGTGTGGTATTGGGGATATTTTAGATGGGAGTAAAACAATCTCATATGTAAATTCATATTTGTCACTTCAGGAGATATTATATATTATGTTGACTACAACTTCCAGAAGCAAGCTGAAAAACTGGAAAACTGACAAGCAGAATAGAATAGAATAGAATAGAATAGAATAGAATAGAATAGAATAGAATAGAATAGAATAGAATAGAATAGAATAGAATAGAATAGAATAGAATAGAATGGTTCAGTTGGAAGGAACCTACAAGGATCACCTAGTCCAACTGCCTGACCACTTTCAGGCTGTCCAAAAGTTAAAGCATGTTATATTAAGGGCATTGTCCAAATGCCTCTTAAACGCTGACAGGCTTGGGGCATCGACCACCTCTCTTAGAAGCCTGTTTCAGTGTTTGACCACTCTATTGCTAAAGAAAAGTTTCCTGATGTCAAGTCTGAACTTCCTCTCATGCAGCTCTGAACCATTCCCATGTGCCCTGTTACTGGATACAGAGGAGAAGAGATCAGTACCTCCCTCTCCATTTCCCCACCTCATGAAGCTGTAGAGATCAACGAGGTTGCCCCTCAACCTCCTTTTGTCCAAACTAGACAAGCCCGAAGTCCTTAGCCACTCACAAGACATTCCTTCCAGCCCTTTTACCAGCTTTGTTGCCTTCCTCTGGATGCATTTAAGGTTCTTCACATCCTTCTTAAATGGTGGAGCCCAGAACTGCACACAGTACGCAAGGTGAGGCTGTATCAATGCAAAATGCAGTGGGATAAACACCTCTTTTGACTGGTTTGTTACACTGTGTTTGACGCACCCCAGAATGTGGTTTACCCTCTTGGCTGCCAGGGCCATACTCAGCTTAGTGTCAGGCAGCAGCCCCAGATCCCTTTCTGCAGGGCTTCTCTCCAGCCACTCCTCTCCCAGACACTTGAGGTTTCAAAAAAGTGAGCAGTCACCACAGGGAGATGGCAAATTTTGCTGCAACTCATGCTAAATTTCACTGTTGTATCTCTTATTCAGCGCCATTTCTTTCAAATACCTACTATCGCAGCAAGTCCACCACATGACAAAATTTGTTTGGTTAATTGCACCTGCATTTGCCATAGCCATCTCTAATTCTGACAAACAGCTGTGTATTGCTATGGAAGGTTTTAATGCAGTGTTCCTTTATGGGTGTAGGTATTGCAGCGTGGGTCTGCTTTTCCCATCTTTTCTTTCCATGTCAGCCTCTATTTTCCCTCTTTACCTCAGTGTGACTTGCTTCCCTCTCCCAAATAATTTTAAAATATTTGGGAAATTGATCCTTCTCTTCACGAGTTGAATAGTTTTGAAAATTCGAACATTCTTCTGTTCAAGCTTTTTTCAGAAGATGAGTCAAAGAAATGTCTCAATACCTGCTATAGCTAAAAAGAAACCTCCACCCCCACTTCTAAATTGCTAAGTATCTTGAAAGGCTCTGATGATAGCTTCCTGAAAAGCAGACCAACCATCTTAGTACAGCTTTTAACATTTCCCAGAACTTATTGATGTTGTATTTATCTACTACAGGAATTAGAGATGAAAAGCAGAGCTTCAGGGTTCTTTCTAAATGTTTACCCTTCCATTTTTGGCATAGTGCTTTTCTTTATCCAGTTATGTGGGACACAATCACTGCTTTATTTTTCTATTCCAACAACTTCCAATATTTGTTGTAACTCGGATTCACTTATGATAGCAAATTTCTGATTTTGTTTGCCCTGTATCAATGTTTAATGTTTGAAAGTGATTGTCCTCTCCCCACTGCTCCACAAACTTTATTGAAATCTTTTTAAGAATGACCTGTGAGAGTCTCAGTTTTTATCCTGGAATTCCAGTTTTCCATTCTTCCCCTGGGTGATTGGTAATAGCTGGAAATGAAAACTGATGCACATAAAATACTAGTTTTGATCAACAGGATTATATACTTCAAGCAGATTTCTCTATCCTTTCTGCTGCTCTTCTTTGGAAGGGTGTAACTGCAGTTACAGAGATCCTGACTTTTTCAATATGTCTACTAATAGATATTTTAATAAAATTCAGGTATCATCTATAATGAGCTTTATAGGGGGAGGCACTGCAAGTCAGAGTCCATATCTATGTCAAAGATGTCCATTTCAAATGTATCACTGTATATTTTTTAGCCAAACTCCATGTTTCTCTTATCAGATTCAGAGTTCTTTTTCTATTCTATAAATATATCACTGTATCGCCTGGTCATCTTACAGAGGCTCCCTCCCTTGAGCACTGCTGGGTAGATTCAATAAAAGCTGTAAATGAGGCAGAGAGTAAATGGCTTCATTCAGATCCCAGCCCAAACTTATCTGTGTGTTAACATCCTCACAGAGCTGAAACACAGCAATCTGTGAATAAGAACATAGGAAAACATTGCTGTCTATGAACAAGCAGGAGATGTATTTCTTTCTCACAGCACTGAGTATCATTTCTACCAATTATGCCTTCTCTGTTAATCCCTTTTCTTTCCTTAGCTTAGCATATCATGCAATACAGTTTGACTGCAAGCACTAATCAAGAATAAAATAGCCTGTTTATATTTTACAGATTTCTATTTTTTCACTCTCATAACCGGAATAAATGTCACGGTAAAGCAAATGAATCTTGCTATTTCAGATAAAGAATTTGTGCGTTTGTTCACTCATATTGCACATGACTGCCAAACAGGATTCTCCAAGCATTTCTGTGAAATTATGGTTAGCTTTATGGAGGCCAGAGTTGTCCATCCCTGGGGGTGCAACTATGAAATCCGTCTTTGCTTTCCACTCCATCTTTCACCTCTTTTGAAAGAAAACAGTCACAAAATTCTGTGGTTTGTATGCTGCTTGCACAGTGAATTGAGAAAAAAGATCATTATAGTTTTTTTCACAGCTTCACCTCTCATGCCTTTATTTTCTCTAAAGTAAAAGCTACTCTTTTATATCTCTTTCACAAAGCTCCCAAGCTTTCACATTAGCAAAATATGGCATCATTTTGTTGCAGAACCACTTTATAGATTAATATATACCAGCATGCAAACTGCACACTGCTGCACCATGCGTTGTTTTAAGAATGTACGTCTCATCTGCCACGATGAAAGATACAAAGCAGCATGAAAACTGGGAGCTCTTGACATAACAAATGATTCATGTTCGCTTTACATGGCAGCTTGGGTGCAATGTCAAATTTTAGCTATAGTGTAGAAGATGAGAACTACTCTCAAAGGGTACATTTAGACCAAAGCACTGTGCACATGGTCACCTGTTTCTACCTTCCCTACTGTCCAACTTGTGTGGAGACACGTACCTGCCTCAAGCTAGCGCATTCCTCTGGAGACAAGGCATGCATGTGTGGTAAGCTGCGCTCCATGTCCCTGCTGAACTGTTTTACAGGGTGGAAACACAGATACCACAAGTTCACGTCTGGATAACACTTTACTGCCCATCCCCCAAACACTGCATGTTTTTGCCCTTTCAGTTGGTTATTTTCATCTTGCCTCCTCTATGCTATAAAGTTGCACATGTTCTGCTCTTATTCTTGTGTAATCTGCAAAGCATCTGGGTCCCACACAAGCACTTTGCTGACTAAAAGAGCATGCAAGTATCTTGGCTGGTCTCTTTTGTGAGCATAACAAGGCTATAGTTTTTGTGAGACACAGGAAAGACAAATGCCACAACTTCTATCCTTTAATTCTGACTGTTGATGGCTCGTCTTCTAGAACAAAAAAGAGGTAAAAGCACAGTAGGACCATGCAAAAGAGATGCTTGCATAATAGCACACACAGTTTTAGGGTAGCCCTTGAAGCTCGGAATCCAGGATTAACCAACAGGGCCAGTGTGAGAAGGGACTTGCAAATGCCTTTGGTGGACTGTCCTCATGACAAGTTCAGAAGCAGACCTGGAGATGAGCTAGTGGAAAATAAGGAGTCAGACCTGTAAGCATGGTGCATAATGACCATCTTTATTATTGCTATGTCAGAAAGAACAGTGCAAAAGCAAGGTTGCGACTAAAATTATTCTGCAACGTGAAATACTGCATGCAAAGGGATGTATGAAAACAACATTTCCCTGTCCTTCCCTGGCATGCGTGGTCAAAACTGATCCAAGTAAGAGAGAAGAAATAAAACAGTTAGACATACTTTCCTTCCTCCCTGTTACACTGCAGCATCATATATACACATGCAGGCTACAGGCTTAAGTGTATACCTTTGAGAATACTACACCTTCTTTTTAGCAAATGAATGGTACTAGTTGAATGACAAAATATAAAGGCCTTACGTGGCAAAATTGCAAATTACACATATAGAGAGAGCAAGTTCCTACACACATACTAAGATGAAAACTAAAATTTGTGGGCTGACTTGGTTTGCTCTGGTAGTGCTCCTGCTGTGGTAGGAAAGCAATCGGTTCTGTTGTCAGCCATTGTCCTAAAGTTCCAAACTTGCACAAACTGACCAAATTTCCTCCCCATTTGGACAGTTTTTTCTGTGTCCTGACTGTATTCAGAATCCTGTCAGTGCTGCAGAGGGTAAATTGTCTCTATTATCATTCTGGTCACACAAACTCAGCTGTTTGCTAGCATTTGCCCTAATTTTCCTTTGCTCCTGTAAGTGATGCTTCCAAACTTTTCTTAGAGAAGAAACTCAACAGGCACTAGGAAGAAAGGAAAAGAATAGCTTTTGTAGTCTGAGACACTCTACTCTTTTTGGTATACTTTACTGCTAATTACCAACAAAAAAAAGATTTTTTTAATGGGGTGCCAGCTGTCTGGCCTCTTTTCCACTTTTGTTCATCCGAAATAATAATATTTTCTAGGTTTCTCAAGTTTAAACACTAACAAACTGTGGTAACAGGATCATCATGTTAAACTGTTACCTTTCAATAACAGTCCTCCTGTAAAATATTTTTAAATTAATTAAAATAAAAATTCCTAACAATATTGGTCTTTTGCATGCATACTACTAGAAAAATGTCTTTAAAACTTAGTGTAAAAAAGATCTTTCCAGCTGTACAATTTTCTATTGCCTTCTTTTAATATCAAATAAGATGTGTGTAGGGACGATGTTCTTCCTTGAGAGGAATGCACTGGCATTTACTTCTTCGCTGACTGAAAAGGTGCCCTTTCTCCACTCTCAACCAGAGTGGAGAAAGCCTGACATAGTGTATTCCACATTCCTTGTGTAACTTACTTTAGGCTTATAACTAATCATGTAAGAATTATCCAGTTGTTAACAGACAACTGGAACATTTACAATAACTATAGTATTCCTATTTCCCTTTGTCTGTTCTGGGAATATTAATAAACTGCTTTTAGTACGCCATGCCTTGATGTACAAGTCAGCAAAAGTTGGGAAGCTATAGACAGACATTTTAAAGCATTAAAATCTCCGAAAAAGCATATCAAAACAATAAAAGACTCACAACGTCAAACCATCTGACTCCAAATACACACATAAGAGCAGCATACAATGCTGAATCCCTCCCAGCTTTGCTTAATTGCTTGTCTCAGTCAACCTGCAGAGCAAATATCTATTTCAGTTGCTTGCTTGCTTGTATTCAGCTGCAGTGATGACAGATGCACTGAGTAGTCATACCCAGCTTGCACTCCCCTGATACTTCATGCAAAAATGTCCTTGTTTATTCTTATAGATATGGTTCAGGAGGAAAAGCATTTCCCCAAAACCTCCAGATGGTTTAGTAAGCGTTACTATCCTGCTACAAGCCTACCACTCTATGCTGCTAACTGTTAAAGTAAGCTTTCTGCAAAAACGGTTGGTACAGACACACTTTTGACAACAACATCATTTGAGGCCTTAAGGTCCAGACTTAGAATGATAGAATCATAGAATAATTTAGGTTGGAAAAGACCCTTGGGATCATCGAGTCCAATCATCAACCCCACTCTACAAAGTTCTCCCTTACACCATATCCCTTAACACCACACCTAAACGAGTCTTAAACACATCCAGGGATGGTGACTCCACCACCTCCCTGGGCAGCCTATTCCAGCGTCTGACCACGCTTTCCGTGAAGAATTTTTTCCTAATGTCCAGCCTAAACCTACCCTGCTGCAGCTTGAACCCATTCCCTCTTGTTCTATCGCTAATTACCTGTGAGAAGAGACCAGCACCAACCTCTCTACAATGTCCTTTCAAGTAGTTGTAGAGAGTGATGAGGTCTCCCCTCAGCCTCCTCTTCCTCAAACTAAACAGTCCCAGCTCCTTCAATCGCTCCTCATAAGATTTATTCTCCAGGCCCTTCACCAGCTTCGTTGCCCTCCTCTGCACTCGCTCCAGCACCTCGATATCTCTCTCATATTGAGGTGCCCAGAACTGGACAGAATACTCAAGGTGTGGCCTCACCAGTGCTGAGTACAGGGGGACAATCACCTCCCTCCTTCTGCTGGTCACACTATTTCTGATACAAGCCAGGATGCCATTGGCTTTCTTGGCCACCTGGGCACACTGCTGGCTCATGTTCAGCCGCTTGTCAATTAGAACCCCCAGGTCCTTTTCTGCCAGGCAGCTCTCCAGCCACACTTCCCCAAGCCTGTAACGCTGCATGGGGTTGTTGTGGCCCAAGTGCAGGACCCGGCACTTGGCCTTGTTGAAGCACATTCCATTAGCATTGGCCTATCGGTCCAATGTAATCCAAGTCTCTCTGTAGAGCCTCCCTGTCCTCATGGAGATCAACACTCCTGCTTAGCTTTGTGTCATCTACAAACTTGCTGATGATACACTCTATGTCCTTATCAAGGTCATCAATAAAGACGTTAAACAGAAATGGTCCCAACACTGAGCCCTGAGGGACACCACTTGTGGCCCGCAGCCAGCTGGATTTAACTCCACTGACCACCACTCTTTGGGACCGCCCATCCAGCCAGTGCTTGATCCAGCAGATCGCATGCTCATCCAGGCCATGAGCCGCCAGTTTTTCCATGAGAATTCTATGGGGGACGGTGTCAAATGCTTTTCGAAAGTCTAGGTAGACAACATCCACAGCCTTTCCCTTATCCAATAATCGGGTCACCTTGTCATAGAAGGAGATCAGGTTCGTCAGGCAGGACCTGCCTTTCATAAACCCATGCTGACTAGGCCTGATCCCCTGCTTGTCCGTTATATGACTTGTAATGGCACTCAAGATGATCTGCTCCATGACCTTCCCTGCTACCGAGGTCAGACTGACAGACCAATAGTTTCCCGGATCCTCCTTTCTGCCTTTTTTGTAGATGGGAGCTACATTTGCTACCCTCCAGTCCATTGGGACCTCCCCAGTTAGCCATGACTTCAGGTACGTAATGGAAAGTGGCTTGGCGAGCACTTATCGTGGCATGTGCATCCCAGCTTGGGTCAGTATGTTGTTTCCTCTAAAGGGCATGCTACAGGGAGCTGGGTGGAGTCAACAATCCTGTTGCAATCCTCAACATTCAGTCCCTGAAAACCTGCCACTGTTTCAGACACATTCAAAATGCTTATCACCTCTGGACAGGGCACCCTGTAACACTCATTTCACAAACCACTGTCAGCATTGTATCCCCCACAATGCTGGTACCAAATAATTTGCTGCTGAGCTGTAGCAGCTTAGACTTACTAGCCTGACAGACATTTAGTTTTTTGCAGTATGTGAGGTAAGGAAAGGGGTAAACTCCTCATATGCCTCCATGAGGTTATGAAGCTATTGTTGGCTAGGCAGAATTTTTCATGATGCTACAGCCACAACCTTAGTGCAGGCCTCCTGATGATACGCATCATGCACTGAGTCTCTACAGTCAGTCATAAACGTAACCGTGCAGCCTTCCAAAATTCAGAAACTACTGTTACCTCATCATTTCCACCCAACCACCCTGCAGGATGACTACCTTCTGCCCCAGCAGGAGAATCTCATCCAGTGGACTCAGTTTGTTAGTTCCACTACTTGAAGAAACAGAAAAGAAAATCTTTCAGAGTTGTAAGTGCTCAAGAAAAGACAGCATGCATCAAACCCACTTCTTTACATGCTAAGAAATCATTTTCTCAGCCCTATACCATGAAACAGTTCCCAGGTTCCTGTTAGTTAAGTGTTGCATATTTTAGGATAGAGGCACAGGAATCTCGATATCAGCCTACGCCACAGATACGGATGGTGTAGAGTGTGCAAAACTGAGGTGCCTTCACAGGTACAAAACTAAGCCAGAACATAGAAAAATGCTGCAGACCAGAAATACATTAAGTAATATTTGGAAAGGCATGAAGGGCCAGTGAAGTCATCTGAGATCTGAGCACAGCCAGTACACGTCATTTGAAAAAGATATCAAATTATTCTTTTGTTTGTTTGTTTTCCTTTTTCTGCTAACCCATCCCAGTTCAGTATAATGGATTCATTTTATTACAACTGGAGCAAAGTTGGCCCACAGACTCATGTGAGGTTGTTCACTGAGGCATACCCTACCTTCAACGTGTATGTGAGAGAGACGATTATTTTTCACAACCCCAGCCACCCTCAGAAAGAGAGTACAGCTGTTGGCTTCTTTCATAGCAAGGGATCAGTACATATTACTTCACATTTTCAATGCTGTAAAGGCATCTTAAGTAAAAAGGCATCTTAAAGACTTTGTAAGTTAAAGCTGAAATTCTCCAAAGCCCCCACAGATCATGGGGCTTATGGCTTTCATTGAGTCATATCTTACAGACTTTAAATGCCAGAAAGGAGCATTAGATCATAGGTCTAACCTGTACATTGCAGCTCATTAAACTTCACTCAGTTACTCCTGTGCTGAGCTCAGTAACTTCTGTTTGCCTAAAGCATATCTTCTATAAAGGCATACAGCCTTGATCTGAAGACATCAAAAGAGGAAGAAACCACTGCTTCCCTCAGTATTTTGTTCCTGTGGTTAATCAAACTCCTAGTTATAAATGTATGTATTATTCTAATTTGAGCTTTTGTGGTTTCAGTTCACAGACATCGGTCCTTGATACATTTTTTCTTCTAAAACAGTCCTTTAGTTCCCAGTATTTTCTTCGCTTGGAAGTACGCACACACAGTAATCAAGTCACCTCCCAATCTTGTTTTTGATAAACCAAACAGATGGTGTTCTTTTATCTCTCATTATAAGTCTTTCCAGTCCTTCAATCATTTCTGTGGCTCTCTTCTGTACTTTCTCCAATTTTTTCCTTTTTTTTTTTTTGAAGTGGACAACAATTATACAGAAAAATCCAATGTCCATTTCACTAATACTGTATAAAAAATACAATTATTCATCCTTGCTATTCCTGTTCACTACTCCCTTGCTTATATGTACAAGGATTTTCCATTACCCCTTTTTGCCACAGCATCGCAACAGGAGCTCACACTGAGCTGTTTGTCGTTTATGACCTTTAAATGCTTCTTAGAGTTGCTGCCTTCCAGTTTCTTGCCCCAAAAGCTTTCCTTACCATAATTTGCTGTAGCACCACATTGGACTTATCTAAAAAATGATGACACAACAGCTAGTTCACCAACACCCATTTCCCCAAATTTTACTACATTTAAGATTGCTATGAAGTCACAGCTTCTGGAAGCATGTGATTATTCAAGAATTTTCACTATCTTTTAAAAAAACAAAGTATCTATCTTCTATGTTTGAAGATGTGCTTTGTTGTACATTAGGAAGTTCAGGGCAAACTTAAAAAAAATAAAAAGTTGTAATTTAAAAAGGCTTATGCCTTTTAAACTAATATATCATATTTTGAGTAATAGGCTGAGATATCTGAAGAAAAACAATGTGACAGTAAGCATTATATAAAGAAATCCACACTGTATCTGATTTTACGGAGTGAGCAATAACTTGCATTTCCCTGAGAAATAAAAATCATGCAAATAAGATTTCTAGAGCTCAACAGCTACAAGGCTTCTGCCTTTGTTGTTGGTCTTTCAGAGAAGATTCTAACGAACTGATGAAGCACTGGAAATACAAGGGGAAGTTTGAAGAGAGTAATGAAGGACAACAAGGAAGATTAAAAGCAAACAAAGAAACAAATAAAGGGATACCATGAAAATTTACAAAGACTGTAAAACTGGAGGTCAAAAATAATCTGAACTCTGGGTTATTCAATACCAGTAACAGAATACCACCAAGTATAGATATGTATGTTTATGTTTGTGATTTTATTTCTACCATAACAGATCTTATCCAGCTAAAACTGATGAAATAGCAACTGACCTGAAAATGTATATACGTATCTGAGAATTAGCTGAAGAACGCACCTTGAACAAGTAAAGTTACATGAGCCAAGCTGTAAATTCGTGTTATGAACATCTGTGTCAGCATTACAATACAGATTTTACTCCTGAGTAATACTACAGATTGGAGAGATCTAGAAAGCAATAAAGTTATAAAAGGAAAGTTTTTATTCGACCCAGTGACTTGATGGTTCAGATGTGTTTTAAAAGATTAAAGAAGATAAAATCAAACAGAAATGACCAAAAAAAAGCGCTCTTTAAAAGTCTGTTTTCCTTTTTATTACAAAATAAAGCCACTTTCACTCAACTTCCCTCTGTCCTAAGTTATTTGTAAAATTCCATGTTTTATTTAAATATTAAAAATGTCTATTAAGATACAGAGAGAAGCTGCTTCATTCCTGTCATTTAGTAAATAGGCTTCAGGGCCTCACTGAAGTAAAATAGGAAACCTGCTTTGATTTGTGTGGTCCAGGTAATTTCAGGTTATATCTCAAGATTAAATGTACACGCTGCAGAAGAGGGAGCTACTGGCACAGGGAAGACAAATATAAGTAAATATTTGGTCACTCTGTTCATTTTAAAAAGATTTAGCTATGGATTCTGGATATTTTAATACTCTTGCTCCATGCATTGTATGGGGAAGAGACACACAGAAGTAAGATTTGCATAAAATAATCCCTATGCAAACCAGAATACAGCTTAGCTCCTTTATTTATCTCTCCAAGTCTAGGAATTCAAATAAGATGCTGTTGTTTTGAGTTTTTTATCAATTTCCTCTACTACACAAAATTTTACACAAAATAAAACATATGTAAGAGCATCACATTTCAAAATAAATTTTCCTTTACCTTTGCACTATTGAGAAACCAGAGCTTGATGCTAATAACAAACAGCATCTATGCAGAATGAGGCAAAGAACACTACAGATAATGATGCATATATCTGGGGCTAATTATACTATCAGCAGAATTTCAGATTGAAACAGTTGCAAGTAAACCGAAATGAACAGTTTCAATTGTGTGTAAAGTCTTTTCAAACACAACCAGAACAGAACAGAATTACACTTAACAGTGAGGAGAATTTGTTAAGGAAATAAAGAATTTGACCATAAGAAGCCAGAGGGACCTGATTGTTTCAGAAAACAAATGCTGACAGGCAAGATAAGCACCCAGGGACATCCAAATATAAGCAAGAAACAGGCAGTACCTAGTTCTGAACAAAAACCCCAACCTTCTGGAACTTCAATACTAGTGTGCTGTCTCACTGCTTCTAGTAAACCAGAATCATGATACTAAATAGAGAACAGGGAGAGCATTTGACATAGACATTAGTTCCAATCAGTTGCCTATTACTTTAAATTTGTAAAAATCTCCAACTAACAATTTTTAAAAAAAATATATTGTAACAAAATCAGGAGGCTCTTGCCATTGGCACAACAACCGGTATAAGAATGTCTTACTACTAATTCTGGATACCAGCAGCATTGCATGAAAGTAATGGATTTGTACCAGAGGTATCCCCTCTGTTTATCAGTAAAGTAGGAAAAAGGAAAAAAAAAAATTTTTTTTTTAAATCTCATAATTTAAAAAAAAAAATCCCTGACAGAGGACTGAGTAAACTATGAAATAGTCAAGTCACAACTAGAATCAGAAAAGTCCAAGAAAATAAGAGTTTGTCTTTCAAGACACAAAGGTTACACACGACAACCTGTTTGGGGAGGAAGAAGAGAGAAGGAGGCTAAGATAGTTCTTCCATTTACACCACTCAGAGCAGCACATATGCTTTCACGTACATTAAACTTCCCTGCATGCAGGGTTCTTCACTGATGGAATCATAGCAGTCAGAACTGTGGTGAGATCACCAAGTACAGAAAATGCACAGGCACCAGGACTGCAAAAAAAAGCCAGATCCTAAACAGAAATGCAGTGCAAACCCAGAGCTCCACATGCTTTTAGGAGCTGTGTCTTAAGTTAAAATTAGCAGGATGTGAGCTCCAATTAAGCAATTATGAAATATATGTGGAAGTATGTTGTACATGACGGAGCCAGATTATTTCTGATATTTTAAAGTTCAAAGAATTGCCCTTGAGGAAACCAAAGCTACGAAGAAGATAGTGCGAAGATGAGCATATCTTTGTTAGTTATATAGTAGTTACAATACTGAAGTAACAACTTAATACACAAGAGTTGTGTTAATATTTATGTGTGGTGTCTGAGCACAGACAGGGTGGACAGTCTGATCCAGGTGTTCACATTATCAATAAGAGTTCTGCTGTCTTCCCTGACACTCCATTCAGCTTAGCATCATGCTGTATGGGTACACG
The DNA here is from genome assembly GCF_963924245.1 of Chroicocephalus ridibundus. Lineage (NCBI taxonomy): Eukaryota > Metazoa > Chordata > Aves > Charadriiformes > Laridae > Chroicocephalus > Chroicocephalus ridibundus. The sequence continues at coordinate 102,152,424 of NC_086284.1, forward strand.
TAGGTGAATCATCTGCAGCACCTGAACAGGATGTGTGGAAAGGCTTGGTGAATCAGCGATCCAGTATCAAGGCAAGAGGACATTATTTTCCTGGAGAGATCACTTTTTTTTATGAGAGTTTCTAAATGCAGGTCATTTACAAAACCCATTTTATCTCTTCCTACAGTGGAGGGTATTAGGCCGGCTTTTTGTCCAAACTTCAAATGTAATGGTTGTTTTTAGAACATTAAAACTGTCCTCCTGTTTCCCAATTGCCTAATGTATTATTCTTTTTTTTTTTTCTGCTAAGACCACATAGCTGCAGCTGTGCACATCTAGACCATTGCAACATTCCTGCAACCTCAGCAGTAATGACAAAATGAAAGAGATGAAACAGCCACTGGGCAAAACCTAAAAACCTGTTTGAAACTGCAAGGACTCCATGGCATGAAAAGCTTTATTTATTCTAGGATACCTTATTCCCTTTACTACAAAAAACCAAAATCCTGGGTCACAGTTTGAAGTTCATGCTCCTCCTCCAGTCGCGTACATAACTTCATAGTGGATAAATACGAACTTGTTACATTTCAGCCTAAGGTTGTTACTTTTTTTTTTTAGTTTTTCAATGGTAGTTTGACCACAGATCACAAAAGTACCTTGTAAGAGGTGAGGATGAAGAGGCTGGTGAGCAGTAAGAACAGCTGTCATCTCATCATGATCGGAAGGATGTATGTACTCATAAATGCTATTACCAGTAAGTTCCACCTGTGAAGAGACATGTAACACATGAAGCAGTGCAGCTGTTTGTTTTTTTTCCGTATCCCAAAAGTGCTCTTAAGTAACGTGCATACGCTGCATCTGGGTAACTATACACCATTTTTAAAACATTAAGTTGAATGTATCAAAACCGTGTTCCAAATTATACCCATTAAACTGAACTAATTCTTTCTTCAGCAGTAACTAATATTATAGAGGCTTTTGTGGGAATTTCTGGTGATGATCCAGATACAGAAAAGCTGCTACTAGAGAAAGCTGTCAAATTAAGTGAGCAGCTAGTAGGGAGCTACTAGAGCAGCTGTAGAAATGTTAGATTGCCACAATCTATGAACTGTATTAATGTCTCTCAAGAAGACAGATATAAAAAAAAAAAATAATGTTTATACAGGTTCCCAGAAACTATCACCTGCATTCAGCTGGCAGATGAGCCTTCAGAGTGAAGCCTCTAGACTTACACATTTCCTTTGTGTGTTTTCAAAGATGGCCTACCACACTCAATGCACAGTAGTGCAAAGTGTTAAGAACAGTAGCCAATGAATTCAAAAGGCAGACTTCTGTAGATTTTCACGGGCACTGGATTGAGCCTTCACTGCTTTAAGTAAACAGGCACAGTAAAAACTAGATCTATCTTAAATATCTGTGTATTCCCTCTTCTCATTTGAACTTTGCTTGCTCAGGAATGTTTCTGTCTTTCCCACTGTTGTACCCATAATAACTGTTGCAAAAAAAAAAAAAAAAGAATGGCATGCATCATATGTCCTTTTTGCTAACTATTTGCCACGTATAAAACTCACCAACAAAAGTCTCCAGATAGATGCAGTAATTGATTTAAGGAGTGAACCAATACTTTGAGCCTGTGTTTTAAATTAGTGTCAGGCTGCCCAATTGTTCTGTGTGGCCTGATGTGCCTTGGGCCCCCAAGATCAGAGACAGCTGAGAGGTGAAGTAATTTAACCTATTCTTCTGAGCCAATCCTACTGATTTGCTAAGATGTGTGAGTTGCCTTTTCTTTGGAATAAATGAAGTTGTCTACCCCACAAAGCAATCTTTTTCCGAAAATGTTTCTCATCATTCCATTTTCTGCATTATTCATGGAATGTCTCTTCCCAAGACTATGCAAACTAACTTTTTTTCAAGACATCTATTCCCCACTGCTTCTTTCCAACAACCACTCCCTGCAAAAACAAAAACACCAACACTGGTTTGATATTCTAACCAGCATAAAATTTCACTGAATAAGGAAAAAAAGAGAGAAAGAGAGAGAGAGAGAGAGAAAGAGAGAGAGAGAGAGAGAGAAAGAGAGAGAGAGAGAAAGAAAGAAAGAAAGAAAGGAAGGAAGGGGAAGAAGGAAGGAAGGAAGGAAGGAAGGAAGGAAGGAAGGAAGGAAGGAAGGAAGGAAGGAAGGAAGGAAGGAAGGAAGGAAGGAAGGAAGGAAGGAGAAAAAAGGAAAGGAGAGATGGAGAGAGAAAAAAGAAAGATAAAGAAATAAAGACAGAGAGAAAGAGGTGAAGAAAAAGAGAGAAAGAGAGGAATAAAAGAAAGGGAAAGGACAAAAGGGGGAGAGGGAGAGGAAAGGATTTTATCTACATTTCTTCATTTATATAAGTTTCTCAGTTCTCCTTAAAAAGCACTGGCTGTTCCTTTTCAGGACTGTAGCAGGTGGGAACCTGTTATAGTAACACCCCATATTCAGGCTTTAGTGGCGGGGGAGGAAGGAGAACATACAATCTCACTGGAGTCATGCTTCTCAATGCTTACGTTTGTTTTTAATTACACGGGGGAAAAAAAATATTGTAAATGTCCATAGCTATCTCCATAAATAACATAATCACCTACAGACATATAAAACTGCTTTAAAAAAAAAATCTCTTCACTCCATGGTGTTGGGCATTTCGTTGGAACACAAAAAAAATTATCATTGCAAAAATGCACAGCTGTGGTCAGTGTTCATACGAAAAGGAGAATCACTTATGACCCTCATCTTATTATTTTATCTTTGGCTAATAGTGATTTTGCTGAAGGGCATGTTTTGCCTTTGAAATTAGAACAATTGTATCAGTGAATACGGCTTCCGAAAAAGAATCCTTCATGGGTGGCTATGTGCAAACAATCTCTTCCTTCAATATAAAGATTTTCTTACAAAAGCAACACAAACCAAGTTGACTACTAACATCAACTGTAGACTTCCAAAAGATCTTGTTGCATCTCGGTAGAGTATAATCATAACCACATCAACATGCACAACTCTCTTACAAAGTATAACTCATTGGTATCTCTCGCTTTTCCAAAAGTCACTACCTGTTTCAAAATGACTACTCAGAGAAATATACATTTGCTGACAGGATTCACAGGACTGGACCCAAGGTCACAATTTTATTGTATCCCAGGGCTTATATCTAAAATTCAAAACTGAAGTGCTTTGTCAAACTAATGACTAGCTTTTCTCGTTATACACATAGGAATATTTTCTGCTCTGATGTATGCATTTGCAACCACAGCAAAATCAGCAGGAGGCGAACATACAACACTGAAACCAAAATTGACTGTAAAAATGCAAGTAGAAACATAAAGCCGTCAGCAAAGAGATGGAGGCTATGTAAGAGTCAAATAACCAAAATATGTATACATAATTTTGAAACTGACCACAGTCTCCTGCTACGCATAGTGCATGCATGCTATTTTAAAGCCTACAATGAAACACTGGAAACTTAAAAAAATAAATTATATGGTTCAATTCATAAACCTTCTAAAATCCCATGCCTCAGGCTTATTAAACCAGCTTCCTCGATGCAGCTTTTTAATATCTGTAAATACCTGCTTACTACCAAATATCACTGTTTCCTACTAAGAGGGTTTTTATGTGTAACTCAGCTGCACATTTTTTTCCTGCCAAGAAACAATTCATAATAAACACAGAGGACTAAGTAGATGGATTCTAGAGCAAATAATTACATATTTTGCCTTTCATATACTTATTTGATGAAAGTAAAATAAACTCTTGGAACAGTTTAGATATTTGTGGTTAAACATTTCAAGACTTATCAAAAGTCAAAGATAAGCTTGGCTCCCTCATGGACCCAGAAAATGGCTGGAATAAGCTCCAGACTTTCAAAATTAAAAAAAAATATGTATCTTTCACCATTGTTTCCTAAGAGGATTTTCCTCTCCACTCTGTGTCGTTGGACTCTAAGGGGAAAAAATATTTGGGGAATTTGAACCTATTTGTTATCCATGGAAAAAAAGAGGCAAAGAATTGGCTCTCTCAGCTAGTACAAGTCAGTTCGACACTGGTCTGAGGCCAGCTGAAATTAGATGGAGGAGGAGGTCCTACCCATCACTATTTACAATATTTACTGTTAAGAGTTGAGAGCAAAGGCAAAATCCAAAGCCACAAATTGACAGGTCCACAAATGAAGACGCAGCCTTTTCAGAAATATTGTTTCTGATTCTCTGATGCTGCTGACAGAAGTGAGTGAAGTAGTGCTGAAACTCAATGTTGGTTTTAAATTTTAAACTAGCTTAACTACACCAACCAGTGAAGGGTTATTCAGAAGCTCTAATTTCTTTCTGCTGAAGTTAAATTCAAGAACAACTAGAAGATAAAGGCTACTGTAGCAAGTCTCCAAGAATATCCTGCAAAATATTTTTACATGGACTTTTATTTAGTTTAAATATATACTTTTAAACAAATTGCACTTTAACTGGAAATTGATGTGTGGACTAGTTAATTGACAAATTATTTAATAAAAAGGCCTTTCTGTGCACACCCTAAAAGATTTTCTACAATCATCATCACTCTGGTCTCAGCTTGTATTGGCTGGAGCTCTATAAGAGCACTTGTTGAAAATATAGTGTGGGATTATGACCTAGTGAGGGAGACTTGCAGAACTTGCTTCTACAAACCAATCTCATTCTTGTTGATGTCAGTGGCAAAACTCCCAGTGATTTCCAGAGAAGCAGGAACAAGAACTCATTTAGAGCCCTGGGAAGCTTACAGGAATATCCTAGCATTAATGTATTAATGTCCTAGTACATAGCAGTAGCCTAGTATTAACGCTAGTACTACTTAAAGCAAAATTGTCTCTTCAAAAATAAAACATTGAGAAATAGCAAGAACAGATTAGATGATAAAACAGTATGAGGAAAGAATGAAAACATCATTGCCTTGTTTAGCTTGGGGTTTGTATTTATAAATAAATTTTAAAAAGTGCACTGTGAAACTGATGGAACACTGAGTTTTAGGAGTCTAAAACATGCCCTTAAATTTCACATCCCTCTGTCCTCTCCAATGTACAGCTTTCTGGGGAGTTCAAGGATACAGTCCATTCATTTACAAATCTCTGCTAAAGTGAAGTATTTGTGATTTTGCTGATTAAACTGAGTTCAATAAGCAATATGACCAAATCCTCTAGTTTTCCTCAGCACCTCTTGCACTAAGGGTTTATAGATATTTACATGTGCAATGCACATGGAATTCAGTCTGTGCAGAGGGCCGTAAGGGCATGAGGGCTAAATATGACTAAAGCCTGTATGACGCTTTCAGTTCCCTCTCCTTGAACACGGCCAAGTCTATTTAGTGCCCTACTGATCCAGTTCTTTAATTTCACCAGATGACTGGATGATACTCAGACCTACAAGAATTGATGACTTGATATTCCTCAAAAAGAAAGAAAAGAAAGAAAAGAAAGAAACAATTTCTAGACAAAGCCTGGAAGATCAGTTAGCACTTATCAAACAGCAAGCAGCACAGGACAATGAGACTCTACTTCAGCACAGACAGATGGGAACACTCGGTGCTTTGGAATAATTGTACTGACTAAATGAATCTATTTAAGCAGTCAGCAGCATGGTGGATCTTTTCAAAAGTTAGGGCGAGAAAAACTTTCAATAATGCTGTTGATTCAGAGTAGAAAATATGGCCATTATCTAGGAAAGTTTATTCTAAAACAAAGTAATATTTAAAGTAATTTGAACAAGCATTAAATGTTATAAAACAACTAATACTATACTGTAACAGACTCAGTTGAACAAACTGGTTGAACTAAGAATGTTCCCTGGACACATTTTTAAAAGTTGTCAGGAAAAAAGTATCCACACAGAATACTGATTCTCAAAATTACTTTTTCTAAAAGAGATTACAAAAACAGGGATTGTAGTTGCCTTTGGATTTAGAAGTGATGTTTATGAGATTATATACTTGCCTTTTCTAGCTATTTAGACTTCTATTTTTTCTCACAGCTACTAATTCTAATATCACTATTATAAACACACATCCAAAGAACTTCACAGTTTTTCAATCAAAAATATTAGTTACTAAAAAAGTTAAAGTACACATGTTATCTCCACATTTTAGCCCCTTCTCTGTTTGTTGGAATAGCCATGGGGCATATTCCACAGACATTTTCAGAACATCCTGTGCTCTCTCACCCTCATCTCCTCATTTTTCTTCCCTCTGCTAGTCTTTATTTCACTGTATTTAACTCTCAGAAGTGTTTGAGCTGCAACTGGTTCTGAAGAAACAGTTCTGTTTCTTGCAAGTCTCATCCAGGGCCCAGTGAAATTAATTAGGAGTTTTTCTATTGGATTTGAGCAAGCTTTACGTCAGGTGCCGCCAATGAATTTGTGTAATACATTTACACACAAAGGTATGGAAGCTTGCACTCTGCAATAAATTCAGGCTATTTGCCCTTGTGCCTGTCCCAAGAAGGCAAAAAATTAGAAATGTCCTTCTAAGAAAAAAAAAAAACACAACAATAAAAAAAACCTTATACTTCTTGTGCAGAACAGTAGTAAACTGAATTTTATGAGTTCTATCACAACCATATAAAACGCTTTACTGAAAAGACCACTGAGCTGGAAAAACTCAGGAAAAACTACCCTGAATTCCATGTGAACACTCATAAATCTGCCCTCCTTTTCTTTTTTTCCTAAAGCACATTTACCATAAAACTCATGCTCCACGTCAGATTTCCTCTCTATTTCATAGCAAGTCTCAATATCTTACACAATCTAAAACATATAGACTTGAATTCTAAACTTTATTTCAGACGTATAGCGTTACCACACAGGCAATAGGTTTGGGTTTCAAGCTCTGTATATACCTGCAATTTGCAATACCATATTATTTATTACCCTTCTTAAAGGTAATGAGGAGTAAAATACAATGAACAAGAAAAGATATAAAGACAGTCATGATGTGGCTGTAAGTAACGGGAACTTGAATATTTAAGTAAGGCCATTTGTCAGAGAACAAAGTCGAAGCTTCAAATACCCCTAAACACAATGACACTATATACATGGCAAGGTACTAACGTTGCATTCCAAATCCAGCATCTGTATTTAACAGATAGACAGAATAAATCACTCATACCTGAGATAAGCCAAGATGTACAGACGCTGTTTCTGAGATGTACATTATTTTGCCATCTGATGCTACCACGAAAACAAAGCCATCCAAAGTCTGAAAAGGAGAAATATGTAGGGTAAAAAGCAAGCACTCTGTTTAAACCATTTACAGTAAAAAAATTTTTGAAGTCTTTTGGAGGAAGATTGCTATCCAACTTCAACAGCAGCAAACAGAAGCAAAATTGAAGCAACAGAAACCTTTACCTGATGCTGCCCCAAAAGCTCTATGACACACGCAGACATTGTGAAAACCAATTCATTCCACCTACAGATGCTAGCTTTACTGTTTCACTTTAAGTTAACATTCTCCTGTTGATTCTGGTTATTTTAGTACTTAGTACAAATCCTGCGCTATGTAGTACTTAGGGGAAAGTCTAGTACTATGCAAGCCATTTTTTATGGTATAATTGGCAGACACAGCTTACCGCTACTTGCAATATATTTAATGGTACCGTAAGCAATGCTTTAAATTTCTTTGACTATATTTTTAACGTCTTTCTGAACAGAGGGCTGTCTGCTCTGTAGCTATGCAAACTTAGGAAAAGAAAGTAGAATAAACCAGCATTCAAAACTTTATCAGTCTTGAAGAGAGATATTTATGCTCATTATGTGTATCCTTACAGTTTGTGTATCTTGACTAATGGTAATATGTAATGCAAACTTGAGGTCCAATCCTACAAATTCTTATTGATGGGATATTGACTGGAAGGTAAATATTACTTGTGTGAGTAAAAACTAAAGTTCAATTTAGTCATATATCATTCATATGAAAAAAAAACCACAATGCAAACAGTACAGGTTAGCCAAAATTGGCCATGATTTGGACATACAAACTTTCAGTTTGGGGCACCTTGATTCTTCAGTGCACAGTTTGAGGCATTTTTTCAAAAGTGTCTGATGTTCTCAGTCAAAAAGTATTCGTGATCTCTAACCAGTTTAGGAAGCCTTCGTCAGCACATACATATGAACGTTATTGGAAAATATATGTGGAATAGAAAAAACATTTTTACAGTCCACAGATAAAACAAACGTCTATTTTAATTCATCTTTTAAGCTACTGAACCAGGAGAGAAGCAATAAAATCCTGTATGCTTCATGTTCTTACAGCGCTGCCCCAATAAGAAAAATATTCCACATGATTCTCTGGCCTACTAACGATTCTACAGCATGTAATTGAAAACAGATTACGCTTTGCCTTTACTTTTATTCTTTTTTGGAACATAAATTAAGTTTTGTAGAAGTATTTAAATGGGAAATAAATTATTGCATCCTTAGCCATAACTTTGCTTTTAAACACTGTCATCTTGCAATTGCTCTGCCCAGTATCATAACTAAAACCGTGTCAATGCTTCCATTACTGCATTACATGGTGCAGTAGGTCTCTAAATTTCCTATACAGAAAAGCATATTGAAGCTGAAGCTTCACATGTAAGGTTTGAGTCTAAGAACCCTTGAAAAAAGTTTACAGTAAATGAGGGTTTATTAAATTGTTAAGCATTCATCATTCAGAAATAACTGAACTGTAAAACGAGTATTACAAGTGAATAGCATATAATATTACTCAAGTTCATTTAATGCCAGACAAAATGTGAAATGGCAAACAGGGAGGAGAAGTAAGTGTAAGAACAGTTATTTTTATGCTATAACTAGATAGGTATTTTCTAGGTAGCACAGTGATTCTGAAATCAGCCGACAGGACACCAGCTACTCCAAACGGAATTTTCAAGGCTAGAAATGCCTCCACATGAGATAACATTGAGCCTTATCAATTCCAGTTTACCACACGCGGTCAGTAGCGGAGGCTTCAAACCACTCTACCCGGCAGCGTGCTCTCTGCGGGGCTGCAGGGAGGAATAAATAAAGAACTCTGCGCGTCGCACGGCTTGCCCGGCCGGCCCACCCGGCCGGCCCACCCCACCGCCGCTTCACCTCCCGCCGCCTACCTGAGGAGGGGGCTGCGCACGGCACTCCGGCCGCCGCCAACGGCCGAAGGCGCGAGGCGGGCGTTAACGGCCGGGGCGCGAGGCGGGCGTTGGGGCCAACGGCCGGGGGCTGCCGGGCCCGAAGGCCGCCGGCTGGCGGGGAGGAAGGTGGGCGAGCCCTCCTGGCGACTGGGCGGGGGGAAGCGGCCACAGACAAACCCCCTACCCGCCCCCCCCGCTCCCCGACCAGGGTTTCTCTGGAGGTTTTTATCCCCAGCCAGAGCGAACAGTTAAAACAGCTCGAGCTCTGTGACCAGGAATTAACCTCCCACAATAAAAACGGCCGTTAAATGATTACGGTTTACTAGGTCTTTAAAATCGGGGGAGAAAAACCCTTGCTGTATTAAGTTTTCATATAAAAAAAAAAATAGAGCTAAAGGTAATTTTTTTTTTCCTCTTTCCACGCACGCCCCGGCTACGACTTCCTAAGCTCCCCTGCGCAGGGGGTAGGGGGCAATTCAGAGGAATTCCAGAGCAGATCGACGGGATTGGGAACAACGTTATTTCCAGGTGCTAACGTCCATGGGAGACCTAACCCAGGTGCTCACACCCCCCACACACCCCCGCGGCGGGAACCCCGCATTCCCTTACAGGTTTCCCCTCCCGAGCCACCGTCGGAGAACGGCGGTCCCCGGTGGCCGGCGCCCCTCCAGCCTAAACGCTCTCCCCCACCCCTCCCTCGCTGCTGGCCGCGGGCTGCTTGCGGGACATCCCCAGCAGCTCTGATGATCGCTTTTACGGCTGAGAGACACTTTGCATGCACGGAGAGCCGGTTAGTGCCATGGTAAGCTGTTACTTCTGCTAATACCAAAGGCGGAGGGGGGGGGGGGGGGAGGGAATAATAATAATAGAATTTGTTGGTGTCTTGGTTTTTCTCCCCTCCCGGCCAGTGTAAGGCTGGGGAGTAAAAGCAAGGTTTCATCAAGGCTCCTCTCGTGGTGCGGGGAAGAGAAGGAAGAGAAGGAGGAGGAGAGGTAGGAGGTTGCTCACATCGCAACACCGGGCTTGCGATGCGCAGCGCGTACGAGGGGAGGAAGGCGTCCACTACCTGAAGCAAATGGGATCCGAGCTCCTTGGCCACGTTATCGAAGGGCCCTATCCTGCTCGGCTGTCCCCAGGCGTCGCCCAGACCTGCAAGAGAACCAAGGCGCTGGTTAGAGCGGGAAGCGGAGCTGGGCCCACCCTGCCTCCCTGGCGGGACGCGCTGCCGGCAACCCGCCCGCTCTCCCCCCTTCTCTCGCGGGGAGAGGACCAGTCCGCGACGCGGGGTCTCAGGAGGTGGGAAAGGCCGAGTCCCTTTTACACACACGCGTAGGAAAGGAATTGTTCTTTTTCTGGAGGTCCTGGACGGGGCACACCCCG